>NC_067403.1:247245853-247585966 GCF_016432865.1 Antechinus flavipes
TACTACTCCTACTCCTACTCCTAGCTACTTTATTTACCTATTGAAAAATTCAATACATGTTATTTTACTTAATCTTCACAACAAGTGTAAAAAGTAGGCAGTATTTTTACCCCAGGAAAGCTAAGGGAACTTAAGTGACTTGACACATAGCTAATAAGCAGGTTTACTAGCTACTTTATTTACCTATTGAAAAATTCAATACATGCTATTTTACTTAATCTTCACAAATCTAAAAAGTAGGTAGTATTTTTACCCCCATTTTACAGATGGGAAGGTTGAGGGAACTTAAGTGACTTAACACATAGCTAATAAGCAAGTCATGGCTTTTTCCTGACTCCAAGTCAGGGCTCTATCTCCTTGACACTACCCAGAGACCCTTATTATTATTTTTTTTATCTCTATCATTCCAACTTTAAAGATTTGGGAAGAGAAATGGAGAGAAAGAGAGAGAGAGAGAGAGAGAGAGAGAGAGAGAGAGAGAGAGAGAGAGAGAGAGAGAGAGAGAGAGAGAGAGAGAGAGAGAGCGCTAGCTGTCCTGACGACAAGTCCTAAGTACAAGTCCAGTGTGCTGCCCTTCCTCGTTTTGCTCTTGGTGGGGAAGGGCTCTATAGCATTTCTAGATCCATGGGTAAGAGCACCTACTAATCCTTCGTGAGTGAAAGACTGATGGAATAGTCTCTATTGTTGAATGAATGATGGTGGGTGGGTGGGACACACCTCAGTCCAGGAAGCCCTGGAAAATGGGATCATGGACCTAAAGATGGAAGGGACCTTCCAGATGAGGAAACTGAAGCTGGGAGAGCTGATTGAGGTTAATGAAAGGGTGGGATTGGACTCATCTGCAGGGCCCAGGGACGTGATCTCTCTGTAGTCCTGCCAGCCCCTGCCTTTCTCTCCTTACAGGTCCTGCCTCAGCCTGCCTGCTGCTCCTGCTGCTGGCCCTGCCTCTGGTGGCCCCTACCTGTCCCATGCTGTGCACCTGCTACCTCTCCCCGCCAACCGTCAGCTGCCAGGCCAACAACTTCTCGGCCGTGCCCCTGGTACTGCCCCCCCACACCCAGCGCCTCTTCCTCCAGAACAACCTCATCCGCTCCCTGCGGCCCGGCACCTTTGGCAGCAGCCTGCTCACCCTCTGGCTCTTCTCCAATAACCTCTCGACCATCTATCCTGGCACCTTCCGACACCTGCAGGCCCTGGAGGAGCTGGACCTGGGGGACAACCGGCACTTGCGCTCCCTAGACCCCGACACTTTCCAGGGCCTCGAACGGCTGCAGTCCCTCCACCTGTACCGCTGCCAGCTCAGCAGCCTGCCCAGCAACATCTTCAGGGGGCTGGTCAGCCTCCAGTACCTCTACCTTCAGGAAAACCAGCTGCTCCACCTCCAGGTAAGCCCCTCTGCCCGGCCCCCACATCCCCACCATCCCCTCTTTTTGTCCTATTGATCCTTTTCCCTGCTCTTGCTATCTCCTGGTCTCTGTTTCTATGACTTGAGTATTTTCCTCCATCTTTGACCTTCCCTTTCTGGCTCTTTCTTCATCTGTCTCTGCTATTTATTAGCTCTTCTGCCCTTCCCTGCCTGTTCTTCTAGTATCTCCATCCACTTCCCACTTCTTCCCTTTGCGTCCATCTTTCCTTTCCTTTTTCTCCTTTTTATTTCTTTCTGCATCTTTTTCTCTCTGTTCCTTTTCAATTTTTTTCTTTAGATTGGCTTTCCTTTTCCTCCTTTTTATTTCTTTCTGCATCCTTTTCTCTGTTCCTTTTCACATTTTTTTCCCTTTAGATTGACTTTCCTTTTCTCCTTCTTCCTTTCCCTTTTTTGCCTTTCTACTTTCCTTCTCTCTTTCTACCTCCCCTCCCCTTCCCTCTCTTCCCTTTTCTATTCTGTCTTCCCCTCCCTTCCTCACCTTTCCTTTTTTTTTCTCTTTCCCCTTTCTTCTCCTCCCTCATTTCCTCCCTCTTTCCATTCCCTCCTCTTTCTTCTTTCCTTCACTCTTTCTTGCCTTTCCTATTTCTTTCTGGATCTCTCTCTGCTTTACTGTCCCTCTTTTCCCTTCATTCTCTCTTTCTCCTCTAATTGCATCACAAAAACCCTTCCACATTTTCTCTCCTCTGGGGACTGGAACATGGAGTATGGGGGTAGGGTGGGGAGGTGGGCAGAGCAAATGGAAAAAATGATCTCATCCAAGGCCTCTTCCCACCCTCAATTTGCTGGGTAGCTTGGAAGGGGAGTGGGGTGGATACAAAAATCTTTACCCTTCCTGCAATTCCATTTTTACTCCTGTGAAATGGGCAGGGAATCATCCCAGATCGCATCCTATCCGTCTCCGTGTTAGAATTAAGAATTAAAGGTAGAATGATGCTGTTTTCTTTCAGAAAACAGTGCTATGGAAATGGAAGGAAAAGCAATGACAATTATTATTAGTTTCATTAGTATTATTATCGAGAATGATTAATGTTTCTTTTTAAGCTGATCTTTCCCCCATTCTGCCCACCCCCATCCCTGCCCCCAAGTCAAAACACACCCTCTAAAACAACGCCCAGGGAAACCAAACTCAGAAAGGTTGCTGCTTTTGAGGGTATATTGGCAGCCAGGGAATTGGGGGAGGGAAGCACTGAATCATTCCAGGATTGAACGAATCCACGAAGGGCTTTTCCACAAAGGGTTCGGCCTGTCCTCCCATCTTTGGGGCATCGAAGGGGCGGTGCCATCAATGACCACACTGGCCATCTTGACATAATGGAGGCTGCCGCAGAGCATCACTTAGTAGAACGTGGGGCCTGTCCTGGACTCTTTCCAAGGGAAGTTGGTTCTGATATATGAAGGGGCCTCCTCTGTCAGGCAGGTTTTCTGTGATGAGAGTAAATCAGGCTTCTGGATCTCAAGTCTACACAGCAGCTCTACCTCTTATGCTCTTTGTGAATCTGAGGCGGGTCATGCAATCTCCCTCCATTCGTTTCTTCATCTCAAAAACGAGGGGCTTAGATTAGCGGCTCTCTAGAGATATCCTTACAGGCGCTCTCCCAAAAGGGGATCATATGACCTGAAGGCTCCCACCTCCTTCCCAGACCATGAAAACCCAAGTCAGAATTCTCTACTCAGGCCCAAAATGGAACCACTGACACACGCTGCCTCCCCGCTCCCTCTGATCATTGGGATTCTTTTTTGGCTCAGACCTGGGATTTCATCAATATTGGAAGCACCCCAAAGGGGAAAGTCCCTTTACCCCTCCACTTGTCTACCGCTGGCAGCCTCGGATTGCCGCCCGGATCGTTGAAAAGCTCA
Source organism: Antechinus flavipes (assembly GCF_016432865.1). Taxonomy (NCBI): domain Eukaryota; kingdom Metazoa; phylum Chordata; class Mammalia; order Dasyuromorphia; family Dasyuridae; genus Antechinus; species Antechinus flavipes. The sequence continues at coordinate 247,249,137 of NC_067403.1, forward strand.
ATGTCTTGCCTAGTGTCTCAAAGCCCTCTGGGTAAGCTTGGGCCCTGAATCCATGTGTCCCTGACTCTGAAGCCAGCTCTGTATTCACTATGCCATACGGGTCCTGCTGTGATCTCTCCATATGTAATTACTTTAATAGTTGTGCTATCTCACATAATTATTTTTCATATCCAACTAAATTATTAATTAGAATAATTATTGTTATAATAATCACTAAGGCAGACTAGCATAATGAGAGAGAGCTGTCCTCCAAGTCAGGAAGGCAGGGTGAGAGAATGCAAAGTGAAATCCCACCTTTGATGCTTGTGTGACCTTGGATAAATGTCACCCGACATCCCTAATCACCTAACACCCTTCCCTTATAAAACAGGGGTCTATCTAGCTCTAAATCTATGATCCTAAAACCTGGGTTCTAATTCAGCCTCATTAATCACCTGCTGTGGAACCTCCCCATAATGCCTTAATCTCCCAACACTCCTAGCTGCTTTCCACTTCCATGTCTTTCTTTTTATTTTCTGAGGCAATTGGGGTTAAGTGACTTGCCCAGGGTGACACAGCTAGGAAGTATTAAGTATCTGAGCCTAGATTTGAACTCAGGTCCTCCCGACTATCCACTGGGCCTATGAGTGGCTGCTCTGAATTGGTGGAAGGAGCTCCCCTTACCAGGATTTCCTTTGTAACCAAAACCAATAATGAGAGTGACAACGATCCCGACGCTTTAAAACATTTATCAAAAGTGGTTAATGTTATCAAACTGGGCAACAGCACCAAGAACATTAAATACACAAGGCTTGATCCTCAGACCTTTCTCTAGGAGACGCATCATACAAGATGAGAACCAGAGGTCAGCAAGAGGAGCCCCCTCCACTGATGCCCCACTGGAACCCGGACTCGCCCTTAGTTTCTCAAAGGGAAGGTCAGTGTAGGGCAAAGCGTGGCTCTTTCTCCCAACTTGGAAAGGCTTCCAGCACGGGCCTGGTGACAAACGGCGTGTCTGTCCTCCGGCAGGCACCCCGGCCAAGTTCACGGAGGCTCACTGCCAGCTTGGCTGCTCTCTATTGGGAAAAGGGACAAAATCACAGTCCCCTGAGATGCTTCCCTTCCCAAGATCGGTGGTGTTCGACGGTCCAAGGAACTTCCAGGTGCCGAAATTCCCTCCACCGATATAGATTGGCACCCATTGAGCAAGGAACTTCCAGGTGCCGAAATTCCCTCCACCGGTACAGATTGGCACCCGCCAAGCGATTGACTATTTTAGAGTTAGACTGAGAAATTAGCTGCCTCGCTCAAAGCCCCGAGATACCCACGGAGCCAAGAGGTATCGGAGACGGGACTCCCAGCCAGGTCTTTCTGCTCCAAGGCCAACTCTCAAGCTATTCTACTAATAGTCAAACTGATCCGCTTCCAGTAAGGCTACAGGAGCCGATAGCTTAATAGCTTTATTCAGTTACAAAAATGGCATTTTACACACTTGCAAAATACCGTGTGACTGTTAAATACAAAAGAATCATGGCAGCTCCATGACTCGTTCTCGAAACGTTTCTGTCTTCGAGCCACCAGAAAAGAGAAGAAGAATGAGCTTGGGATGATACGGTGTCTTGAGAGGCAGCATGGCGGGGAAAGCAGGTGCAGTTAGAGCTCTGAGTTCAGAAGCAGCTGGGTGGTGCAGTGGATAGGGCATCAGGAAGGCTGGTAGCTAGGTGAATCTCTGCCTCAGTTTGATTCCACATCTATAAAATGGGGATTGGAATCATGGCATCTATCTCCCGGGGTTATTGTAAGAAGCCCATGAAGTAATATTGCAAGTTCTATATAGTATTATATTTCTCCCTCTGATACATGATCTGTGTGGCTTTGGATGAGTCACTTAACTTTCCAATCTTCTAGGCAAGGCTCTAAGAGTATAATTACAGGGAAAATACCAGTCTGAATTGGTTGGAGATTGGGAGACCCCCTTGTGGACTCCCTGGGTCCACAATCACAAGTCTAGTCTTCATCCTTATTCCTATTTAGCATTTAATCTTTTTTTTAATACTTTTAATTTACAAGTTATCTGCATGGGTAATTTTACAACATTGACAATTGCCAAACCTTTTGTTCCAATTTTTCCCCTCCTTCCCCCCATCCCCTTCCCCCGGATGGCAGGTTGACCAATACATGTATAACGTTTAATCTTAAAGTCTGTCCCTGGAACACCAGGCCAGGCCTCCATCCTTGAGGCTGAGCAAGGGTGCTCCTGGGACCTCAGACGATGATCTCTGACCTCAGGGACACAAACCTTGCCATTTGGCTTTATAGGGAAGAAAGAGGAAGGCGGCTTCTTCCTGGGAACTGTGTCTGAATTAGGGCAACACAAGCCAGTGGCAGGTGAGGAAGCCGGAGAGCCGGGGTGACACCCACTGGGGGCAGGTGTGGCTTGGGACGGACACCTCCCTCCCCACAGCAGTGGGTTGGAAGGAGCTATTTGAGGAAGGCAAAGATGGGGGTGGGGAGGGTGTTTCAGGTGTGGAAGGAGCTGAAATGGGGTAGAAAGGACGAGCTGAGAAGCGGCAGTTGGAGGTGGGGGAAGGAACCGTTAGCCAGGGAGGAAGAGAGGCAGGATGGAGATTTTTAAATGGATGTGGGGAACAATGAACCGGCGGGGGGAGGGGATTGAGGGAGAGCAGGAAAATGTGGTCGTAGAAATGGAAGATGATTGAAAGCTTTCAAGCCGGGAGGGGGAAGGGGAAAGGGGGGAGGAATGGGGAAGAGAGGGCTGTGAAAGTCAAGAGCTGATTAATGCACAGAGAGAGGTTTTAGCGGCGGGGAGAGGAAGGAGCGGATTTTAGAGGCGCCGTAGAAGAAGATACAGGATTTGGGCAACAGCTTGAAGGGGGGGTGGGGAGGTGTTCCCACTTCAGACCCCAAGATTATGTGTTGGAGAGAGGCCGGTCCCCTGCAGACGCACAAATAGGGAAGGGAGGAATCAGATAATTAGGCATTGTTGCATCCCTTTTCCATTTGGTCTGACCCCCCAAGAGGAAACTACCCCCCCCCAAAAAAAGCCTTTCTTTGGAGTCCCTTGGTCCCAGTTGACTTGGAAGACTTTCCAGGGACTCAGGCCACAGTTCTTCCTTACCTCTACCCATCCACTACCTGATCAATCCTGTCTCCTATTTCTATGGTTTCCAAAGCAATTTCTCTAGTGTGACTGCCCTGTGTGGAAGCAGCTAGCAGTATTATTGTCCCATTTTACAGCTGGGGAACCTGAGACTGAGCACAAGGCCGCATTACTACATTCTAGAGTCAGAATTCTAAACCAGAGTTGGCTCCGTACCCAGTGTCCTTTGCTAAAAACATCACCCAGCCTCTCAGCGTGATCTGAGATAATACAACCGTCTAATTTAATAGAAGGTGGAGCATGGAAAAAGAGATCCAGTAACCATTCATGGGGTGAGCTCAATGGGCAGGGAGAGATGGAAGAAAAAGTGGATAAAGAGAAGAGTCAGGAAAAAAGTCAGTAGAGAATAAATTAGATGCAGAGAAGTCGGGAAGACTCATCTTAATTTCAGATCTGGCCTCTGAACTCTTCCCAGCTGTGTGATCCTAGATGGGTCATTTAACCCTGTGGGCCTTAGTTTCCTCATCATAAAATGAGCTGGAGGAGACAATGGGAAGCCGCTCCTGTGTTTTTGGCCAAGAAAAACCCAAAGGGGATCACGAAGAGTCGGAAAAAACCGAACGGCAACAACGGAGAGGTCACAGGTGTAAGGGGAGAAGGGGACGGAGCCATGGAAAACTCCAAGGGGGAAGAGAGAAAAGCTCGGTAGTGTCAGAGGCAAGGGAGAGGGGGAAGGGGAGGGGGTTGGATGTGGCTAAGAGGAGGAGATCTTGGCAAGCTTGGTTCCTGTAGAGAGAGAGGGAGGCAGCCAGATGGGAGGGAGGCGAGGAGAAAGCAGGAGGACAGGAAGTGGAGGCTGGGAATTGAGGTTCTCCCCACCCAAACTTCTCAGACCAGACTTCAGGGAGCTGGGATTTCTTGGAGGGGGGGGAAAGATTATCTTCCCTAAAAGCAAAGTTTGGGCTGCGGGCTGGGAATTCCTGCCCCTCACCAGGAACCACCTCTCCTAGCTAGGCTGGGGTTGGATTTAAGCCCCGAGATTTGAGTCTCATTGGCTTTTACTGGGGAACCTCCAATCTAGTTCTTAAAAACTTACTGTCCCCTGCAGATGTATGTCTATTAACAGCCGTGTTCCTAAAGACTATTCCAAGCCCACCCAGATCATAATATTCCAACTGGAAAAGGCCCCCTCCTTTCCGTTTTGCAGACGAAGAAGCTAAGGAATCAGCGCTACGTCCATGAACATTGGTGTAGAACTTGAACTCAGATCCTTAGACTTGTCTTATCTTGGATGCTGGGGGGGGGGGGGATCCCAATTTCCTTCTCTCTCCTTAATAGTCCCTTGTCAAACACAGAACCACAAGAACAGGAGAGAGCTGGGTTGACATTAACTGACTACATCACTCCCGGCAAGTCATTTTTCCTAAGTGGCCCCTCAGTTTCCCCACCTATAAAATAGGGGTCATCATCTTTGCTCCATCTAGCTTGAAGGGTCTCTGGGAGGAAATTGCCTCGTCTAGCTTACAGCCTAATAAAAATGTGAGTTCCAGATATACATATATACATAATGACATACATACGGTATAGATGTATGCATATATATACATATATTAGCTAGTATTTATATAGCTCTTCAAGATTTGCAAAGCTCTTTACGTTTATGATCTCAGTTCATCCTAATCAAAGCAAGTGTATTCTGGTATTCATTTTACACATAAAGAAACTGAGGCAGAGAGGTGAAATGTCTTGCCCAGGGTCATCTAGCAGGGTGGGGCGGTGATTAGAGCACTGGGTCAGAGTCGGGAAAACTTGAGTTCAAATTTGACTACAGACTACTACTAGCTTGGAAAAGTCACCTCCGCCTCAGTTTTTTCAAATGTAAAATGGGAATAATAGCACCTACCTCAGTGAGTTATGGGAGCCTCAAATGAGATGATATTTGTAAAGTGCTTGGCACATAGTAGGCAGCTAGCACATCATCATCCCACCGGTGAATGTCTGAGGTAAAAGTGGAACTCAGGTTTGCACTAGCTCCTGGGCCAGCTCTCTACCCACTACGCAGGCTGGGAAAATATGGATGTGGGTACAGGCAGAGTAGAAAGCTTTCACCAGACCCAGAGGGGCAAAATTTGATGCCTGAATAATAGGCATAAATTTTAGGGTCCAGAGACTTTGTGCCTGTATCTCAACAAAGCAGGGCAGAGGAGATAGGAGAACAAGGGCCTGAAGCTAGAGTTAGGAAGAGCTGCTTTCAGATCCCTTCTCAGACACTTCCAAGTGTCCCTTATCTACTTACTTGCTTGCTTGCTTACCTACTTAGCTGCTTGCTTACTTAGTTGTTTGCTTGCTTACTTATTCAATTACTTTCTTGCTTGCTTACTAACTTACCTACTTGTTTGTTCACTTACCTTTTTACTTGCTTTTTTGCTTACTTGCTTACTTATCTACTTAAATGCTTACTTAGTTGATTACTTACTATTCAATTGCTTACTTAATCACTAACTTACCTACTTGCTTACTCACCTACTTGCTTTCTTTCTTACTTAACTACTTACTTACCTACTTAGTAGCTTACTTAGTTGCTCATTTACTTGCTTGCTTATCTACTTAGTGTTTGCTTGCTTACTTATTCACTTACTTTCTTGCTTGGTTACTTACTTACCTACTTGCTTGCTTGTTTACTTATTCACTTACCTACTTGCTTGTTTACTTACCTATTTATTTGCTTGTTTGTTTACTTACCTACTTAGTTATTTACTATTCAATTACTTGCTTACTTAGTCACTTACCTACTTGCTTGCTTTCTTGCTTACTTAACTACTTACTTACTTACTAGCTTACTTAGTTGCTTATTTACTCACTTGCTTTCTTGCTTATTTACTTTCCTAGTTGCTTGCTTGTTTACTTATTCACTTATCTACTTGCTTGTTTACTTACCTACTTACCTACTTAGTAGCTTACTTAATTGCTTACTTACTTGCTTGCTTACTTATTCACTTACCTACTTGCTTGCTTACTCACTCACTTACCTACTTGCTTGCTTACTCACTTACCTATTTGCTTGCTTACTCACTCACTTACCTACTTGCTTGCTTACTCACCTACCTATTTGCTTGCTTACTCACTCACTTACCTAGTTGTTTGCTTACTCACCTACCTATTTGCTTGCTTACTCACTCACTTACCTAGTTGCTTGCTTACTCACTTACCTACCTATTTGCTTGCTTACTCACTTACCTAGTTGCTTGCTTACTCACTTACCTACCTATTTGCTTGCTTACTCACTTACCTAGTTGTTTGCTTACTCACTTACCTACCTATTTGCTTGCTTACTCACTCACTTACCTAGTTGCTTGCTTACTCACTTACCTACCTATTTGCTTGTTTACTCACTCACTCACCTACTTGCTTGCTTACTTACCTACTTACCTACTTAGTAGCTTACTTAATTGCTTACTTACTTGCTTGCTTACCTACTTACTTACTCATTCATTTACTTGCTCACTTACTGAATCTTCCTTTGCCTCAATGCCCTCATCTAGAAGATGAGGAGTCTCAACAGTCTCTGAGAGCCTCTGATATCTAAAGTTAGGCACCCATGACAATGGGCACGTGGGCTGTTGTTGGATTGAGTCCCCTCCCCCCACCAGGGGACTCGATCTTGCTCCAGGCTCCTACCTCAGGAGAGGAAGAATCCTCATGAGATACCAAGGAGCTGGCTTGGGGCTCTTCCCACCTCTTTTCTCTAGGAGAAAAGCTATCACATGGCTAGAAGGTGAGAAGCCAAGAGCATCAGAGGATCATAGGATTTAGGGCAGGAAGGAACCTTAGAGATTATCTCGCCTGACCTCATTTCCCTTCCAAATGAGAAAATTAAGGTCCAGAGGCATAGAATAACTGGCCTTGGGCCGTAAGCTGGGAGATGTCCCCTTCCTCTTCAAGGACAGAAGGACAAACAGGTCGGAAGTGCTGAAGCAGCCATTCAAACCCAGAACTTCTAATCCCAAACCCATCACGATGTACCAAGATTTTTCAGCCATTTTTCAGATGAGGAAACTGAGGCTAAATAGCTTGACCAAAGTCACAAAGGAGGAGTTGGGTTTGCACCCATTAACAAGGGAGTTTAGAGGATGAAGCAAGGGGACTGATCACCTCATCCTGCCCCCTCATTTTTCACTGGAGGACTGAAGTCCAAAGAGATAACGCGACTTCTGCCCTTGGTCACATACAGTAAATGGCAGAGTTGTAATTGGACCTCAGCCCAGGACCTCCCACTCCCAATCCATCAGTCTCTGCGCTGAACCAATATTACTTCTGAACAACTAAACAGAATTCTTCCCTCTAGTTATGGCCTACAGTTCTAGGATTCGGTCAGCACCCTACTATCCTTTGGCCCATCTGAAAAGGGGTTCCCCCGTTATAGCTCCTGCACCCACTTTTTTTCTTTCCCATCTCCTCCAGGATGATCTGTTTGCCGACTTGGCCAACCTGAGTCACCTCTTCCTCCATGGGAATCGCCTCCGATTGCTCACCGAGCACGTCTTTAGGGGTCTGGCCGGGCTGGATCGGCTACTGCTCCATGGGAACCGACTGCAGGGCGTGCACCGAGCGGCCTTCCGGGGCCTGGCCCGTCTCACCATCCTTTACCTGTTCAACAACAGCTTGGCGTCCCTGCCGGGAGAGGCGCTGGCCGACCTGCCTTCCCTGGAGTTCCTGAGGCTCAATGACAACCCCTGGGCGTGTGACTGCCGCGCCCGCCCTCTCTGGGCTTGGTTTCAGAGGGCCCGGGTCTCCAGCTCGGATGTCACCTGTGCCACCCCTCCCGAGCGCCAGGGCCGTGACCTGCGGGCCCTCCGGGAGTCTGACTTTGAGGCCTGTCCCCCCGCTGCTCCAACCCGACCGGGCGGCCGTGCCCGCGGCAACAGCTCCTCCAACCACCTGTATGGGGTGGGAGAAGCAGGAGGGGCTCCCCCCGTGGATCCCTCGACCTTATACCGGGACTTGCCGGCTGAAGATCCCAGGGGTCCCCAAGGTGGCGACGCACCCACGGAAGAAGACTATTGGGGTGGCTACGGGGGTGAGGACCGGAGGAGGGGGGAGGTCTGCCCTGGCCCAGCCTGCCCCACCTCGCTGGATTCCGGAGGCTCTTCCCAGTACCATGGGCTCCCCGGCCCTTTGTTTTGCCTCTTGTTGCTGGTCCCCTATGGCCCCTGATGGGCAGGTTGGTACTTGAGAGGGTAGCGAGTGGGAGCAGGGCTGAGGATGGAGACTGAGAGGTGATGTTGGTCTCGAAGGCCTCCTGCCTCCATCCCTTCTGAGATTACTACCCTGCTTTCCGCTGCTACTTTGGCTCTGACTCATTTCCTGTCCCCACCCCTCCTAGGACGCTCTTCCAAGGGACATCTTCATTCTTCCATTCCCTACTCTCATCCCCAGAATGCTTAGGATGGGCATTCCTCTTCTGTCTCTGCTCCCAACCTCAGCCCTGAGCTCCTCCCTCCTCTTCCCAGGGCTGGGCTTAGGCTGCTCACAGATCCGCCTTCGTGCCCTTCAGGGGCCACAATGCTGCTCGAGAGAGGGAATGTTCCATTTTCCGAGCTGTCTCTGTCCGGCGGGTTAGAGCTCTTAGTAATTACAGGCTGGACAGACACCCGTCCTGCATCCCCATCGAAGTACGCCATGGGGTAGGACCCCAAAGAAGGCCACTCGAATCCTGGCAAGTGATGAGCTCTAAGGCCCCAGCTTCTCCCGGCCCTCCCCAAACCCCTGAGAAGGAGGGAAAATTTTCCTCATCCATCTCTTCTGGACGTTTTTGGGGGTGAGGGGCCCCCCGGAGACCTTTCTTCTCCACCATGCCCCCATGCGGCAAAGGACAAAACATTGTTTGAAAACAAATTTATTAAAAAAAATTATATTATTTTAGATATGTCTATGGGACTCCTTCACTTTTAGTCCCCAAGCGGTCATAGAACCTTGAATCGTAGGATTGTGCGCTACAAAGACATTTCTACATCACCTACTCTCACCCCTTCATCTTATAGACAAAGAAATGGGCAAAAAGAGGCAAAGGGATTTATTTATTCACATCCTCACAACTGGTAAGGAGGAGAGTCAGGACCTGAATCCAGGGTCCTCTAAGAATCTAGAGCGATTGGAAAGACCACCTGAGATCTAGGGTCACATAAGTGGCCACCCACATGCTCTCTCCAAAGCCTAGAATCCTTCCAAGCAAAAAAAAGAAGCCTGCGCTAAGGTCAGGAAGACTTAGAGAACGGGAAGAAAACCCTACCAGGGGTCCTCAGACTTTTTAAATAGGGGGCCAGTTCACTGTCCCTCAGACTGTTGGAGGGCCGGACTATAGTAAAAACAAAAACTTTGTTTTGTGGACCTTTAAATAAAGAAACTTCATAGCCCTGGGTGAGGGGGATAAACGTCCTCAGCTGTTGCATCTGGCCCGAGGGCCGTAGTTTGAGGACCCCTGAGCAGGCCTAGACATTAAACTTGGTTGGTGACTGAGGAGATAGTGTCCACAAATTGGTGAGAACTGAAGCCATAAGAGATGAATGTATTGCCCAGTGCGGGGAGAAAGTCAGAGTACCTTTCCCAAACATGGGAAGCTTACTCCTTAAAATATGACTCCTTTGTTGATTGAAGTAGGTGAAGTCTTATATCAGACCCTGATATCTGGCACAAATCAATAATCAGGAAGCTTTATTAAGTACCTACTGTGTGCCAAGCATCTTACTAGACTCTGACAACACAAAAAAAGAAGTCATGTCTGCTCTGAATAATCTCTTATATCCCAATCCCTGACCTTTTGTCTATGAGCAAGAACTAAATCTCTCTCTCTCTCTCTCTCTCTCTCTCTCTCTCTCTCTCTCTCTCTCTCTCTCTCTGTGTGTGTGTGTGTGTGTCTTGTCTGTCTCTCTCTATATTTCTCTCTCTGTCTCTCTGTGTGTATCTCTGTCTCTCTCTGTATATGTCTCTGTGTATCTCTTTATCTCTGTCTCTGTCTCTTTTTCTCTCTGTCTCTGTCTCTCTGTCTCTGTGTGTCTGTCTGTCTCTCTCTCTCTCTCTCACACACACACACACAGGAGAAATATTCTATAATAGAGTAGCCAAGCGTTTATTAAACTCCTTCTGTATGCCAGGTCATGGGATTATGAAGCTAAAATTTAACAGTTCCTTCCCCCAAGAAAATTACATTTGACTATGGAAAAACCCCAGTACTTGAGTAAGTACATCTGATACATGTAGAAAATAAACACACAGGCATTTTAGAGGTGGACAGTACAGCTGAAGGGATCTGGCAAATCCTCTCGCAGGAGGTGACATTTCAGTTGACCCATAAAGAGAGCAAGAGGTTCTAAGAACCCAAAGGAAGGAAGGCAACAGAGCAGGCTAAGGGACAGCCTACAGGGAAGCACATAACTGGGAGATGGAAGGCCATGCTCAGGGATTAGCAAGTCTGGCACTTTAGCTCAGACACAGAGTGCAAGGGTGAAGGGAAGAGGAAAATACAATCAGTCTGGAAAGCTAGGTTAGACTCGGGTGATGGAGGCCTTTGAATGACAAACAGCAAGAGGAGTCCATATTTTATCCTAAAGACAAGAAGACCCTGAAATGTCTGGAGACTGATATGCTGAATCCTATGGTTTTTAGGGGCTGTTCATTTAATAATACTGAAACACTGTACAGGGAAAAGCCTAGAGGGCAGAGACAGCTTTGAGGTGATGGCAAAGTTCACTTGATTAGGCCATGATTAATTAAGCTTTCTTGGATGGTGGGTAGCCCTAAAAAACCAGATTGGATGACCTATTAGCAGGACAGGTTACATTAAGGGGTTAAAACCTTTTCACTTTTATAAACTCTTTTTGTCTACCAGCCTGGAAAAGCCTATGGATCTCTTCACAGGATTATGCTTTTTAAGTAAAATGTATAGGATTATAATGAAATGCAATGGTATTGAAATATTTAAAAACAAAAATGTTTAGATCCTGGGTTAAAATTCCTTGGTAGAAAAAAGAGCAAGAGAGCCCTAGATCCTTCTCCCCTTGCAGACTAAGGATTGGGGAGCAGTTCCAATGGCCCAGGTTCCTCTTGACTTTCTGGAATTCATGGTACCGTGTAGGTTCAAGAACAAAAGATACGAGATGTGGGGGTATCAATGTGTGTGATATTAGGGACATCCATTGGGAAGGAAATTAGAGCCCTATACCCTATGATAAAGAGGTCAAAGGTGGGAAATAAGGATCGAGAATTGCCTTGGTTAGAAAGGCTAGATAGAGGGTTAGGGTTAGGGTTAGATTTATTCTATCTTTAAGAATTGATCTTGGTTTTGGGGAATTCCACGGAAGTATCCTTTAGATAGCATGGAAGTGGCCATTGGTTCCTAGCACTATATCAGGTATGGCAGGTTATACTAAGATGGGAAGGTTAATACAATAACTCTAGTTAAGGATTCTGTGCCCTCCAGGGCAGAACTAGGCTGACTAAATTTAGAGGAACTTATTACAAGATTAGCTAAGCATTTTGGAGCCCCAACAACTCACCAAGACTAGATATCCTGTAACTCCCTCATAAACTTGTTTTTCACATTTAAATTTTTGTATGAAGAAGCTGTGATTTATGTGTCAGTGAATAAGAGATTGGAATATTCCATGGAGGAAAGTCCTAGTCCTAGGAAGTCCTAGTCTGAAAGTTTTGAACTTGGAGGATGGAAGAGAGGGAGGGGAGACTTTTAGTATTTAAGAGAATAGGAGTCAGATATTCTGAATGATGGAGGAGGAAGAAGAAGAAGAAGAAGAAGAAGAAGAAGAAGAAGAAGAAGAAGAAGAAGAAGAAGAAGAAGAAGAAGAAGAAGAAGAAGAAGAAGAAGAAGAAGAAGGAGAGTTGTAGCCCTAGATTAATTGCTGCAGCTAGACTAGAAGTTAGCTAAATAGTGGTTAAATACACAACTTAATGGGTTTGTATACTGAGGTTAAGATAAAAAGAATGGTTAGAAATAAGGTACGGACCTAGAAATGGAAGAAGCTTATATCTGGGAGAGTTTAATCTTAGGAAATAGATCAAAGTTGGGTCCCTAGCTCAGATCTTCATGTCCTAGACCCTCATTGGGTTTCTGGAATACACAGTGCAAACATAGAACCCAAAATGTTGAGGCTGGAAAGTCTTAGAACACAAAATATTAGAGATGGGAGAATTCTCTTAACATAGAACCCAAAATGTTGAGTCTGGAAAGGGTCTTAGAACACAAAATATTAGAGATAGGAGAATTCTCCTAACATAGAACCCAGAATGTTGGGGCTGAAAGGAACATTAGAACTTGGAATGTTAGAAAAGGACAGGGGCTTTCAAACACAGAAGGCTGCATGTCAGGTCTGGATGGAACCTTTGAATATTGAGTGTGGAATTAAAATGAAAGCTAGAAAGATCTTTTGAACAAAGAACCTACAATGTTAGAGCTGGAAGGAAACTCAGAACATAAATATCAGATGTAGAAAAGACTTTCAAGTGGAAAACAACAACAAAAAAAGTGCTACAAGGGACCTCAGAGATCATCTGGTCTAATCCCCTTCTTTTATAAATGATAGGAAAACTGAAGCCAGAGAAGGGAAATGACATATGCAGTGTCACACAGTGAGTCGGAGGCAGAAAACCCAGGTCTTACCACTGCCACTGCAGGAGTTTCTCTGAGGAGCTTGCCTTTGGGTTGTGAATGGAAATGAAGCCTGAACTAGGACCATGGACAGGGCAGGTGTTTGGGGGAGGGAGGGCTTAAGGGGAAGAAAATTAAATATGAGGTTGGTGGGTTACGCTATGGATGAGGGGAGAACAGGTTTTGGGGGAGGGAGAGCTCAAAATGGAGCCAGATAGGTATGAGGTTGATGGGCTGCACCGTGGACCAAGGGAGGGCAGGTGCTGGTAAATCACAGCCAGCCTTCCCAGGCCTTGTAATTATCCTTGTGAAAAATTCATGGGCCTTCAGTCCAGATGCTATTTCAGAACAGCCGTGCGAGCAAGATGAGTGAGCAAGACAGTTTCAGGAAGGAGGCTATAGGCATCGGCTCCCCAGCCCACCCCCACACGACCAGCACAGACGGACACATGGACACCCATCGTGCGCCCAATCAGAGAAGCGCTCCCCAAGATGTGTGCAAGCCCATAGACCCCTCCCAATGGGTCACACAACAGACACATCCCCCAAATCACACTCCCAACCCCACCAGCTGCTCTCATATTCAAGTAGAAACCACACCCAGAGATACTGCACCCATATCTGCGTGCAGAGCTTCCCTGACAGCACATAGGCTCCCGGCTTCCTAGTCCCACCCATATCCTCATCCCTACCCCCAGCCCTGTGGAAGATTCACAGCCATAACCTCCATCAAGGAAGCATGCATCTGATACAGAGCCCATTAGCCCAGCCTTCTTATCTTCCCTTCCCCCCTTCATTTACAGCTGAGGAAACTGAGGTGCAAAGAGGAAAAGTGAGCTGTCCAGAGTTATAGAGCCACTGAGTGTGGACACTAGCTCTTCCAACTCCAAGATCAGCTCTTACAGCACATTAAAATCATCTCCTCTGCTCCAAGATTTCCACCACCTTGATCCGGGACCTTTACTGGTCTCCTTGTGTCCATCTGCAGATGCTCCCGTCTCCAGTTCATCCTGTTCATCATTAATTCACTAATTCACCGGCATCATGAGTATTCAGGACATATACCAGGCACTGGGGTGCCAATGGCCTTAGACACCTGACACTTACTAGCCATGTGAGCCTGGATAAGTCACTTAACCCATTGGATAGCCAATGTTTAGCTAAAATGTCCCTGACTTCAAGGAGCTCCCGGTCGAGCTGGGAGGTGAGATATAAAAACAAATAACTAATAACCAGATTAATCCTTTTTTCTATTAAAATAAAACTGTAATGCCTTTCATTTTCACATCAAAATAATTTCTGGCCACACACCTATATTTCCTCCTACTCCCACTATGAGTTTCCTTTTGTAAAAAGGTGTGTGTGTGTGGGGGGGGAAATCACAGAAATAGATATATTGATATCATTTGACAGTATACTCAACACTCCATACCCATGATTCCTCACTTTTTTTAATGGATTATTTATTAAGCTCCTACTATATGCCAGGAGCACTGTGCTAGGCACTTTACAAATATCTCATTTGGTCCTTACAACAGCCCAAGGAGGTTGGACCTATTATTATCTCCCTTTTATAATTGAGGAAGCTGTGACAGACAAAGGTCAAGTGATTTGTCTAGGGTCGCACAGCTAGCTGGATTTGAATTCATGTCTTCCTGATTCCAGGTCCATGCACTATCCAACGCATTACCTAACTGCCCATGTGGGAAATGATGGTAGTATATTTCCCCAACTCTTCCGACCAGATTAAGCTTCTAGAAGCATCAGTCACAGTTTTTTGTGTGTTTTAAAATAGATTTTATTTATATCTTTTGTTTTTGCATCTCATAAATTTCCTTTTTTTTTCTTTTTTTTTTCTTTCTAATTTTTTTTCCCCAAGACAATCGGTTATGTGACTTACCCAAGCTCACATGGCTAGTAAGTGTCAAGTGTCTAAGGCCAGATTTGAATTCAAATCCTACTGGTTCCAGGGCTAGAACTCTACCCACTGTGCCACTAGCTGCCCCAGGCACAGACTTTTGAAAGAGACATTTTCATTGTCATTCAAGACATAGCGATGATTCCCTTTTGCTTGCAACTCAAAGCCCAAACTTACCTTGGCATTCAAGGACATAATACCATCTGCCTTTTTCCTTTGTTCTAGTCAGACATCTTGGTATAGATCCAAATATCCCATAGATACCACAAACTTTCACCCTTCCCCAAAAAGCCCTACTAAGCTCCCCTACTACCCACTCACTCCCTGTTGCTAGGGGACTCTCTCTCTCCCTATTTTCTGACAACAGATCTCTAAAACTGAGGCAATTCTTAAAAAACAATCTCCATACTTCAAACCACACAAATTGAGCTCTCTCTGTCTGCCTGTCTCTCTCTCTTTCCCCGCCTCTCTTCCTCCACTCCCCCGCTTCCCTCCCTGTCTCTTCTCTGTCTCTCTGTGTGTCTCTGTCTCTCTGTCTACTTCTCTCTTTTTCTCTCTGTCTCTTTGTGTCTTCCTCTGTGTGTCTGTGTCTGTCTGTCTGTCTGTCTGTCTCTCTCTCTCTCTCTCTCTGTTTTTCTGTTGGTCTGTATCCCTTTCTCTCTCTCTGTCACTCTTTCTGAGTCTCTCTTTTTCTTTCTCTCTTCCCCATCTCTGTGTGTGTTTCTCTTCTCTTTCTGTCTCTGACTCTCTGTCTCTCTCTCTGTGTCTCTCTGTCTCTATTTTCTATCTCTGTCTCCATCTGTCTGTCTCTTTCTCACACACACACATACACACACCCTTGAGCAGTGTTCCTAACTTCCCCACTGCAGCCTCAAGAAAAGAATCCAGATCCCTCTTCCTTCACAGACATTCTAGGGCTGAGGGTGAACATCTGGCAGAGGCACCCAGGGCAAAAGAAGTCAGGACTGAGAGAGATAAACCAGCTTACTGAATTGAGCTTTTAAACCTATAAGGCTATTAGACATCCACAGAGAGGAGAGCCTCCATTAGTCTTTTTCCTGGGCCTCTTAGTCCCAGAAAGCCGAAAAATGCCCATCCCTTCCCAACTCTGCAAGCCTTCAGATGGATCCAGTCTCACAACAATTTAAATAATGTCACTACCCATTTTACAGATATGAAAAAAGGTTTCTGAGAGAATAGAGGGCTGTTGAGGGCCACACATCATGAAGAACCACACACACACACACACAATGTCCCTTGCCTACTCAGAAACCCAAAGACGACGGGAGGGGCTGAAGCTCCCAGATTATCAATGGAAGGAAGCTCATGCTTCTGCTGTGAAAGGTGACACTAGTGGGGACGGGCACAGGTGGTGACTCTGGGGCTAGACTGGGGTTATCTTTCCACATAAATGTTTCATTCTTCCATGAAGATCTGTCAGATGTTCCAGAAACCTGAGTCCATCTCTGTGCCTTTGTATAGGTATGACCTTTGATATCTGGGATGGGGGGGGGGAGGGAGGAGGGGAGGTTAGGGAGGAGCCTCTAAGGACAAGAAGACATCTGCCCAGGAGTATGCTGGGTAAATTATACTTTGAGGTGGGAAGTATATAAGGAAGAGGAAGCAGAATTGACCTTGAGGATAATCTAGTGACCCAAAATTAAGGACTTTCAGGAGGCCTGCTTTGGATATGACAGGGGATGTGATCTTGCAGATTTCCTCCCCTCCTTCCCTTCTCCCTCACTCCCTCTCGGTTTTGGAATACCCTCTAATGTCTGCTATTCTAGTCACATCCTGCTCAAGCCCTGACGGTTTCCCTCCTTTAAAGGTGGCCTCTGGGAGAGTGAAGAAGGGGGAAGGGTGACGTGTCCCCCAAAAGATGCTCCCAGGCCGAGCAGACAGCTCAGGGTATACCTCTCTGGTCCCTCCTGGTTCTGTGATTCGGAAAGAGGAAGATTAGAATAGAAGAAAGGAGAAACTAGGGAAAGCTAGGGAGGATTGGCAATGAGAGGAAGAAAAGGAGATGCAGGGGAGGGGAGTTTGGAGAGTAAAAAGAAAGCAAGAATGGGAGGAGGGGAAGGCCCATGGAGACAGATGGCAAAGAACGGAGAGCCAGGGACAGACAGACACACCAAAAAGCAGACAGAGACAGTCACCAGCAGGCAGAGGATAGAAGGAAACAGGGAAAGGAGAATGCTAGTATAGGGCCAAGAGGAAAAAGGTAAGAATCGGCTGTCACTTGCTACCTGTGTGACTTTTTGCAAGTAACAACCCTTTTTGGACCTCAGCTTTCTCATCTGTAAAATGAGAGGTGAGCTATATGACCTTTTTAGTTCCTTCTAACGTACAATTCATGATGTTATGCTATCGGGTATGGGTTGGACTAGATGCCCTTTTGGACCCTTTCCTGGAAAGGTTAGGCTGATTGCGTCCACGTTCCCAAAAGTGGGATGGCCTCCGGGATTAATAGGGAATCGGAGACAAAAAAAAAAATTGTACAAGACATTCCCGGTGTCCTATTTACAATGTTTTAGGGACCATTGGGGGCAGCTACCTATGGCAGTGGGTAGAATGCCAGCTCTGAAGTTAGGAAGGCTCATCTTCGTGAGTTCAAAGGTGACCAAACTCTCCCTAGCTGGGTGACTCTGGGCAAGTCATTTACCCCTGTTTGTCTCAGTTTCCTCAGCTGTAAAATGATCTGGAGGAGAAAATGGCAAAGCACTCCAGTATCTTCGCCAAGAAAATCCCAAATGGGCCATTAAAGAACAAAGGGACCGTTAATAGTGAAGTGAAAGGAAATGGAGTCGTTGGGAAAGGGGGGGAGGTAGGATTATGAAATGAAGAAGAAGCAAAGGGAGGCATGGTGGCAGAGAGAAGAAAGAGAGCCAGGAGGAGTGGGGAAGGGTGGGTTGCTGCCAGCTGATTGAGGGATTTGGGAGCCGCAAGCCTCTCATTCAGGCGCTGGGTCTTGCCGCGGGAGAGGTGGAGGACTCAGATTAAGTAAAAGCTGGTGGGATCAGCCCTCGTACCCAGATCCATATTCTCACACATCATCCGTGGTCACACTATGTACACAGAGTGCTCATTTGCATTGGGATAACACCTTGCAGTTTACAACCGCTTTCCCATAATCTCATTTATTATGTATATGTATGGTATCACACGTCCCCAGTTACAGCCTTATGTGTCTATAGACTCATAGACGGCACACACACACACACACACACACACACACACACACACTCTCTCTCTCTCTCTCTCTCTCTCTCTCTCTCTCTCTCTCTCTCTCTCTCTCTTTCTCTCTCTCTCTCTCTCTCTGTCTCTCTCTCTCTCTCTCTCTGTCTCTCTGTCTCTGTCTCTCTGTGTGTCTGTCTCTCTCTCTCTCTCTTTCTGTCTCTGTTTCTCTCTCCTGTCTCTTTCTGTTTCTCTCCTGTCTCTTTCTGTCTCTCTCTCTCTGTCTGTCTGTGTGTGTATGTGTCTCTCTCTGTCTCTGTCTCTCTCTCTCTTTCATTCTCCTTTCTCTCTTTCCTTTCCCTCCTTTCTCCTCTCTCTTCTCTGTCCTCTCCCTCCTCTCTCCTCTCTATCCTCTCTTCTCTCCCCCACCCTCCTTGAACTGAAACTCCTGCCCACCTTCCGACTCACTTCTTCCGGGGAGAGATCCAAGCCCCCTTCACGTGCCCCTTCCCGCACCCATCTGACCTCCCCCCCATCCCCATCTTTTCTCTGCTCCCCCCCTCCAATTCATCTGCATAAAGTTCCAATTAACACGTTTTGCTTTTGCTATTTGCGATCCCTGAGCTGGTTCCCAGTCTCAGTAAGCCAGCTTCCCACCCACAACCCCCACCTTCCAGGCCGGCCCCATTAACCCTTCGGGTCCCGAGCCTTTAAACTCGCCGTTGGCTTCGCTGACCTGGTACCCGTCTCGATCAGCGGGATCATAAAGTTTAGAATCAGAAAGGCCCTCGAAAATTACCTAATCCAACCCTCCCAGTTTACAAAAGAGGAAACTGAGACTTAGAGTAAGGAAAATGACTCGCCCAAGATCACATGGAGCTAAACTTCGAAGATTTGCAAAACCTTTACGCAGAAAACAGGTTTGTTTCTCAAGGACTCAGGACGTGTGGGTAGGGCAGGGGGATCCCAAACGCTTGGGGCAGGAGCGGGATGTGTGGCGCTTTGGGGCTTTTTCTAGGAGGATGCTAGCCGGCCCGACCCACTCATCTTTTCAGGGAGGATGGGGAGGGGGTGGGGGCTTCTCCTGGGAGACTCTGAGCGTCGAAATTCCGCGTTCCTCATTTTCCGGCCCCCGCACCCTCTCCCCCTCCCCACGCACAGTTTCCCCTTCCCAGCCATCTGTTCCTTTTCGCAGCGACAAACACGGCTCTCGCTCCATCCCGCCCCTGCTCAGCCCCCTCCCCAAACTCCAAAAGATTTGGAGGTGGGGAGGGAGACACCTCCCTTCCTCCCCTCCACGAGAGGGTTGCCTCCTTTCTCTTGAGTTTCCACTCTAAATTCCCTTCCCTCCCAGGGTTGATGAATAGGGAACGGCTGAGTCCCTCCTTCTTTCTCTCCGACTGAGGAAGAGTGGAAAAAGGGGAAGAGCTGTTCCTTAAATAAGAATTACGCAGAGCTGGGCTCCAGGAGTGGGTCCCAAGGGTCGCGGAAAGGCTAGAGAGTGCGCTCCTCCCTGGTTCCGTAGCGCCACCCGCTGGGCGCACAGTGTCCCTCGGTAGGACGAGCGGTCACACGGGACAAAGACACAATCTCTCCTATTTCTTCGGTTTCCTTATTTGTGAAAAGCAGATAAATAGCACCAACTTCATAGGGTTGTTGAGGGGATCGAATGAGACTACACATGAAAGCGCTTTGCCAACCTTAAAACGCCACACAAACATTCGCCAATAAGTAAGTGAACGAAAGAACAAAGGAATAACCAAATGAATAAATAAAAAGTAGCAGAACCTTCAACCTGAGCAGGCAGAAGGAATTTTCAAGAAGGAAGTCTTCCTAGGGGACAATCTCTAAGGGTAAATTTGCATATTTTAATGACAAGATATTTTATTTTTACTGCCCATGAGATCTAAGCTGTGATGCATCCAATCTCTTCATTTTCAGTAGTTAAATGTAGTTGGAAGGAGTGCTGGGATCGGAGATCGGAAAGCTTGTGTTCAAATTCTGTCTCAGACACTTTCTGCGACCCACTTTTCAACTCTCTGCTGTTCCCCATGCTTGGAAGGCTCTCCCTCCTCATCTTCACCCATCATTCCTAGCTTCCTTCAAATAAATCCCAATCAAAAAACCAACTACAGGAAGCCTTTGGAAACTCTTTCTAATTCTAGTGCCATTTTTTCTATTCCTAATTTATCCTGCATAGAACTTGTTTGTACATCTTTGTATACTTGGACTGTGAGCTCCTTGGGGACAGGAGCTGTGTTTTGCCTCTTTGTGTATCCTTAACACAATGCGTGACCTATAGTAGTCCTGCACACTGGGCAAGTCACTTAAGTTGTTCAGCTTTCCTCATCTGTAAAATGAAGATAATAATAGCACTTACCTCCTAAGGTTATCGTGAGGATCCAGCGAGATGTTTTGTAAAGAACTTTGCAAACCTTAACGAGTTATATTAATATTAATTGCTAGTAGTAGTATTTGCTGTCCAATGGGCAGTCATGCACGGAGAATATAATTTCAAACCCTGTCTCAAATCTCTACCTTCCAGAGATCTAATGTCACCTCTTGGGGGAGAAGAGGTTCGTACAGCTTTTAAGATTTAAAAAAAAATCTATCTAATCTTGACCTTTGAGGCCCTTCACAACTTCCCGACCATTTTTCCAGATTTACTGCACATCCCTCCCCCACCTCACTCCACCCCCTTTCCATGCTGTACTTTCAGCTAAACTAGGCTAGTTGGTTTTTAACTATACTCCATCTCTCAACCTTGGCACAGGCTACGGTCCTTATCTGGAAAACATGATTCCTCACCTCATCCTCTTAGAATAGTTACCTTCAAGGCTCAGCTCATGTGCCACCTCCAACAGGAAATCATCTCGGTGTAGTCTCTCCATCCTCAAATCACATGTGTGCGCGTGTGTATAATTAAAATTATGTATCATGTTATATTTTATATATCCTCATAATGTATATATTCATCCATAGGTTCAAAGATTGAGAGCTGAAAGGAACCTTAGAGACCATAAAGTCCAATTCCCTCATTTTACAGATGAGGAAATGGAGGCAAAGAAGGAAAAAAGTAATTTGTTCCGGGGACAAAAGCTAGTATCTGTAGTAGGATGTAAATTTGGGTCATCCTGACTCCAAGCCCCATGTTTTATCAATCATGTCACATCCTTAGTAGAATCTAAAAATCCCATGAGGGCAGAGGATCATCCCTCTCCTTCCCCCAATTAATCACCAAATCGTGCCCAGTCTCCCTCACTACTTCTCCCATTTCTCCCCGTATCTCCACTCACTTGGATACTACCCTATTTCAGGCCTTCATCAGCTCTAGTTTGAACTCTTCCAATGGCCTCCTAAGTGATTTATCTACTTCAAGTCCCTCCCCTTCCAAACCTATCTCCTACATAGCTTCCAAATTAATATTCCCAAACCACAGATCGGATCATGTCTCCCTCCTGACCAAAAAGCATCAGTGGCTCCATCTTGGATCTGGAGAAAACACAAACCTCAAGCCTTGACATTTCTAACCCACTTCTCTTATTATACTTCACTCCTTTTCATGACTCTGTGGTCATGACTCTCAACCTGGCCCTTGTGTGATTATTCCCTATGATATTCCCAACTCTATGATTTTGCACAAGGAAGTCTTCCATGTCTGGAGTGCATTTCTTCCTACTTGAGAGGGAAAGGCTTAGGATCTGAGCAATTTTCCAAGCTGCCCCTATTACAGTGAGTGATGGGGAGAGAACAAGGTGAGGAGGAGCCAGACAGAGCCCTGGGGAGGGGCGGGGGGGCACCCAGGCTGGCACCCGAGGCATTGGTACACTGAATTCAGGGCTCAGCTGGGATTGTGTCCCATTTAATGCCAAGGAGTTTGGGGGGTGGGGAGTGAGAGTGGTGGGAAAAAGGAGGGGAGGGCTGTGCGTGGGAGGCTCCCAGGTAGCAGCTCTGCCCTGAGGCACAGACACAAGTATCTCTCGCTTCCCTTTTTATTTCCACTGTGGCAACTACCATGGCAGCAGCCACAGCAATAGCAACAAGGAGGGAACCTGCCCTCCCACCCTCAAAGTCAGGCTTCCCTTCTAGCTCTGGCCCAGATACCCATCCTGGGTCCAATCCCACAGTCCCTGTGGGGGGTGGGAGGGCTCCCCACGGGTGTCTTCTCCAGAAATGTCTGTCACTAGGCTGGCACCTCTACCCACAAAGAGCAATGGGTAGTCCTGGCCTTAGGCAGTCTTGTGTTTTCAAGAGAAAAAGGCAAGTCTTTCTACTCTGGATCTGCCAATGGAGCCCATACCCAGTCTTCATCAATGGAGCGTTTCTTTGTGTTCTTTTTTCTTTGGATGGTTGTTATGGGGTGGTTTGTTTTGGGGGTTGGGGTTCTTGTGGGGTTTTTTGGTTTTGACTTTTTGCAAGTTCCTACAAAAATAGAACTCATGTATTTATAAATCCATGTCCCGTGGCTATGTGCATATGTTGCAGGTAGACACTCCAAGCTGGGGTGACTTCTCCTGCTCTCCCTGGGTATGCCGAGTGGGGGCACTCTTCCCCCCCCAACTAGGCAACTGTTTCCTGCAAATTGCACAACTCTGGAGCTTTGGAGGAGGACAACTTTTTCTGTAACTTTGCTCGATAGAAGAAGAGGTAGGAAGGTAGCAGATATCCCAATAGGGAGAAGAAGAGCAGACCCAGATTCACCTGAGGAAAGGGAAAGAGGTAGCAATCATCAGGCACAGAGGTAAGATAGAGATGAGACTTGACTGAAGAAGTCCTGGGTTCAAAACCCAGTTCTGCTACTCTCCCTTTGCATCATCTTGGACAGTTCATTTCTAAGCTTTGGGGTTTTTTATTTATACAGTGAAAGAGTGATTGGACTGGTTGACTCTTAGTAAGGCTTAAAGGCTTACTTCTGAAATGATTTGCCCCATGCCTCACATAAAGCAAGCAGTAGGGATGGAATTCAGATCTTTGAACGCCACATCCAGAACTCTTTTCACTATATCAACAAATTCAGCAATACTTGAACCTCTTCTTCAGTCCTTGAAGGGGAGGAGGGCCAGGAGAGGTGCAAAGCCACAGCCCTTCTTTCAGCTCTTCAACCTTTCCCGTTCCTCAATAGTCCTCCATTCCACCCACCCCCAACAGTAGCCTCTCTCCCACCAACAGCCCACCTCCCTTCAGTGACCTGATGCCCACTCTTACCCAGAAAGAGTCTCCATGGAGAGGTCCCACCACCACTATGAAAAGAGGCTGTTGCAAAAGAGCAACTATGGCACTGATGGTGGACTGCAGGCCAGTCAGGGTCCCAAAGTGATTAGAAGGAAACCTGCCAATTAAAGGGGCCCAAAGCCCCAAACTCATGAAGTTTGCCCTTCTCCTGTACAACAGAGTTCTTTGTCCCTTCCCATGCCTCCATACCCCACCCCAACACACACCCCAATATTAAGGAGCATGGCAAAATAGTGACAGCTAAATTATGATCATTTGAAAGAGGGAAGAATAGTTAGGACAGCTAGGTGGCTTAGGGGATAGAGTGCTGGCCTAGAAACAGACACCTCAGCTTTGTTTGCCTCAGTTTCCTTATTTGTGAAATAATCTGAAAGCAAACCACTCCAGTATCTTTCTCAAGAAAACCCTAAATGAAGTCAAGAAGAATTTGAAATGATAGAACAACAATAGAAGAAGAGAAGGCAACTAGAGGTAGAGTAATGGTCTTCTGATATCTGAAAAACTTGTAAAGACTTTGTTCACTGTTCTTCCAGAAGGCAGAACTGTGATCCATAAGGACAGAACAATCAGGATACAGGCATTTAGGATTAGCACAGAAACTAAGTATCAACTCTAGCTATTGAGCAAGGATTGTGAAAAGAAGTAGTGAGCTTCCCATGACTAGCAGAGAGTAAATGATCAGCAGTCAGGAATGCTGGAGAACCATTCCTGCCCTGGGTGGTAGGCCCTTAACCTAGGGACTCAATGAACTTGGTTTTTAATGTTTTTTCTGTATGTATTTGAGTAGAATTAGTTTCCTTTATCATCCCATATATTTTATTTTACATATCTTTTTTTATCCATTTAAAAATATTATTCTGAGAATGGGTCCCTAGGGATTCACTAAACTGTTTGTTTAAGCAGAGTATGACACTCACTGAAAGTTGAGAACCCTGAATTAAAAGGTCTAAATTATCAGCAAAACTCCGAGGTTCTAAGCTAAAATTCTGTCTGCAGGGGAAACAGGGAGTAGTGGAATACAACTCAACTCATGGGATGATCCACATTCGATTTTGAGAAAGCTCATTTTTTACAGATAAGGAAATTGAGACCCAGGAAGCAGAAAATAGCAGCCTAGCAACATAAGTGTGATAAAGAGCCAAATCCAGATCCCCCAAACCCAGAGATGAATCCCTGTGACTTACACAGCAGCATAGAGCCCCCCACAGGCAGAGTGGAAGAAGCCTCGAATCACTGTGTGTAGAATGAAGGTTAAGAGCTGTGAACAAGAAATGGAGAACAAGAGAGAGTTTGTTAAAACTGAGATCCGCAGGAACCCGACTTGAGGGGGACAATGACTCTGCCCGTGTGCTCCTGGCCTAAACAAGTCCAAAGAGACATTCCCCTTGGAACTGACAAGTGACATGGAAAGAAATCTCTTTGGGAAGGGTAAGTGGATGATACCTCTAGTCTTGGAATGACTCAATACTGACTGAAAGCTCATGGTACTGAAACAGCTACCACTCTAGTTCCGGTCTTCAACACCTCCCACCTGAACTCTTGAAATGATCTCCTAAGCAAACTAAATGAGTTACTATATGTAAATTGCTGTGCACATCTTGCTGCACTACATAAGGGCTAACTCTTATTATTCTTGTTGCTGTTCTTCGTGCTACAAGTTTTTTCCCCCTCTCTAATCCATGTGGCCACCAAAGTGATGAGGGGAAAATCTGTTGATTAAAGGATGGTGAGAGTTTTGAGTGGGGGGAGGCCTGAAGGGAAGCAACATATGCGTGTGAAAGTAAATACAAAGTTTAAAGGAAGTAAATACTAGGGGATTTTAATGGGAGAGGGACCAATCTGTAAGCTCTGGAGGGCATCTTAGTGAGCACTTAAATGTTTGTTTCCTGATTAACTTTTTCTTCTCCCTTTTGGCTAGGGGTTACATAAAAATTGGTTTTGGGATAAGTAATTTTTCGGTCACTCTTTTAATTCTCTATGGACTATTTCACGGGGTATAAAATAGGTGTTATCTTTTTCTTTCTTCCTCCCTCCTTTCCTTCCTTCCTTCCTCCTTTCCTTCCTTCCTTCCTTCCTTCCTTCCTTCCTTCCTTCCTTCCTTCCTTCCTTCCTTCCTTCCTTCCTTCCTTCCTTCCTTCCTTCCTTTGGAAACATTCTCTATAAGCTCGCTGAAAGCATCCTTGGTGCACTCTAGTAACAGACAAATGATAAAGATGACTTACATGCAAGGGTGTGCTAGATCTCAGAGCCAATTGTTAAATTTCAAAGTGAGCATTTATACCTTGGAAATGGGCAAACATTACAAATCGGCATTTGATTTATTTGTTTTGTTGAATGTCAAGCTTAAGAAAGTGATCATAAAAATTAGATATTAAAAAAAAAAAAAAAGCATGTCCTGGAAACAGTTTTTTTTTTTTTAAACCTGCGTAGCCAGGAGCTAACACACCCTTTTTGTGCACTTCATCTGGTCCCCATAGAATTTAGATCCCCTCATTGAGGTTTGTGTTTATAGTTATTATTACTGTTGCTTTCAATGCTATCTTTATCTAGTCTATCATATTTTTCAGTGACTTTTAAATCATTTTCTTCTCTCTCCCTTTTCTAATAGCCTTTTATTTTTCAAAATACATGCAAAGATAGTTCTCAACATTCACCCTCGCAAACCCTTGTGTTCCAAGTTTTTCTCCCTCCCTTCCCACCTCCCCTCTCTCCTAGACAGCAAATAATCCTATATTGATAGGTTAAACACGTGCAATTCTTCTGAACATGTTTCCACCTTTGTCATGCTTAGGTCTATACTGCCTAAGTGACTTGCCCTGTGTCACAAGAGCAGAAGGAAATCTGGATTCCCCGATTGTGGGTTTTCTCGGGATCCCCCATACCTGCTTACCCCCGGGTCGCCTGCTAGAGAAGGAAGCCTAAGGAGTCCACCCAGAGCGTTCATGTAGAACACAGGGAGCAAAGGTAATGTGCCCATGGACCGGGCAGGACAAGGGTAGAAGCTGAGGTTACCTGCAGGTGTAAGCTGTGAATGAGGCAGGTGATCCCAAAGACTACCAGCAGAGTGTTGGTCAAAAGAAAGGCGTAGATAGCATTGGTGAGTTTCTGGATCTTTCTGTACCGAATTCTGGTCCCCTTCTTAGCAATACCATCCCTGTCAAGTCAAAGAGTCACTCTGGGCTCTGGAGATCCATTGCCTGGGGGTTGGAGAGTAATAACAATGGCCGCCCCATCCTCTCCTCTGGGCTTCTATAACTGAGTCAAGGATTATCGGGGTCTCTCTCACTGATCCGCCCGCCTAAGGGCAGATGTGACCCCAGAGCTGGCTCCCCACTATTCCATCCTAGGCCTTGTCAAGGCAGAGCCCCGGATGGGAGGGTCCTACACAGAGAAAGCAGTGGGAGCTGGGAAAAAGCAAGAAGCCCTCCACAAAATGGAAGGCCGCCAGCAAGGGCAGCAGAGACTTCATCGGCCCTGGGGAAGGCTGGGCTATCCAGCTCCATTCCGCCCTGGGGGCTTTTCCTTTGGGGCCTTCTGCCTGACCAGTCCTTTGCAAGAGTGGTCCGGGGATAAAGGATAGAATCTCTTTGCTGGCAGAATAAGAAACTACATGGAAGTTCTGCAGTCAGGCGCATTCTACCCCAGCTGCAGATAAGATTGGCGCTCTCGGGGTCACCTGGCCTCTTCCGGGGCGCCGGTCTCACTGGGATCATCCACACACTCCTTGATTCGCCAGTCCATGATGTAGCCAATTAAAGGGCAGGTGAGGAGGCAGAGCAGCTGCATGGCCCCAAAGACGGAGGTGTAGAACCCCACTGGTACCAGCAAGAGGAAAAGTGAAGTGGGTAAGAGTAAGGCAGCACCACCCACCCACCCCACCCCCAGGTGCTGTCTGCTCTTCCCCAGGGGAAGGGGCAAGAAATCTCAGATTCTCTGATTTAACAGAAATGCCCAAATCCTCCAGGACATCTCAAGGTACTTTTTAATGCAGGGATTTTTTTTTCCCCTGAGGCAATTGGGGTTAAGTGACTTGCCCAGAAGCACACAGCCGGGAAAGTGTTAAGTGTCTGAGACCAGATTTGAACTCCTGACTTCAGGGCTGTCGCTCAATCCACTGAACCACCTAGTTGCCCCTAATCAAGAGGCTTTTTAGACTTGAAGATTATCCCTAGGATTGGATGGGAGAGTTAATGCAGCTGAAACAGGGAGCAAGCTCAGCATCCTCTTCTGCAAAGTGAAAGAACTGCCCAAGATGAGTGAGAAGGACCCTTCTATATCTGACCTTTACTTTCTTTTTTATTTTTGACCTTTACTTTCTACAGTCCCACCCAGCTCTGATATTGAATGTTGGAAGATTCCCTTCTTGCTCTGACTTTCTAGGGTCTAAGGATCTCTTCCAGCTCTAACGTCTGTGGCTTCATGAAACCCCCATGGCCTCTTACCCGACATGGGACCACATACCTTGCTCCTTCATATAACTTATCTCCTTCTCTGTTTCTGTGGAGAGTTGGGAAGAAGACAGAGAAACATAAACACAGGGGTTGCATAGAGAGAAGATCATTTGAAGAATACTCTTCCCCTCACCCATCATGTCTTCCATAGCCTCTCTCCTTCCCAGAAGAAATCCTTACCTAGTTTCTGGCCACCAGTTATTAAGAACTCCAGCATCTTGTTCATGGCAGCCATGTAGAAAATCACCCGAAGCTGGGTCATCCCCATGGTAAGAAGACTCCATAGGAATATGGGGGAAAAGAGGCTTTTCCGAAAGGGGACAGATTCTGCAACAAAAAGAGGGAAGTTCCTCCCTGAATCCAGAAAACAGGATCTGTCTCTCTGTCTCTGTCTCTGTCTCTGTCTCTCTTTCTCTCTCTCTCTCTCTCTCTCTTTCTCTTTTTCTCTTTCTTTCTCTCTCTTTCTCTCTCTCTCTCTCTCTCTCTCTCTCTCTCTCTCTCTCTCTCTCTCTCTCTCTCTCTCTCTCTCTCTCACACACACACACACACACACACATACACACACACTGCCTTTGAGTCCTGATTTTCCCATCTCTTCCCTCCCTGCCTCCTACCTTAGCCCGAGCAAGTCCCATACACAAGTAGAACAGAAGCTTCTAATCCCCTCTCCGGTGGTCTTGGACAATTTGGTTTTGAGGCAATTTCTACCTGTTCTTCCCTCAAGTCCACTCCACCATGAAGTCTCTCCTCTCTCTGTCTCCCTCCCTCGCTCTTCCCTCTCCCAGGGCGGAAGTGTTTTCTCCCCTCTCCAATATTCCTCCTGCATTTTGGATTTTTTCCTTTTCCCATCTCCTTCCAGCCCAGAAACCAGGACCATAGAATGAGTGCAGCTCCTAGTGCCTACCAGCAGAGGGACCCATCAAGCTAGTGACTAAAGTGTCCATTCCCAGAGCCCGTGACCAGAGTACGGTGATGCAAGCGGTTCTGGGATTGCAGGGGGCTGAGAAGCGAAGCAGCTGCTGGGGAAAGTGGCAGCTGCCAAGAGCTAGACCCAGGACGCCCAAAGGCCTTGTCTCAGTGTCCGGGAGACCCCTGCCACCCACCCCCCTCCCCACCATCCATACACAATCCTGGGCCAGCCGTGGGTCCCTGTAACCTGCACCTCCAGGTTGGATCTGATACTCACTCTCGGGAACAGCAGCCAAGGTGTTTCCCACCTCTTGAGAGAGCGAATCAAACTCCCTTTCTTCCTCTACATTTGGGGTCTTCTCGTTCAGCTGCTGACTTGTAGTAGTGACGTGGACAAAAGAGCGATCGCCAGTTACTTTGTGGTCCAAGGCCAGTCCATTTACCTTGATCTTTTTCCTGAATTGGGGTTGGGGGGAGGGGAGGAAACAGAAAACATGGGAGATTCGAGCTTGAGGCACCTGGAACATCACTCCTCTGAGAAACCATCCCTTAGGACAGATTCACACAGTTACAAGGAACTGGGCAGCCATGAGACCATTTGGTCAAACCCAAGTCTAACAACACTACCAGCAGCACATTTCCACAAGTGGCCATCCAACCTCTGCTTGAAGAACTTCAATGAAGAGAAACCCACCAATTCCACTCTGCAATGAGGGGGAGAGACTAGAACTAAGATTTCACTGACCTCCTTGTGCCAGTGCAGGTGAGCACCTTCCCTGAAACTTATTATCCTCCTTTTTAGAGAATTGTCCAGGACCCTAAGAGGTTTAAGTGATTGGTGAAGGATCACATAGTCAAGAGGTAGGACTTGGATTGGATCTCCCTACCCCTGGACAGTCACTTCTTTCAGTTTGGGACAATATTACTGCTTAGGAAGTTCTTATTCTTTAAATCAAGAATAATTGTAGCTCTATATCTCTAAATGAAGAGGAGAGGAGAGAAGAAAGAAAGAAGAGGAGAGGAGAGGCGTTAGAAGGCAAAGGAAACATTTTCAATCCCTCTTCCATTTTCTCTCTCTCTGTCTCTCTGTCTCTCTCCTCCTCCCCTTTCTCTGTTTCTGTCTCTCCATCTCTGTCTCCCTCTGTCTCTGTCTCTGTGACTTGCTAAGGATTACACAGCTTTCCGAATCTGAATTTGAACTCGTGTCCTGCTGACTCCAGACCCGGCGCTGTATCCCCTGCACTTACCCTTTTCCATTTCTACCACCCTTCAAATACTTAAGTTCAGCTATCATTTTTTTGACTAAGTCTTCTCTTTTGTGTCTAACTATCCCCCCCATTGTTTCAACTGTCCATCACATGACATGGACTTAAGCCCTTGGCCACCTGACCGCTTTCCATCTCATCAATGATCCATCTTTCCTAAGACGTGATCCCCAGAACTAAACATAACAATGCTGATGGCGTCCGACCAGAGAGGCGGTCGGAGTCATACATCACCTTCGAATTCCTAGAAACTTCTCCCTTCCTAATGCAACCAGAGATCACATTAGCTTTTGGGAGGCTGCCATATTCATTCATTCACATAACAAGTATGTATTAAACCCTCGTTCTGTGACAGACACTATGGAGATGGAGGCAAAAAGAAAACGGTCCTTGTCCTCAAAGAGCTTACGCCAACCATGATAACTCCTATTGAGCTTGTAGACCTACTAAGCCCATTATTGCCTCTTTACTCGGCCCTCAGGGATTCTGCACATTATTGAACTGAAGTTGTTTTTCTATGTTTGTGCTTGGTGGGCCCTTCAGAAAGAGAGCTCTCTTCCCTTCCATAGGGATCGTGAAATTTCTATTTGGACAGGACCCTCACGTCATCTAGCCCAACGCTGGGGTTCAGAAAGAGAAGACGACTTGTCGAGAGTCCCCCAGTCAACAAGGGGCAGAAACGGTCTTTCCATCCTGGTGGGAATCCAGTGCTAACCACTGTTTCCCAACCCAATGGCCCTGTCCAGGACAGTGAGAGGGGAGAGTCCTTCTCTGTCCATCTGTAAACACACACACACGCACACACACACACACACACACACACTTACATGTAACTGGCCTCCTCTGGAGCAGGGAAGGTTTCACTGGGCCAGTTGAGGATACAATTGATGAAAATAAGACAGGCCAGGGCAGACCAGGTGAACATGATGACTACGAAGGACACGCCGGCATCATAGATCAGCTGCAACATGGAAGAAAGAACAACCAAGGAGTTAGAGACCTGGGACATTTAGAACACGCTTTCCTCTCCACCAAGGAACACTCCAGTGCAGGTATCACAGCCCCTGCAGCACACTGTGCAGACTTTATGGCTGAGGAAAAATCCTTCTAATGGCTGCGACATGGCCAGTATATGACAAGGTCATCAAGCTGACTGTTCTTTCCACTAGCCTACCCTGCCTGCTTTCCAGTTCGATACTTTCCCCCTATCCAACCAAAGTCTCTCTAGATGGTGTGTGGAGGGGGCCTCCGACCTTTGAACTCCAGAAGTTCTGTAAACAGAGATACCAGCCCCCTATCCCAGCTCTTCCCAGAGGGCAGGAAGTACAGAGCCAGGTTCCTCCCACCCCACCCCTGCCGGAGCTGCTGGAGGTGGCCGCCTCTACCTTGATTGCAGGGAACGTGATGGCAGATGAAGCGTAAGAGCCGATCATCAGGGACATGATGGTGGATCGGAGGTTTCCAAACATATTGGGCAGCTGGAGGGGAAAATATAGGGATGAAGCAGCTTGTTGGAGGCTCTCTCCACCTGGAGAATCCCAGATCGGGAGAACTGGAGGCAACCCCAGACAATCCCCACCCTTCTAGGATTCTAAGATGGAAGGGACCTGAAAGGTCCCCGAGTCCGCCTCCTTCATTAAACAAACGAGGCTCCCAGAAATACAATCATTTGCTAAATGACACTTGGCAGAGGGATGACAGAGCTGGAATGATGTATCTCCCGACTCCCAGTCCTGAGTTTTTTCAGGGCAGTGTGCTGTCTCTCGTGGCCCCCCTCAAGGATGCCTTATCTGGTCTCTGTCCCTAAGACCTCCAAGGATCTATGGAGGAGATTCTTGAGGCTCTCCAAGTTGGGCTGAACCAAGCAGTCTTAAGGGTCTTTCTCAACTCAGATTTCAAGATTCTAGCCTTAACACCATTCCCATCCCTACCCGCCATGGCGTGCGTACACACACACACACACACACACACACACACACACCAGCAATTCCACCTGCTGCTACAGGGAGCCCAACCTGGAGGGGAAGTCTCCCACCTGCCAAACCTGCACAAACTTGACAGAAGGAACAGTGGAAGGGCCCAGGAGAGACGGGATGGCAAGAAGGGGAATTTATAGAATCGTAGCCTTAGGAGACAGAGGGGGAAGAACAGGGAGGTGCTGCTGGTCTCAGATGGTGGACTCTGCCAGTCCGGCCCAGGTCAGGATGACCGGACTAACAAGAATGTACACATGATCAGGAACGGGGATCCTGCCCAATATCGTGGCGAGAAAGGTGAGCCAACTCCCCTAAATGCTAAGGAGTTTAGGTCATTTCCCAAACCTTCTCAGGGAGCCATGAATCTAAATGTAAATAACGTAGCATCAATGATATTATTAAAAACAAGTTTATTCTATAATGAAGAAGGAAGGAGTGATCTTCATAAGTTTAGGAAAAAAGGTGAAAAACTCACAGAATCTCAGTCTCAAAGATGGAAGGGGCCTGAGAGACCACAGGGAACAACCCATACTTGAATGATAGTCTTCTCTACTGGGGGGCACTTAGTGTGAGCTCCAGAGAGAGCATTTTTTTAATAGCTCTGTTTATTAGGAAGCCTGTCCTGACAGGGAGTTTAAACCTGCCGCTTAGACACTTCTAGCCACATGGCTCCGAGTTCTAACCTTAGGGATTGGGTCCCCTAACAGTGCCAGCGAAGGAGGCTAGGACTCTGATGGAGGCGCTCCTCTGGAAATTTAAGCAGAGTTTTTAGGGACTTGTGATGATACTCCCTCTACTTGTGCAGATCGCACCACCTTTCCTCTCCCTTGTCAGCTTGCACCTTGTGTGTGTGGGGGAGGGGGGTACAATCTACAAGGACTCAGGGTCACCTCCGAGCCACCAAGAGGCAACGAATGGGAGAAGCACCTTAGAGCAGATTGGCCACCAAAGAAATAATTAATGGCATGTTTTGCTCAAGCCCGGTGCAGCCAGGCCCTGGAGGAAGGGGAGAGCAAAGTCATGGTGTCCTTTCAACCTGTTCTCCCTCCCCTTCTGCCCCCAGATCTCAGGCCCTGAGGGCCTTTCCTAGAAAAGGGGAAAAGGTGGTCCAGGGTCTTGAGAAAGGAAATGGCGGTAAGCTGGCCACCCACACTGGGGCAGATGTTTCCCTGGTTTCCTGTATCTGAGAGGCCAGCTGCCAAGGGAATCAAAGAAGGGTGCCAAGGTCCCCAAAAGGAGGCTCTTTGCAGGCAGGACTCCTCTCCCCCAGCGGGAGGGGACGGCCAGCTCACGGTTTCCCCAGGAGGGGGAGGGAGAGCCAGCTCTAACTTCCAGTCGGCTAACTGGGCTTTAGCAAACAGTGGGTCGGGAGGCACAAGCTGTCCCAACACAGCCCGAAACCGCTGCCGGTGCAAGGGAGAGACTGGGAGGAGTGGTGGAGGTGGGAGGGGAGACGGGGGCGGGGCCCTGGAGGGGTGGGGCGGGCGGTCCAGGCCCTCCATTGGTCAGCGACTCCCCGCGGGGGGTGGGAAGTGGGGGTGTGCCCGAGGGGGCCTGATGTTGGAGCCAGTTATCAGGCAGTTTCCTGGCCTGGGAGAGGGGGCCTCCTCCTCCTGCCCCAGGGGAGGATACCGGGATTGCGCTAGACCCCTAGAGTCGAGACCTGGGGGAAGGAGCCGGGATTGAAGAGAGAAAGGGGGAGGGGAAAGGATGTGGACTGGAAGAGGAAGGAGCCAGAGAGCAATAAGGGGGGGAGGGGGAGAGAGAGAGAAGGAGGGAGAAAGGAAATAGGGGAGGAGGGTGAAAAAGAAAAGAAAAAGGGAAGGAAGAAAAGTGGGAAGAAGGAAAAGAAAAGCACCCACTCTTGTCCCTGGAGCTAAGAAGGGACGAAGACGAAGGCCCACGAAGGCTAATCCGGGTGCCCTTGGCTTCATGCCCCCCGCGCCGAGGGAGCAGGAGGCAGGCGGCAGTTCTCATTCCCTAGAATTGTGCAATGTCCCGGGGCAGGAGTGAAATGCTACCCCTCGGGGCGGGGGAAAGTCAGCCCAAAGCACCCGGATGAGTCAAAGCCACAGATAAACATGGCCTTGGCTGAGCGCAGGCACACCTCTCCCAACCCGACGCGCAGGACCACCACCACTCCTCCCGTCCCCACCGTGCACACACACGTGCCCACACACGCACATACAACAGCCTGCTTCCACCACTCCTCCCGTCCCTCACCGTGCACACCCGTGCACACACGCGCACACACACGCCACAAGCAGCACCACTCCTCCCACCATGTACTCACATGTACACACATACACACATGCTCACACACGCCTGCAGCCCACAAGCAGCACTACTCCTCCCACCATGTACACACATACACACACGCACACAAATGCAGCCCACATGCACCATCACTCCTCCCACCATGTACACATACACATACACACATGCTCACACACATACACACATGCAGCCCACACGCACCATTTCTCCTACACACACACATACACGCCCCCATGCAGCCCACAACCGGCACCACTCCTATGATCCCCCCATGCACACATGCTCACGCTCACATACATACACGAAGCCCCCAGCCACCGCCATTCCTGGGTGCAGCTACCTTCTGCCCCTGGGCTCCCCTTCTAGGCCATACCCCACCACCACCAGGCAGCTCCCGGCAAGGGCCCAGAACTCACAGTGAGCGAAGTGAAGGTCAGACAGATGCCACCGAAGCCATTCAGAGACAAGGCCAGAAAGATGAGTGGGGACAAAACTAGAGGCCGGATATAGAGAGCCCGGTGTGAGAGCGAAGTCTGAGCAGCACGTGGAGGGGGAGGG
This sequence comes from Antechinus flavipes, assembly GCF_016432865.1. Classification (NCBI taxonomy): domain Eukaryota; kingdom Metazoa; phylum Chordata; class Mammalia; order Dasyuromorphia; family Dasyuridae; genus Antechinus; species Antechinus flavipes. The sequence continues at coordinate 247,283,655 of NC_067403.1, forward strand.
ACAAGTGGCGCTTCCCATCCCACCCCTGGCAGCCCTAGGCTTCTTTCCCTCCAGAAATCTGCAATAGTGGGGTCCCAGGTGGTGGGTGCTGCAGCAAGGGAGAGAGTGGGACTGTGACCCGGGGAATAGAGAGGGAAGATGGAGGGAACAGACCACAGGGCGCTGTCTCTCACCTAAGCGATTCTGAGCGGCCAGAGCCATCAGCGCACAGGAAGCTGCGAAACTGGAGCTGTGGAGATCACGGGATGATAAGAGATGGTGGAAAAGGATAATAATCCTGGACCGATGATAACCTCATCCTTCTATTACGCTTTACCGTTTGTAAAAAGCTTTCCTCAATACAGCTCTGTCACTTTAGCTGATCAAGCTAGACCCATAGTCCTTCTCATCTAGTTCCCCATTTCCACCTACTTACTGGTTATCCCCATCATTAGCTATCCAAAACAATTAGTTATCTATTTTCTCTTCTTCCTTTTTTATCCTTACAAGGGATGGTTCTCTGGATGGAAGTGGATGGGACAGAATATTTAGAAATGCAAATGATGTCAAGACAAATACTATCAATAAAATGGCTTGTTTTCAAAGAAAAGTTCCCAAGAGAATAGTCCATTCCCATCCCTTAAAAACAATCACAACAACAAGGAGTTCTTCACCCCTCACCCCCCAAGCAGTTTTTTATTTTGTGTATTTCTGTTGAGTATAACATTCCTCGAAAACCTTGAACACTTCATAGCCTCTTCTTCAGCCCTCCATCACATCACACAGCCAATCAGTCGCCAAATCTAGTGGAGTCTACCTTCACATCTCTCTCACATGTTACTTACATGAAGTTGAGTCCCTAAAGTTCTCATTACTTCTCCCTGTGACATTAGAAAGAATTAATTTTCTAATTGTTCCCATCTACCAAAATCAAGCTTCATCTTTATTCATCCTTCATCTGTCCAAGTGATTTTCCTAAAGGTCTGACCATGTCATTTCCTTCCTCCCATTTAGGAACCTCCAGTGTCCTCCTTTTACTCCTAGGATAAAATACAACCTTCTCTATTTGGCATTTAAAGCCCATCTGATTACAGATCACCTTACTGTACATTTCCCTCAGGAACTCTACATTGCAGCTGATCTGTTTGTTCTTCCCTATACATGGAATTCCATATCCCACTGTGTGACTTGGTAGAAACTCTCCCCAATATCTGAAATGCTTTCTCTCCTTATTTCTTTTTCTTAGGAATCCCCGTTCTCTTTAAGGTTGAGCTCAGATGCTGTCTCCTGATTCCCCTTCACCCAATTGCTAATGCTCTCCTCTGAAATCACTTTGGGTAGACTTATCTGTGGTGTTGATTTTTTTTTTCCTTCCCATCAGTACAACTTAAGCTCTATGGAGGCAGGGAGCATTTCTTTTTTGTCTTAGTATCTCCAGTAGCAAGCATGGTGCCTTACAATGCATAATAAATGCTTGTTCATCAATGACTTGATCACACTTTTTAGAGTTGGAAGGGATCATCCAGACCAACTTTCCTCCCATTTTACAAATGAAGAAACTGAGAGCTACAGAAATCTGGTCCAACCCCTTCAGTTACCAGATGAGAGACTGAGACCCCAGGAGGCTATATTGACTTATTTAGTCATTAAGCAGGTAGTAAATGATACAATCAGAACTTGAATCTAGTCTTCTGCCTGTTGTTGTCCAGTCGTGTTCACTTCTTCGCGACTCCATTTGGAGTTTTCCTAGCAAAGATCTGGAATGACTTGCTGTTTCCTTCTCCAGCTCATTTTATAAATGAGGAAACTGAGGTAAACAGGGTTAAGTGACAAGGTCACACAAATATCTGAGACCAGATTCAAACTTACTTATCCACTGTGCCATACTGCCTCTCTAAGGTTAGATTGGAAGGGTTCTCTCCCTCTTCCAATGGAACATTTATCATCATTGTAGTCATTTTCATTATCCTCTTCCTCCTCCTCATTAGATAGCATTTATGTAGCTCTTTACGTTTTACAATGTATTTTATATATATTATGTATCACTAATATTCTCATCCTCTTCATTAGATAGCATTTATGTATCTCTTTAAGTTTTACAATGTATTATATATTATATATATATATGTATATAATATTCTCCTCCTCCTTATCATATCATTGGATAGTATTTATGTATCTCTTTAAGCTTTACAATGTATTTTACAATATTATCTCACTTGATCCTCACAAAAACCCTGTGATTTTATTATCTCAATTTTATACAAAGGTTATGTCACTTGCGTAGAGTTACCCAGCTTGTAAATAACTGAGAGAGGATTCAAACCTGTCTCCAGGTCCAACACTATCCACTTCACCTAACTCCCTTCCTCAGATTGCATTTATAACATGTATTTCTCCTATTAAATTGTAGGCAATTTGAGATTAAGAAGCTTCCCCAGCTTTTTTACCTCTCTAGCAACTAGAATAGGGTCTTCCACAGAGTAGGGCTTGGTAAATCTTTAATTGTTCATTTAACGAAAATTCAAACGAAATTTAAAAAAAAATGACTGATTTCAACAGGAGTCCCTGTTGCAGCTAGAACTCTTTTATGCCTTCAGAATTGCAGCAGCCAAAAATTCATCGCTCCCTCCCTGTTTGTGTCAATCTGACAATTCTCTTCGACTTTTCCTTTGCCTTTATGCATTTTCCAACTTATGGACTATCTATATATAAGCGTCATCCTACCTAGGAAGTGATAACATCCTTAAGGACAATAACAGACTGATGAATATTTGCTGGATTGAATGGAATCATCTGGTAGCCAGCCTTCTGTTAATACACGGTCTTCAACTCACACACTATTGCTCTATCTAAATCTGAAATCCATACGTTAGACATGGGTTTTTCTAACCTCATTTTGCAGCTGAGTTAACTGAATTCTAAAGGAAAAAATGGTCCTATACAGTGGTCCTAGAGTGAGTGATTTGTTCACTGTCACACACCTTATAACTGAGAAAAGGCTCAAATCCAAGTCTTGGGAGCAAAAGCTCAAGTCAAGGCTCATTGTCTTTTCTGTTCCCAGCCTCCCCTCCCTCCCCCCTCCAACTGTGCTTCCCTTTCCCTTTCTTTACCTGCCAACCAGGCGAAGGGGGCGGGGCCCGAAACGGTCCATGAGGATGCCCAGGGGCAGGGTGGTAGCACTCAGAACAAAGGAGCCGATGGTGAAGCCCAAGTTCAACATTTCCTCCTGCTTTTCACAGGTGGGCCACTCCAGCTCAGTCAGAAGCTGGAGCTCACTACTGTTGGTGCTGTTCTTCTCTGGGAAGGACAAGAAGAGCCATTCAAAGACTTCAAGAAACACTGACAAGCAATGTTTGGCACTGAGGGAGCAAAGACAAAAAGGAAAAGAGTCCCTGAACCCCCAAAGCTGACGTTCTCTGTGTATACAGAATAGGGAAGAACAAGACAAGTAGATTTCCTTTTCTCTAATGTCAGTTTGGCTTGCCATTGCTCCAGGACAGAAGATGCTCTGACCAGCAGATATGAGTATTCTCCTATTCGAACAACAGGTAGATTTTTCAGCATTAACTTCAATGTCTGTCCTTTGGTTTATTAGTAGGTCCTTATGACTCTAATTTAGACACTTCCATATCTCCCCCTTCCACTCTGCTACCCCACCCCAAAGGGACACAGATTAAGGATCACTTTCTCTCCATGGTAACTGCAACCAAAGAGAACACTCAAATCTGATCTCCCAGCCTCCACCCACCCTAGCTATCAAAGTGGATAGAATGCCAGGCCTTGGAGTCAGGAAGACTCATTTTTCTGAATTCAAATCTACCTTCAGCCACTTCCTAGCTGTGTGATCCTGGACAAGTCACTTAATTCTGTTTGCCTCAGTTTCCTCATCTGTAAAAATGAGCTAGAGAAAGAAATAGGAAACCACTGCAGTATCTTAGCCAAAAAAAAAAGGGGGGGGAGGGGAATCACAGAGAGTCGGACATGACTGAATAACAGCAATGTAAGGTTCAAAAAGAGCAGGGATTTTGACCTAAATCTCCTATCTCCCAGCCAGGTAACTTGCTGCCAGAGCCAACTGGCACAAATATTGCATATTTAGGCACCACATGTACCTGGTGAGCCCTCACTCAGACACACACACACACACACTCTCACACTTACACAGGTACACCTACACCATTGCCTTATAAATGTCCTCAAGTATTTTTTTTTCCTTTGAGTGGCTACCAGCCTTATCTTCCCCGCTCCCCTAGACTCTAAGCTCAGAACTTCAGAATCTTGAGCTGAAAAGGAACTTCAGAACACACTAAGCACAATTCCCACGAGACCCACAGGAAGAAGAGAGCCCTGCTTCAACGAGCCTGAGACTAAAGAACTCTAGTGAAGGGGGACTTCCGGGGGAAACCATTCTACTTTGGGCCAGTTCTAATTTCTTGGCTGTTTTTACCTTTCATCCATCAAGCTGAAATCTGTAGCTTTGGCCTTCCGCTCACTGTTCTTCAACTTTTGCCTGCTGAGGTCAAGTTTGTTGTTTAGTCATTTTTTAGTCACGTTCGACTCTTCGTGACCCCATTTGGGGTTTTCTTGGCAAAGATACTGGAGTGGTTTGCCATTTCCTTCTCCAGCTCATTTTGTTGTTGCTGAGTCATTATAATTGGGTCTGGCCTTTCATGCGCTATCTAGCTGCCCTTCCAGCTTATTTTATAGACGAGGAACTGAGACAAAGTAGATTAAGTGACTTGTCCAGGGTCACATAGTTGCTAAGTTTCTGAGGCTGGATTTGAACTCATGAAAATGAGTCTTGCTAACTCCTGGCTCAGTGCTCTATGCACGACAGTGCCACCTAGCTGCTCTGTGGTTAAGGAACACTAGTCTAACTTTTTCTATGTTGTCCTGCCACCTAGTACTATGCTGGGCACACATAAACTTAATGGCGAATTATATTTTGAACCTTATGACATCCATTCTTCCCCAAACTGAGAACAGAGTCACCTTCTGCCTTGGACCCCAGTTGTGGAGTGATGGTATTGAACCAGGAAGAAAACATCCATCCCCCCCAAAATGAAAATGGCCAAGAAAGGGAGGGACAATAACAAAGAAGGACACGAATGGGGAAGCTGGGGGGAAGGTATCATTGGAAAGTGATGATAAGGATTTTAAAAATATATTTATGTATCTAATATAATCACCCCATCAATTCTGATTAGAGAACACCCATGGATCCTGCTAAGCAAACTCCATGGGATATATTCCAGTCATAGACAATAAGACTAGATTTCCTCCAATCAATCAGTCTATCTATCTATATCTACAATGAGGCAATTGGGGTTAAGTGACTTGCCTAGGGTCATACAGCTAGCCATTATATCTATATAGATATATAGATATATTTAAAGAAAAAGAGCTAATAATGATACCTAACATCATATGGTATATTTGAAGAAACAGTAAGATGTAATGGAAAATCCTAGGTTCCAAGGCAGAGGACCTGGGTTTGAATCGTACGCCTCAAGGTCTTGTGATCTTGGACAAGCCACTTCCCTTTTAGGGTCTTCATTTCCTTATCTGTAAAATGAGAGACTGGGACTCTCAGGTGCTACTTTCCACTTTTTAACCAAAGTATTTTCATATCTCCTTTTATTCACTCGGTGTGAATTAGGATAAAATGGTACTCCTCCATTTTACACGTAAAGAAGTGTATTTGGAGAGGAGAAAGAATTTGCCTGAGGGCACACAAGGGATTTGTTGGAGAGCTGGAAAGTGACAACTCTTGATGCCTGGAAGAATACTCTTACTAGCAGGCCATGGCCCGAGAAGACCTGCTGCTTTTCCTATCACCTCCCCTCATAGCAGCGTAGCTCTGTCCTCCATCCCACTTGTGGAGATCCTCAAACGTCTTAAGAATGAAGAAGACAAGCAATAGGAGAGCTGGTCCAGAGGGCCTGAAATCTGGACAGCCCAAGGGAACATCAGGCATCAGTGGGAAGAGCCCTTTGGACCAAGGACATGGGAATATGCTTTCATGTGGGAACGGGTCCCTGACCCTTCCTTCTCCTAAACTCTCCCACTAACCTTCTCCCTAACAGACAAACACCCACAACACAAACACCCAGAAACTCAGTCACCCTAATTTTTTCCTAGGCCCCTATCTCTGCCATCCAGACCTAACCTCTCCCTTCCCAATCTGCCCTCTTTCACTGGCCCTAGTTGGCAATAACACTGCAGGCAGGCAGCCAGTGTTAATCTCGATCCCTCCTTCTCCCCCTATCACCCTGCAATTCATGCCAGGAGTCAGAGTCTCCACCCCTTCTCCACCTGCTCTTTCCTTGTGTAACCCCAGTAAGTGGTTGGGCAACAAGATCAGACCCCCCAGCGCGGGGTGGGAACTGTTGAGGTTTTAGAAGAGGAAGATTAAGATTATCTCTCTCTCACACACATACCTCTCTCCAGGGGTGAGACAGAGGGAGAAGAGGGAGATATTTTTTTTTTTTTTTCCCAACGTACAAGAGACAGAGTCCCTGTAATAGCGGACCTGGACTGAAGAGGTAGGGTATAAAGTAATATGACTTGTCTCAGAGGATCTGGATTCAAATCCTGTAATGTTCTCTGGTTCGGTTTCTTGGGGGTCTTTGAGGGCAGCCTTCCTTTCAGTCAGAGTAATCACCACACGAGTAGCCAGGGCTTTAAGTCCAAATCCTTTATTATCTCTTTCAAAGTCTTGTCTCCTTTCCTGGGACCCAGTTAGCTTTCCTAAAGACCTATCTCTCTCCTTGGTTCTGAGAGCTTGAGCTCCCACCTTTCTTCTCTGGCTTCCCAATCTCCCCCGAATTAATCCTGGCTAAGGCTCCCAGTTTATATGCTCTACAACGAGTATAAACCGGTCATTCTATCACTAGGAAATCATTATTTGTTGTAGGAATAAATCAATACTAAGCTAGATTTAACCATTGTCTCCTCAGTTCCATTTAGTACCTTGTAACAATCCTGTTTCAAGTTCAGAGTTCTGGCCCATAACAAAATCTCACCTCAAATGATTATTGCTTACATGATCCAGGGCAAGCCTATTAAAGACTCTTGATCTCAGTTTCCTCATATGTGAACTAGATGGTCTCTAAGGTCCTTTCCTTCCAGATCTAAACCTAGGGCTGTGTAGAACCTATAGACTGTATCACTGAAGAGCTGGCTAAAAGGTGCGTGTGGAAATGAACATAGGATTTAGAATTTAAAGGACCTTTAGAACAAAGACTGTTAGAGAGAATGGGACTTTGGAGATCACCTAGTATAACGCCATCATCCAATCGATCAGCAGCTGAGATCCAGAGAGGGAAAGCAACCTATTCTGGATCACATCGTTTGTAAATTTTCCAGTGAGAAAGGGAACCAAGGTTTGCTGCTATCAAGCCCATTTTCCTGTATCTCGGGGAGTGGTCCCAGCCTGGGAAGGAGCAAAGGAGAAGGAGATGGCTGGGCCAGTCCCAACAAGCCGAGCTGGTCCATCTTGATTTCCCAAACACAGCTGCCCCTATACACAATTCCTCCCTCACGGAAGATTCACTGCTCCTTCCTAGAATTATTAGAGTATAGATTAGAACATCAGGTATCGGGTCCCTCTCCCAGCTAGCGCCTAGCCCAGTCCTTGTCCTCTGAGTCCATCTGAAAAGACGGATGTCCCACAATTCCCTATGCTAACAAGTGTGGGAATTCACAGTCCCTAACTGAGCTTCTCGACTGAAATACAGCGAGTGTCTATGCTGAGCCTTTCCCCGGTTTCTGAAGCTACAACAGGGAGGCCCTCGGAGCTTATATTTGGGCGCCGAATCCAAAAGACACAGAGAATAACAATTGATATTTCGGAAATCCTTCTCCACTCAAGCATTGGAAGAGGTTGCTAGCACGGTATTATTAGCTGCATTTTTCATGAGGCCGTGGTATCTCAGAAAGCTAAAAGTCACTTGGACAAGGTCACAGAGCTAGAAAGTGAAAGGTGGTAGTTGGAGAGCGGGGGTGGGAAGAGGAATGAGGCTGTCTTGTTTTGTCTTGTTTTGTTTTGAATATATCTTGTAGAAACATAAAAACCTATTTCTCTAAGAGGGATTATTTCTGGTGGCTTAATATTGGAATCAAGCTTTTCAAAAGCACTCACAACACTCTCATAAGGGTATGCTAGTAGGATATTGTTATTGTTTAGCCGATTCTACGAATGTCTCAGTCTTTTCGCCCACGTGTGGGGTTAGATGATAGAGCAATTTGTCGTTTTTTCCCGTAAATCTGACAGATGAGGAAACTGAGGCACACAGAATTAAGTGACTGGCCCAGGATTGTGCAGTTACTAAGTGTCTGAGGCCAGATTTGAACTCGGGTCCTTCCGACTCCACAGATGGCCACTCTATCCACTGTGACACTTTACTTTCTTTACTGTTCATTGGATAAATAACACCAGCAAAGCCCAGAATAGCACTAGAGCTTCCAGACCTCTGACCATTCTAACCCCTTCCTTCCTGATCCCCTCATTGGATCATGGATTTAGAATCAAAAGAGACTTTAAGATTCATAAAGTCCAACCTCCTCAAGGTTACCCAAGAGGGAACTGGACCCCGAGAGGTTAAGTGACCTGCTCAGGGTCACACATTTGCTAAATTGCTCATCAGGATTCCAAGGCCAGTACTTTCTCACTCCATGGTGTTCCTTCTCTCTATCATCTTCCTTCAGCCTCCCTGCCCTCGGCTCCTAGGAAACGTCATCTTATGAACATTAAAGGAGATCAGAGGTTTAGAGCTTGCCAGGGGAAAAGAACTTTAGAAGCTAAAAGACTCGTCCAAGTTACACAATAAGGAAATAAGTAGGAGTCGGGACTGGAACCCAGGACCCTTGACTCCAAATCCAACCATCCTTCCGCCATACCTTTATCCTTCTCTTCCAGGTACAGGAAGTCACCGCGGTAAGAGCCGAGACCCACCAGCCGTGATTCTCCCACTCACCTGGACAAAGTTGGGAGTAGAAGCCTTCCTTCTGCAGCATGATGAGCAGGGAGCCCCAGCCAAAAAGGACGGCGGAGAAGAACAGGTTCTCCACCAAGGCCGTGCAGGCCATCCACCATCGCCGCTGGTAGGCCTGGGCTAGCGTCGGAGCCATGCTGGCTTCTAGGCTGCCAAGGAACAGGGCAGTGAGTGCGGGGCCTCGGAGGGCGGCCTGGGAGTGTCCCCGGATCATAGCAGCCTGGCCGGCTAATCCTGCCTGCTTCTTTCTGATAATGAAATCGAGCCTTTACCCCGCTCTCAGGAGCCTGGGACTCCCAGACAGGGCCGATGCCAGAACAGGGCTGCGCAGGGACCTCTCCGGGACTCCTTCCGAGATAAAGGCAGCCCTGTGTGTCTGTTTCTGGCACTCTGCCATCTCCTTCCCCCCAGGAATGATGGGGGTCTTCCCAGGACCCTGGAAACGTGCCACCCTCCTCCCCGTAAGAATGGTGCAGTCCCCCCAACTTCTTGAAAACCGGAGGCCCTCCTCGTGGGTGAACAGTCCATAAGGGTCAACAGGGGACAGAGAGAGGGCTGGGCCTTTCATGTCCCTGCCTTTCCACTCCCTCCCCCAGAAGCACCCCTAAAAGGCAAATACAAAAAGGAAAGGGAAGTCTGGGAGGGTCCCGGCCCCCTCTTCCTGTTGTCCCTAGGCTGCAGCACCTTCCTCCAAGTGTGTTCCCTCCTGTCCAGGTCGGCTCTCCCCACCCAGTGCCCCCCCTCCCCCTCCTGCCAGCGCCTTCCTGCCCCCCGCAGCCCCCACTCCACCCTGAAGCTCTTCTTCGCTGCCCCTCAGACCCGGGTCCCAACAGTTAAGTTTCCCCTGGCTAAGCCTGCAGTTGCCACGTGGATGAAGACCCAAGTTGGCTTCTCCTCCTCCCCCCACTCCAGTTCTCCTCCCCCTCCCCCACCCCCCTCACCCCGACCTGCCTGGTGTGCTATCCGACTCGGCCGGGCCGGAGAGGGGGTTTGGGGCTGGGGCAGGAAGTCTGTCAGCCGCTGACTTTATAAGGGTGTCGGGACTAGTGAGAGGCGCAGATAAAGCGAGTGTGGTGCGCGTGTGCGCGCGCGTGTGTGTGTGCAAGGCAGAGAAATCGAGCAGAGGAGGGCTCCCCGAGCCTGGGTCAGCAGTGCGGGGCGGAGGGACGGGACATTGTGGGGCGGCGCGGGGGCGGGGACGGGGGGCAGCCGGAGGCTGGTTCGGGACGGGCCGGGGAGGGCAGCCCAGCGAGGGCTAGAGAGCAGGAGGGTGGAAAGACCGGAGCAAGGAGGCAGTGGCACTTCAGGCTGGAAGTGACCTTCCAAGGCGCCCCCACCCCCACCCCGAGCTCCCCGCTTTCCTGTCACGGCGGGCAACCAGACCCAGAGAGGGCCGGGGGTTGCCCCAAGTCCTCCACCGCGCTGAGCCGGCAGACGAAATGGGATTCGAATCCAGATCTCCGGACTTTCTGCTGCGAGGCTGGACAAAGCGCGGAGGAGAGCGATCCCGGGGGCAGAGAGAGGAGGCGGGCTGCTCCTGCAGCCCCCGGTCAGAGAGCCGGGTGGGCGGGGATAGAACCCAGCGCAGCCGGCCCTGGCAGCCCCGTCTGCCAGCCCGTAGCCCACCCCGACTCCCCGCACTCACCTCGGCTTTCACTCGCGCCGTCTCACCGTTGGGGGCTCGCCTGCAACGCCCCCTGTCACTCTGCCTGCGCTCTGCCTCAGTTCCCCAGCCGGGCTGTCCCTCCCTCAGTGAGAGAGTCCGGCCGAGCAGCTCCCCTTCCCACCTTTAAAGGGACCCCAAGATCCCGTCCACGCCGGGCTGAGAAGTAGGCAGCACGCGGACGGGGAGCGCTAAGCCCACCTCTGACAATGATGTCAGGGAGCCGGACCGGCCCCAATCCTCCCCATTTGACCAATCGGACCTCAGAGAATTGCTAGTGGGTACACACACCCCTCCCAGCCTGCCCCAGAGGCCAGGAGCTCATTATTCAGAGGCTTCTCCGCCCTTAGTTCACTTTCACCGACACGTGATCTCTGTAGTTCCAAATCGTTCACCCAGAGCACACCCCAGAAAGGAGTTTCAATCTAGGCCCCCAAGATTGGAGCGGTCAACAGGCCGCTCCACCCGTTTGCAAAATAAAATGACCTCACATGGGGAAGGTCCTGCAGGAACTGTTGGCGAGCCCATGAAGGCACTCAGCTGATTAAGGCTTTTCTACTTCCATGAACTAAGGAAACATCATTTTCAGTTCCTGAATCTCTTCTCTTCCCATCACCCCTTAAACTGCAATATAATTAATATTGGAAGGATCTCAGGGCGCCTGCCACGGCTAGGTGCTTAGGGTTTAGGGTTTCTTGTGGAAGGCAAACAGCCCTTTTCTCTTATCTCAACTCGGGAATGAATGACCTGAGCTATAATTATTACTCCTTCTGCTCTTTCAGGTGGGTCATATTCCAAAACACCCCATCAAGAACGGTGCTGATGGCCAACTTGGGCTGCTATCAGGGAGAAATATATATGGAAGGTGGCTCACTTTCTACACCCTTATAGCATTTTGCTTGTCACTCAAGAGGGCAGTGTTCCCAGACAATCTCAGAAGAACTGTTTCTTAGTTTTTTCTCCTCTACCAGACTGTAAGTTCCCTGAGGACAAGAGTTATGCTTTCAGGGTTAACTGGTGGAATCCACTTGGGGTTAAAAGATTTATTGGATTTTCATCCTGGTTCTTGGCCACTCACTTCCTATGTAACTTGGATGATCACATCTCCTTTGTGGACCTAAACCATATCTGTATAATGGGCAGATTTGAATTAATTTAAGTCCTTGGCAGTACTAAAGCCAATGAACCTTATAGATTTTTGCATTCACAGCCCAGAATTTTGGATAAAATGGATAATTGGTACATTTCAATGTATCAGTTGCCCAAGAGAGATCACACGAGGAAGCAACCAAGCGAAGAGACACATCAGGTCACCATCAGACTAGGAAGAGAAGTTAATTTGAGTTTTAAAACTCCAACGATCCTGGGAGAAATAGAACCATTCTGCCACTTGTCCCAGATGTAAATAAGCCAAAACTCTCGATGAGCTGAGAGCGCCATCTGCTGACAGAAACCTGCATCCAGTGTCTGGATGGACTTGGCAGAACAATGCTCATCTCGCCCATTACAGAGAAAAAAAGAAATGGAATCCAGTTACCTGGTGGTCACAATCCAGAAACACTTTGCTGTTCCCAGATGCCTTAAGATAGTGGTACAGAGATGGACACTGAGGCCCTCCAGGCTGTCAAACAGCGTCTCCTGGCCAATATTTTTAAGAGACCGTTACAGTCTGATAGCTTGTCAACAACAGCAAGTTCCCAATGAGCCCAGGCTCTCTGAGGACAGCAGAAATAACCCATTCCTCACAATCAATTCATATAATCACCAATATTTTTATTGATAAGTGCAAAAGGGTTCCGGCTGCAGTCCAGGGCTGGGTGGGTGCTGTCTCTGGGGGCCTTCACACTGGCCCTGAGCCTTGCTGCATCCTCTTCATCAGCTCTTCATCTTGCATGGACAACTCTGTCAGTTTTTTGCCCATTCGCTCATGGATGTCCAAGTACTTGGAGACACATCGATCCAGACACACAGATTCACCCTTGGAAAGTTCTGCTTCTTTGTAATGGGGAGGGACACACTTGCGGTGGCAGGCACTGGTCATCCTGGGGAAAGCCAGAGGCCATTCAATATCTGCAATGCTTGAAGAGCCCCTTATCCACTCGGTAGAGGGCCCACCGACAACTTGGTCATAGACTCCGGTGGGGACACAGAACTGAGAGCTCACGGTATACCATTCAGTTGTGCAAAGTTTCAACCCTGAACTCACTCTCTGCCTTTTTCCCCAAACAAAAAACAGCAGCCATTCCCTCCTTACCCATCCCGTCTCTCTCACCCATGGCCACACACACTCTGAATTCTATCCCATTCTTTCTTTCTTTCTTTCTCTTTTGCGCTAATCCAATGCTGTCTCACTACTTCATAGTCTAGAAAATGTTTTCAAGCAAAGATGTCATCTTGCCAACTATGACTTTTAAAAAAATATTAACATCTGCATAGATACCAAATGTGTATACTTGTGATTTGCAAAGTTGTTATTCTGAATATATTTCCAGTTGAATTTTAGAGGATTCAATTTAGGTTTTGTGAGTTTATTCTAACTAGAATTGGCTTTGTTTGCATTTAAGTTAAAACAAGCCTGTGAACAGATATAGAGGTGGAAGGGAGAAGGGTCCCCTCTCTATGGATCAGGTCACCGACACACAATGAACAATTTGCATTTGAACAGATGGGTTTCTTCTTTCTTACAGAAACAAAAGGGAATTCCATGGTTTGTCCAGAAAATCTAGCAAATACTAGCAGGAGCCAGGGGAGTCTGGTGTGTCGGAGAGAAGCATCTCCGTCAGTACCTGTTGTACATGTCGGCCATCATCTCCACCTCCAGCTCAGCTGCCAGCTGCTGGGCTCTAACTGGATCCATCACAGTCTCTCACACCACCGTGGTTCCCAGCTTCTTTGGTCCTGGGCTGGCGGAAGGAAGCAGACATAACTTATCAGCACCCAGTCACCCTTTAGAGGATCTCACCCCAAGATCAGAGAGTGGCCTCCTTTGTTCTCCATCTTTAATGACCCATTTCCCTCCATCTTCTATCCCCGTTTAAAGCCGACTAGGAATTGTTGTAACATAAAAAATATAATGAATTCAGAGTCAGAGGCACTGGAGTCTAGTCACAATCCTGGGCCATCTTAGGCATGTAACTTAACTTTTTCAGGTCTTGCTTATAAAAGAGGGAAAACAGGCCTCGAAAAAGAAACTGTCTTTCCAAATAGTCAAACACTACACCAAAGGCAGAACTATGGTGTAATTATTACTCTTAGTAATTGAGTCATAATTTCATCCCTATGGCTACTGCCCTAACCACCTAGATCTCAGTGACTTCTTGCCCTAAGGAGATGGCTTCACAAGCTGCCACATCTAGCAAAATTCTGGCCTACCGCTTGTGATGATTGTCCATCAACCTAATTAGGCTGGCTTTCTAACAAGCTAATCAATCAGCAAACAGTTTGTCATAAGCCTATCTTTCCAAACTGGAAGGATCTACTCAGTACTGACCATTCCCAAACACGATCTATAAAGGGCAAACCAGGAACCAGATTAAAATATAACTGACACCAGCAGAAGGGAGCTTTGATATTTCATTGATGGATTCCCTCCACCATCTCTACTATGTCAGAGGAGATAATCTTCAGCTGAGGCTGAAAAGCTCATCATTCCATAGCCAAGGAATGGCCAAGAAAGGGATGAGCCATTCTCATTTAGCAAGACTGGTCTTGTATCCCCCCCCCCCCCAGTGGACAACCTGTCACTGGGCTTCCACTACAACTTGGTGAACGATTTCTTGAAGACGGTAAGTCTTTCTCTAATGCCACTGGGCAACATGATTTTCAAAGATTTTCAGTAGAGTACAGTAGAATACAGTAGAGTACTGATAAGTGCTAACGGGTTAAGTCACCCAACACTTATTAAGCACCCCCTACATGCTAAGTGCGCAGAGAAAAAGAAGGGAATGGTCCATTTCCTTGAGGACCGTACAATCTAATGAGGGAGATGAAAACGCAAACAATTGTGTGAAGATGAGATAAACACAGAGGGCAGCAGTGGAGCGGTGAGGGGCACCATGACAGGCCTGCCACAGAAAGCAGGATTCTGAGCCGAGTTTTGAGGAAGCCAGGGAAACCAAAGGATGGAGATGGAGGTGGGGATGGCGGTAGGAAGCATTAGACATTGGGAACAGCCAGTCAGGAGGCACAGAAATGGGAGGTGACGGGAGTGGTGTGAACAAGGAACAGCAAGACCAACAGGGGAGTCCAAATGCAGATGGTAGTTGCTATTGTTAAGCATCCTAGAGTTAGAGCTCCCAAATGGAACAGTCAATCTCATTCTTCCTCTACAAGCCTTGGGTTTTTCATGTATAAAATGGAAGGGGCAGTCCCCATTGTGCTGGATCATGGTTTCTGGTAAGCTTTACTGACTGCAACCTGTCTCTCACATTCAAGGAAAACACTTCCATCAGGACTACGTGACCTTCACAATAGTAATGGCCCACAGTTGTGAAGCTTAGTTTTTTAAGGGCAAGTCTCTGTGTTTCATCTCCAAGCCCAGCACACAGCGGGAGCTTAATAAATACTCACTAGGCTGGACCCCATCCATGCTCATGAATGTGATCTCCCTGTGCCGCAGAGGGCTAATACCCAGTTAAAGAAATGATTTCACCGCCACAGGGAGCAGCCTCCATTACCCCCAGCCCCAGTCCAGGAGTGTGTTCCCCGTAATTTATACCCAGGGAACTTTCTAGAGCTTGGGGAATCCTCTATGTCCTAGAGTGGATTAAACCATGACTGGGAAATGTTTAACAAAATAAATGGAAATACAGCACAGAGTGTGTTGGCCTGCGGCTTTCTAAGTCCATCGGAGCGTGGAGTGCCAAAAACTTAGCGGAGGCCCCCTGGCCCCGGGACCTGGCAGCCCATGGATCCCTGCGCTGAACGCCGGAAAACAGGTGAAATAAACACAGGCCTGCAAAGGAAATCAATCAGGGGGACGTGGGCCTCGAGACCCGCGGGCTATCCCAAGCCACCGCCCGACTAGGACGCCGCGGGCCTCAGGTCCCCGTTCGCAAAAGGCCATTCGGGAGGCCCTCGAGATCCCTACCAGCTCTGACCCCTGTCCGGGTCCCAGGGGCGCGTCTGCAGACGGAGGACCTGGGTTCAAATGCTGAGTCTTCTCAGACAAGTCGCTCGGCCGCAGCGGGCCCGAATTTCCTCATCTGTACCCGGCAGCCTCTAGGTCGCTTCCGGCCGAAGACCCGCGATCCTAAGGACAAACCGGGAAATCGAGCGACTTCCAAAGCTGGCGGGGGTCAGTGGGGAGCGAGGGTCAAGAGTTAGGATTAGGGGCTGGCTACGGAATGGAGGCTCCGCAAGAGATGACCAGTCAGCCGGTCAAGGTAGAAAAGGAAGGAGGGTCAAAGTGTCACGATAAGGGTTTGGGTCATGGGTCACGGTTAGAGTCAGTCCATTCCTGTCTCCTCCCGTCCTCGTCTCTCTACCCCCATGCGGGTGACGAAGGACACACAGGAGACCAAACGTTCGGAGTCCCCTCACTACCGGCCCAGGACCAACAGGCGCCCCCGGCAACGACACCGACTCACCTAGGAGAAGCGTGGGACCTTGGCAGCCAAAGTCTTGGGTCACTTCCGGGGAAGCAGGAAGTCCTGCCCCTGAGTAGGGTGGGGGTGGGGAAAAGGGAAAGCTCCGAGTCCGCTCTAGGAAGACAGGCGCCGCGACCATAGAGAGGAAAGGCGGGCGGAAGGAGAGGAAGCTGGGGGCTAGAGGCGCGAGATGCGAGTGACCGGGCCTTTGTGACGTCACAGACGCCGGACAGGGGCGGGGCTTCGGGTCGCTGCACTCCACGTGGGCCGGAGGGCCCGGGCCCAGAAGCTGCCCGCCCCTGCTCGGAGGCGGGGGCGGGACGGAGGAGAGCCCACGGCCCCGCGCGGTTACAGCCTCTCGCGCGGCTGCCACACAAGCGTTTATTAATGTTCTACCGGGTGCCAGGCGAAGCGCTGCGGATACAAAGCGTAGCACGAGCCAACCTCTGCCCAAGAAGAGCTGCTCTCCTCTTCCCCCGCCCCCCCTCCCGCTGTGAACAGTTTATCCTAGTACCCATTTTACAGATACAGAAAATTGAGGGAGCGCAGTCTTCCCACGGATCACAGGCAAAGCCTGAAACCCCCATCTCCCGACTCCAATGCAGGACTCTTCTCTGCCTCTTTCCCACCCCACAAAAATATAATTCTTAAAAAAAAAAAAACTACCTGATACTCAATTACATTTACTATTTATTCTCAGTAGTGTTTAATTTTTCCCATTACATTTACAAAAATGTAATTTTGGGGGGTAAAATCCTGAGTTCCTCCCTTCCTTCCTCCCCATCCTGTTAGCTGTTCTTCCATAGCGACCTGACCTAACATAACCCCCACATGAAAAGGCCAGCCCCCAACCCGCCAGACATTCCCTTTCCCGGTGAGATTGCCGGTAGACCAGCCCACCAAAGCTAGAAGGGGTACGTGCCCAGATTGGCCATTTTTGCATAATCGGGTCAGCTTTGTGACCCCAACTGTCTTTACTGAAAAGGCAGCTTATTCCAATGAGTCGGGGGTCAAATCCCAGCGCTGTGGTTTACTCCCCTGGGTCGCTTTGGACAAGTCACTTCTCTCTGGATCCCAGTTTCCTCACCTCTAAAATGGGGAGGGGTCCCCGACTGGATGTTCTCTAGGTCCCTTCCAACTTTAAGGCTAAGATCCGATCCAACGGGAGGGGACCGGGCCTCGGAGAAAAACAGACCCATTGGCCACCTTTTACCTTGAAGTTTTGGAAAGGAGAAAGAATACCCCCAAGAGCATCTTCTCCTCATTTTACCCATAAGAAACTGAGACCCAAGGAACTGGGCTTGTTGTTAGTCTCCAGAACACAAAACTGGGGGCAAAAACCCAAGTTGCAGAAGCAAATCTAGACTTAATGTCAATAAACATTCAGCATGGACTCCAGCCAGCCAACAGAGGAATAAATGGCAGTACCTGGCACATGTTTTATGTTTGTTTCTTCAGTCCCGTCTGATCCTTCGTGACTCATAGGAGGTTTTCTTGGCAAAGACAGTGGTTTGCTATTTCCTTTTTCAATGGATTAAATGATATGCGTAAGGTCCCAGAGCTAGTGAGTATTTGAAGTGGAATTTGAACTCCCATCTTCTTGATTCCAGTCCTCTGAGCCATTTAGCCTGGTATAGTAGGTGCTTATAATATATAATATTATATATATTTAATATGATATAATTATGTATATAATATATACATTACAATATAATTATGTATACACATATATGTATATAATATAACAACCGACTGACGTGACAGGATTCTCCTCACCAGGTCTTCAAACAAAAAACAATGGCTGAATGACCACGGGTCAGAGAGGTTGTCCAAAGGATTCTGGGTCCTGTTGGATTACATCATTTTCCCCTCTTGAATTTCTGTAATTGGGTCACTTCTCAGCTAGGATTCGAACCCAGATCCCGTGACAAAAGTCACTGCTCTGACTACGACATGCTACTTTATCATCATTTTACTGCCTCCACATAGTTTACATAAAGGAGAAACTGACTCTGAACCAATTGTGAGATCTTGGACACAAAGAGCTGATAGTAATAGCATTATACGTTCTTACTTACTATCTAATTTCTGGTGTTAGTTTCTCCAAAGGCTAGAATTCGAATCTAGACTTGATCCCAGCCACTCCTTCCTTCCTTTGACTCTTAATATCCCACTTCCAGACCAACTTTAGCCCTGGAAGGAACCTTTTATGACATGAACCCAAAGAGCTGGAACTTTATAGATCATATAGTCCAACCCTTTCATTTTACAAATGAGGAAACTGAGGCATGTGTTATTAGAAGCCCGACTGCCACTTTTTAACCATGTGCTACTTTTGAATTTGTCAAAGTCACTCTCTAGACTTCAGTTCCTTCATCTATAAAAGGAAGAGGCCTGACCAGATTAAAGTCACTTCCAGCTCTAAATCTAGCATTCTAATGGATGGATTTTTACTAACTTAGAGGAGAAAAGGAGACAGAGAGAGGGCAGCAATGTGGACTAAAAAGAAACAGTCCCATTCCTTTGTTACAGTTAAAGAAATGATCATTGAGAAGCAGCCAACAAACATTGTAAGCTCCCACTATGTGACCGTCACTGTGTTAAAAATTATCTAAACCATAAAGAATTAGGAAACTCCTACCTAAAATCACCTTGTTTTTACTTTATATACTTTTGTGTGAATACTTGTATGTGTACATGTGGCAAATTTGTACCCCGATACTATATAAGTTCCTCGAGCACTATTTCTTTTTAATCTTTATAATTCTAGGACTTAATCACAGTTCTTGGCACATAGTAGGTCCTTTATAAATACTTGATGGAGGGATGAATGGAAGGAAGAGAAGGGAAAGGAAATGAAGAGGAAGGGAGGATTTTTAAGCTATTACTTCCTCCCCATCATGGCTTTCTTGAGTCTCAGCCACAAGGCTACCCTTGAGTTCTCGTTCTAATTCTGCCATCACTATGTAGTGGGATCACAGACAAATCATTTCACCTCTTTAAGTCTCAGTTCCCTCATATGTAAAATCAAAGATTGGACCAATCACTTCAGGCTCCTTCAAGCTTAAAGTTCCAGTTCCAGTGGGCTGATAGTTTAGATGTTTTACAAGACTGCCTATGAATTCACAGGGTTGAGCTGGGCCAGCTGACTTTCTCCTACCACCTTGCTTCTGAAAGGTTCAGAGAGGAATTGATATGTTTCCCCAAACCTGTTCCTTCCATCTCTCTCTCCTCTTTTCAGATAGACTGTATTGTTTCTCCTCAGCTCTTTTTTCTTATGGAATACATAGATCTAAAGGAGAAGACCTTGGAAATGATTTAGCCCAACTCCCTCATTTTATGCTCAAAAAGAGTAGGAGACTTACCAGCCAGAGGTCAAAAAATGAATGTCCTTCAGTTATGAACCCGATATTCTTCTCTCCTCAATCTCCATCATTCGCCAGCCCAGTCCCTCCCTCTAAACAGTCACTTGCTCCCGTACTTTGTCCAGATTCATTTTCCCAACCTGACTTTGCCAAAGAGGCTTCCATCTTCTCTCCTTTCATGGAAGGCAGTTTTATCATTGTATTTCACCAGGGGTCAGTATTGTTCTCTCCTAGATGGAGAAAACCAGGCTCAGGATGAGAACAGGAGCTTGACACAGTCATCCCAGATCAAAAAAACACAGTCAAGCTCCCTCCCCCCCGGACATTTATCCAGCCTCCATGGGCTCCCTGTATTTTAAAGAGTAAAGGGAGGAATTGAAGAAGACCTAGAAAAAGTCCCTACTAAGGTGATGAAAAGACTGAGGAATCAGACTCAAACGGAGCCATTGTATTTAGATGAGAAAGCAGGTGGTAGGTTTAAAAAGTGGATATCATTGGGTTTTAGAAGGGAAGATGGTGACCAGCTGCTTTCCATCTCCTATGAGGGCAGAACAAGAGGGATTGTGATTAAATGACAGCAGGAGAGTTTGGGACATATGGAAGAGTTTTCTGTCTGGGAGCACAGCAGCATGGAGACAACGGGACTAGGGAGCAGGAGGCTTTAGGTATTTATCGATTGTGTGTCTCCAGGCAAATCACAACCTCTTGAAGCCTCAGTTTCCTCAACTGTCAATACACCCCAGACCTGTGGGATCACAATTCATCATTACCTCTGTAATTCATCATTTTAGAGTTAATTTGAGATTGAGAGCTGGAATGGCGTTCCTCTGGTCATCTAGCTAATAAATGTCAGAAGTAGGACCTGAACCAGGGCTTTTGACTCCCAATTCAGCACATCACATACTCCTCTCTTCCTCATCTATAAAATACAAATGATAATCTTTCTACCGGGGACAAAGGCAGGGATAAATGTTTAGTCTTCTTGAAGTGGATTCTGGTCTTCTCTCCGTTGGAGCTGGCCAGCAGCAGAGTTGGCAAGAAGCACAAGAAGTCAACTTACAAGCCAACAACTTGCTTTTCCTCCCCCACTACCCTCCCAACCCCTTCCCTTTTGCCCTCTCTGATGCAGTAGAGGGAGTCCACTGCATTTCCTCATAAAAAAAGACCTGAACTCAGATCTTGGCTCCATCACTCCCTCATTATGTAGCCTTGGGGAGGTTCCATTTTAGGAAGAATTTTTTTTTCCTAGTTGGGAATATGATTAGGATAATGAAATGGCTTTCAACAATTCAATTGAAATTTCTCAGAAATTTTGAAAAACATACTGTGCGCAAGCCACTGTGCTAGTCAAGACAGATCCAGCAATAGAAACAGAAAGCCGACTCCACTCTTGAAGAGTACTACTAGAGGCAAAAAATGTGTCCGTCAAGAGAACTGGATAAACTTGTGATGAAAGGATCCATCTGCATCTAGAGAGAGAACTGAGGAGACTGAATGTAGATCAAAGAATATTCTTTTCACCTTTTTGTTGTGATTGTTGTTTGTTTGCTTGTTTTTTTTTTTCTTTCTTGTGTTTTGTTTTTTCCCTTTTGATCTGATTTTTCTTGTACAGCATGATGAATATGGAAATATGTTTAGAAGAACTGCACATGTTTAACCTATATTGGATTGCATGCTGTTTAGGTGAGGAGAAAGAGGAGGAAGAGGAGGAGGAGGAGGAGGAGGAAGAGAAGAGGGGGAGGAGGAGGAAGAGGAAGAAGAGGAGGAGGAAGAGAAGAGGGGGAGGAGGAGGACAGAGAAAGAGGAAGAGAAAGAGAAGAAGGAGGAGGAGGAGGAGGAGGAGAAAGAGGAAGAAGAGGAGGAGGAGGAGAATTGAGGATATTTCGCCTGAAGAAGTTAGGTTAATTAGAACAGCTAGGTGGTGATGTGATAGAAAGTGGGATTTAGAGTCAGGAAAACCCATATATCCAAGTTCAAATCCTGCCCAGACAATTACTAGCTGTGTGACTCTGGACAAATCATTTAGCTCTGTTAACCTCCGTTCCTCATCTGTAAATGAACAGGACAAGGAAATGGCAAACCAACTCCAGTATATTGACCAAGAAAACCCCAAATGAGGTTATGAAGAATAGGGCATGACTGAAAAACAACTAAAACCACAACAACAGCTTTTTTGAAGTGCATTGAATGGCTATATACAGATTGGATTTGTTCTGATTAATTCCCAGAGGGTAGTGGCAGGAAGAAGAGTTGAAGGTAAAAAGGTTTTAGCTCAAAATAAGGAAAAACTTTCTAATAAAAGATTTGTCCAGAAATGGATTGGTATGACTTATGAAATAGTGAGTTCCTCCTCACTGGAGAAGAGTCAAGAAGAGACCAGATATCCCCTATTAGGGATAGGGACTTTCATACTGTCAATCAATTGACAATTTCTTCTGCACCTACTATGTGCCAGGCAGACACTGTGAGCGGCACAAATGAAAATAGTCCCTCAGCCTTAAAAAGATTAACATTGATCTGAGCCCTGAAGGGAGCTAGAGTTCCAAGAGATGAAAATGAAGGGAAGAAGCATTTCAGGCAGGAATACAGAGGCACAAAGGTGAGAGATCGACATTAAAGCTCTGGCTAGAGTATAGAATATATGAGGGAAGATAACATGTAATAATTCTGAAGGGACTGGACCCATTTTGTTTTTTTTTCCCTCTTTTTTAAATTAAATAAAGCATTTTATTTTTCAAAACATATGCTCAGATAATCTGCAACATTAACCCTTGCAAAACCTTGTGTTCCAATTTTCCCCCCCTTCTCCCACCCCCTCTCCTAAATGGCAAGTAGTCCAATATATGTTAAACATGGTAGAAATATATGTTGAATTCATTATATGTATACATATTTATACAATTATGTTGCTGTACAAGAAAAATCAAATCAAACCAGAAAAGAAAATAATGAAGAAAATAAAATGCAAGCAAACAACAACAAAAAGAGTGAGAATGCACGTTGTGAACCACACTCAGCTCCCACAGGTCTCTCTCTGGATGTAGATGGCTCTTTTGATCACAAGACCATTGGAACTGTGGACCCATTTTGTAAAGAACTTTGGGTGCCAAACAGAGAATTATTAAGAAATTAGGAACCCTTGCCCCAGTGATAATGGGACTATGGGATACGGATTGAACGAGCAAGTCCCTTAATGGCCCTTTCCATCTGGGTTTCTTTGGTTCTATGAAGTTATTTATCTCTTCCTGAGCCTTGGTTTCTCCATTTGTAAAACTTACCTGACAGGATGGTTGTGAGGATTAAATCAGGGAATATCTATATAAAGCATTTCATAAACCACAAAGCACTATGTAAATGTCAGTTACTATTATTAATATCATCCATCATTTCCCAGGATGTGATCCCTGAAGCTGGCAGCAATCTTTCTGCTTCTAACTTCCTTCCCTAATCTACCCTCGTGCAGCTGCCTCTCTCTGGGGAGGAGAAAGGGATTGAAAGGGGAAACTTGGGAAATGTCTGGGAAGGAAAAAGAAGCCAAGAGTCTTTCAGGATGGGCAGGATCCTATAGAAGGGCTGCAGACTGATTGGAAAATTGGGGGGGGGGCTTTCCTGCAGAATCAGAAGAAGTTGCCCCTCTGGCTCCTTACCTCCTGGAGAGGTGGTTCCGGGCTTGGCATCCCAGGGGGTAGAGTGGAGTGAGGGGAGATGAGGCTGCCTAAAGGAGGGGGAGGGGAGATTGAGAGATGCCACCTGTCAGTCTCTTGTTGGAAATATGAGCCTCTACGCCCAGACAAGTGTTGTACCAACCGAGTCATAAACAATGAGCCCTGGCTGGCTAGAGTCCTGGGGGGAGGATCACGGAGGAGGCAGGAGGTGGACTCCTCTGCCAGCATTAAGGGCAAGAGACATTATGGGCTTAAAGAGAAGGGCGTGAGACAGTACAGCTGGAGGAAGGAAGAAGCAGACAGAGGCACATACTAGGGCAGCAGCAGGTAGGAGGCACACCAGCCCCATCCTTCCCCCCTAACTTTATCCTTCTCTTCCTGCTTCCCCCAACTCCAATCTCTTGTCAACCCCAAGGTCCAGAGGTTCAATATGCAAACAGAACAGACTTGATCATATATTCACAGAAGGGACCACTGAGAAAATTCATGGAAGAAACCTTCCATTTTACAGTAGGGAAAATTGAGTCTATGAAGAGGAAGTTAATGTCCCAGAGCCAAGTGTCTAATCAATGACAAAGCTAGGACTATCAGTACCCCATCTTTCAGATTCTAGATTCAGTGGTCTTTCAGACAATAGTGTTCCCATAGCCCCTTGGGCTTTAGATGACTTAGCACTTAAGCAGAGAGCCCCCTAAGTCGCACTTGACTGCGCATTGAAAATCCTTGAATAGAACCCAACTGTGGGTCAGTCAAGAAGAGTATTATCTAGTGTAAGTTTTCCATTTTACAGTAGAGGAAGTCTAGGGAGAGGAAGTTATTATCCCAGAACCAAGTGCCTAATCATTGCAAGGTTGGGACTATCAATAAATACCCCTACAGAGTTTCTCCTCTCTAAATGTTACTTTTATTGTTATTCAGTCATTTTCAGTCCTGTCTGCCTCTTCGTGACCCAATCTGCGGTTTTCTTGGCAAAGAAACTGGAGTGCTTTATCATTTTCTTCTCCAGCTCAGTTGATGGATAAGGAAATGTGGCAAACACAGATTCTAGATTCAGTGGTCTAGATAGAGGTAATGGTGTTCCCTAGGGGCTAGCCATCTGAAGGACCTAGCACTTAAGCAGAGAGCCCCCTAAATCCCCCTTGACTGTCTGTCCATTGAAAATCCTAGAAGAGAACTCATCTGTTTGTCAATCAAGAAGGGTATCTGTGGCCAAGATTGCCTCCAGCTGGGAAACTTCATCAGATAAAAGGGAAGTTTGCACCCCAATCAGATGTTTGGCATCCTAGGGGATGGCCTGTGCTCCTTTGACTTTAGAAAACCAAAGATCCTTGGAATTCTTTGATTCCCCTTGGATTCTTCCAAGGAAGCCAAGATGTGATGAGAAGTGGTTGATATCAAGGATGTGTTTAGTGGGAGAACAAAGGGCTCAGAGGAGGAAAGAAGATAGGAAGTTAACTCTAGCCCTTTAATCCCTGAATCTAGGCCTATTTACTCCACATCTCATCCTGGACTGGGGAGATAGAAGAGACTTAGAGAATTACAGTGAAGAGGAGAGCAGAAGGGGACATTGGATCCTCATCACCATATATCATTGCTTTGTCCAGGTATCCTTGATACATCCTTCAGTTGGACAACCTCGTGGTCTTTTGTCAATCTGTGGGCAGATCTGGGGAGGATGTGGGCCTGGAGAAGGACATATGAGTATTGGTATATGTGTCTGTGTATGTGCATATATATGCCATTTTAGTATCTCCAAGGATTTCCATTTTCATCTTTTCTCTGGAGGGCTTGTAGCTTGTGGCCCTCCATGACTTAGAAGATGATCTTTGAGAGTTCTGGTAGCCAGAAATCAATTAGCCTGTAGCCAATCTGGAGAGTGATCTTCTTTCTTCTTAGCTAGGGTGGTCCCTAGAGAACAGACCTACAGAGTCCCTCCCTCTCTAAATGTTGCTCTTATAGTTGTTCAGTCATTTTCAGTCCTGTCTGCCTCTTCGTGACCCAATCTGGGGTTTTCTTGGAAAAGAAACTGGAGTGCTTTATCATTTCCTTTTCCAGCTCATTTGGTAGATAAGGAAACTGAGGCAAACACAGTTAAGTGCCTTGCCAAAGTCACGAAGCTAGTAAGTGTATGAGACAAGATGAAAATGAATCTTCTTGACTCTAAGCTCAGAATTTTACCCATCACGCCACCTAAGTACCTCTCTCTAATTACCTTATATTCAACTACTTGGTTGATAGTTCCATTCATTAACTTTAAATTTATGTCATATACATTTATACATTTGTTTTTTAACTCTCTCATCAGCATTTAAGTCTTTGGTTAGTCACGATTGCTTCATTCTTTATATTTATATTTCCAGTGTTTAGTACAATGCATATAGTAGGTGCTTAATAAATATTTGTGGATTGACTGACTGATTACCGGATCCAAACCACCATATTGGATGATAGGATAAAATAAACAAACGAAAGCCTTAATGAACTAGAATCATGAGCTGAATTTAATAAGATAAAATTTAATTGAGATAAATATAAAGTTCTGTACTTGGATTTTAAAAACAAACTTCATGGGTTGAAGGGGGGGAGTTGCGGCTGACCAGAGGTTAATACAAAATAATCTATAGACTGCGGGCTCAAAATGAGTCAACATTGCAATATGGCGGCCAAGAATAGCTAATGGGATCTTAGGCTGCATTAAGAGAGACCGAATGTCCAGAACACCAAACTCCTGTTGTCCTCTGCCCTAGTTTGACCACATATAGAATAGTGTGTTCAATTGTGGGTATCACATTTTAAGTAGTAATTGAGCAGCTGGAGTACATCCAGGGTCGGGCAACCGGGTGAGGGGCCGGGGGATCTGGCCATTTAAAAATTACAGGAGTTGTACACATTATGACAACATTAAGGAGGCTTAGCTTAGAGAAGAGATGGTTCAATGGGGACATAGTAGCCATCTTTAAGTATCTGAAGGACTGTCCCAAGAAAAATTAATTCAACTTGTTCTACTTGGTCCTGTTAAAGCAGAAGCAATTCAGTGGGTAGAACTTATAGGGAAAAGTAGACTTTGGCTTCATGTACGGAAACGCCTTCTACCACTTAGAGCTGTCTCAAAGGAGAAGAGGATGTGGTGAGTTCCCTACCACTGGAGTTTAAGAAAACCTTTGGGTATTGCAGAAGGGGATTCCTAACAGGTATGGGGCTGTTTTTCCCCCCCTCAAATAATCAAATTCTAGAGTTCCATGAACTAACAGATCTTGGGGGCGGGGAACACGTCTGCTGGCACAGGCTTAGCGAATCCAGGGTCTCTTCATCAGACGCATCTCAGAAAATCATCAGTGGAAATGGATTAATATATGTGTGAGCGTACAATGTATACATAGATGAGCATATAGTGACTAGAAGGGCAAGTGTGGCTGGGTTGAACAGATGGCTGAATTAGAAAAGAGCAATTGTACCAGACAGGTGTATCCTGGAACACTGCCAGGTCTTGATTTATTATGCCTGGATTTCTTACTGCTAGCATGTGATTATTTTTATCAATGAATATTTTTTTTATTGCTTCACATATAGGATTTATCTTCACCTGGCCTGTGAGTTCCTTGAGAGCAGAAACTGTCATATATTTTTCTATGTGGCTCTGGGATGGCTAGAACATACTAGTGTCTCCCTAAGTAGAACCTTAGAACCCCAGAGCTGGAAGGGACCTCAGAACATAGAATATCAGAGCTGGGCGATCCATTAGAAGAAAGGCTGAGTCTAGAGGGAGCTTAGAATATAGAATGGCAGAGCTGGAAGGGAATTTAGAATATTGGAGCTGGATAAGTCATGAAACTGTAACATATTATCCCTGGATAAGGAATTAGAACAGGGACTCTTAACCATTTTTTTTTACCTCTTTGTCAGTCTGGGGAAGCCCTGGGGACTTTGCTCAAAGTAATGATCTCTTGCCTACATTTACTATTAAAGGAAATGCTTGGTTTGGTTTGAGATTAGTGAAAATAAAGTTGCAATATTTTTCTCATTCACTTATCCTGTAAAATCTATTCATAATCCCCTTTGAGAAGACCACAGACCCCAGGTTAAAAACTCCAGCATTAGGAGTACCCAAGTCCAACCTGTCATTTTACAGATGAGAAAAAAGAGACTGGGGAAAATAAGACAGCTAATAATTAGCTCCAAAGCTGGTGCTAGCATCTCCTGAAGCCATTTCAGTCCTTCTTCTAGATTGGGTGACTCCTGTTATAGAACAGACAGGAAGAAGCAGGCAGTAGGTTTTGGAGGAAACCATTGAGAACTAGAGACAGAAGGCAATCTGGCCCATAGAGCTGCCTTCAAGAGAACTGGAAACACCTTTGATTATTAAGGTACCCACAGGAAAAGCTAAGCCCAATGGGCCTTATCCTTAGATGGGAGTGAGGTAAGCAGGAAAAGGGCTGGATTCAGAAAGAGGACCTGAATTCAAATTCTAGTTTTCCTGCAAGGTGATCTTGGCACATGATATCATCTGCTTGAGCCTGTTTTCCCTCCTGTAAAATTAGAGCATTCAACTAGCTGGGATCTTTGGTCCTCCGTGCAAGGAGAACCGGAGCGGCTGGTGGAATCCATTGTCTGCCTCCCTCCTATTTCCCGTCTCCGGCTCATACGTACATCCAGGTGCCCGGCGTGCTCTCTCTCGGCTCAGAAGATAGCTTTGGAAAGGTCAGGATGTATTTTTAAACGGTGATGTGATTGCCCGCCCCTCCTCCTCTTGAGACACCACTAGGGACCCTACTTGAGAGTTGTTTTGTTTGTAACATGACCCCCAAGAGGGACAAGGGAATGGAGAAACTGTCCCCGGCATGCGTCCAGGCATAGATACCACAGTAAGTATACGTTCAGGACACCACGAATAAATAGGACCCGGCTTAATTGTATGTATTCCTTATTTTGTCTTGTTCTGAACTAACCCCACAGCTGGGGTGAGACCTGGAAAACTTGAGGGGAGAAAGCTTGGGTCTCACAAATCTAATTAGGGGATTCTCATTAGCACTCACCAGAACACTGGAAGTTGGACAAAGCTAGAATAATAGGTATGTGTGTGTGTGTTTGTGTATATCCACGTGTGTATGTATGTATATGTATATATAAAACCACAAATGTATATGTGTGTGGGTTTATATATGTGTGTATATATACATGTATATGTATATATGTAGGTATATATATAAAACTAAAACATATATACATTTTTGTGTGCGTTTCTGTTTATATATACATATTTATATATGTACGTATATATAAAAAACACATATGTATGTATTTGTAGCTTGTGTATATATACACATTTGTATATATGTGGGTATATATAAAACATGCACATATGTATATATTTGTGTTTATATATGTATATATATACATGTGTACGTATGTAGATATATAAAAACTAAAACATATGTACATATATATGTGTGTGCTTCTGTTTATATACACATATGTATATATGTACATAAATATAAAAACACACATGTATATATTTGTGCCTATATATGTATACACATACATGTGTGTAGATATATAAAACTAAAACATATGTACATATATATTTGTGTGTTTGTGTTTATATATACGTATATATTTATGTGTGCGTGTGTATATATACACATTTGTATCTATGTGGGTATATATAAAACATGCACATATATATTTGTGCTTATATATGTATATATACACGTGTATGTATATATCTAAAACTAAAACATATATACACATATGTATATATTTGCGTGCATCTCTGTGTGTATCTATGAATCTTGAGTTGAAATCTGATCTCTAACACTAGGTGATCCTGGAAAACTCATTTAATCATTTGCCTCAGTTTCCTGCACTGTAAAATGAGGATAAGAGTTGCATCTACCTCCCAGGGTCATTGTGGGGAAGAAATTAGAGAATTATTGTAAGGTGCTTAGCTCAGTGCTTAGCCCAAATATATCTTATAAATGTTAGCCGTTATTATCATTATACAGTTATCCCTTCCACATCTAGTGGGTTAAGGGCATGGCACTCCATCAATATAGAAAATCCCCATCTGATTATTTGACCCTCCCTTTATACCAGAGAAGCCTTAATCATTATAGTATTAAAAAATAAAACACAGGGATATTATACACTACTATAGATCTATCTTACGTGTTTCTGAGTTTCTAAACTTTGTGTCTTCCGTGGATCTTTGCACTTCATCTGAAACTTCCACCCCCCCCCCCAAATTCCCATTTACTTTCTTATGCCAATCTTTGTTGTATCAAAACCTCAGTGGGGAAAGTCAAGATGTGAAAGGGACGACTCTATATCATGTTAAGGGCGGCCCAATTTGTCCCGTATTTCACGTCACTTGATTCTCACAAGGGAAGGGAAGGGAATAGACAGTTATACAGTGTACGTATGGGTAGAGCAGCGGATCTGAAATCATGCATTCGAATCCCACCGCAGACGCTTCCTAGCTTTGTGAAATCGGGCAATTTCACCCTATTTGTTTCCTCAAGAAGAAAATAAAAAAGCAGTCCAGTATCTTTGCCAAGAAAGCAAGTAGGGTCACGAAGAATTGGACACAAGTGAAATGATCGACCAATAAAAATTATGCAAGGCTCTCGGCGATCTTAAAATTCAAGGGGGCCATTTACTGGCGATCCCATTTAGAGGATATTATTTTTGCCTTTACTCTGCCATCTTGGTTCTGCCCGTAGAGGATATGATTTTTACTCTACAAAGAAACTAAACTTTTTAACTAAACTTAACCGTAATATGGATGTGGGCCTGGGTTCACACTGAAAAGACATATCACGTGTGCTTCGATCCAAAGCCCCAGACACCTGGTCCAAGTCACAGCTGGTCCATAGGACCTGTATGAACACTCAGACTGGCACCAACCTGCCTTTCCCATATAGGCTCGTGCTTCTTCTCCTCCCGATGCTCCGAGCTGCATCCAGCGTTTCCTCATCTTCGAAATTTAGAGGCTTGGATTAGGTGATCTCTGAGGTCTTTCCAGCTTCAAATCCTTTGATCCCCCCTGTCTGACCCTTCTCTCTCTCCTACATCCCACGCTTCCCTGCCTCTCCCCGGGCTCTTGCTCAAACTGTTCCCTATGTTTGGAATGTCTTCAGAGAATCACAGATCTTGAGGTCAAGCCCTTAGTCCAGTTCTTTTTATAGAAGAGGAGATTGATCCTTAGGGGATGAGTGACTACTCTAGGCAGCAGATTCAAATTCAGGACCTGTCACTCCAAAACCAGCCTTCTTCCCAATATCCCATTGCCCTCTCCCTTGGTCCCCAGTGAAAGCCTTCGCTTCCTTTAAAGCTCAACCCAAATGCAGTCCCTGACTCCATGGCCACCAAGGACCTTCCCCAGCTCTCCATAACTCCCCACACTTCTTTTGTGCACCAATCGCATCTTATTATTAGTTATAGTTATTTTGTATACATCATATCCCTTACAAAGTTGTAACCATTGAAAAAGCAATGACAACTGTTTCTCCTTCCCTCTGAGGCATCTAGATGGTGTAGGTGCTGAAATTCTAGACTTAGAATGAAAAAACCCTGAGTTCAAATCCAGCCTCGGACACTTAGTAACTGTGTGATCCTGGGCACTTAACTTCCCCAAAACCTCAGATTCCTTATCTATAAAAAGGGACACCTCTCTCACAGGATTGCTATAAAAATCAAATGAGATGATAAATAAATCCACGTGAAGCACTTTGGGAAACATTAAAGTACTACATAAATGTTAGCTATTATTATTTAAATGTTGTATCTTTCCCAACATCTTACACTGAAGTTAATACACAGTAGGTACTTATATTTGTATTCCTTGCTCAGGGGCAGGATTTAGCACTTTAGAAAACTTTAAAAACATACTACATAAATGTTAGCTATTATTACTTTGAATCTTTCCCAATATCTTGCACTGAACTTTACACACAGTAGGTATTTGAATTTTTCCCATCTTGCACTGAGCTCTACACACAGTAGGTGTTTTATAAGTATTTGAATTCCCTGCTCTGTGGCAGGGCTTGGCACTTTGGGAAACCTTAAAACACTACAGAAATGTTAACTAGTATGATTTAAACTTTGAATCTTTCCCAACATCTTGCACTAAGCTTTACACACAGTAGGTGCTTAATAAATATTTGTATTTCTGGCTTGGCGGCAGGGCTCGGCACTTTGGGAAACTGAAAAACATACTACATAAATGTTAGCAATTATTACTTAAATTTTGAATCTTTCCCAACATCTTGCATTGAGTTCTACACACAGGAAGTACTTAATAAATATTTGTATTCCCTGCTTTGTGGCAGGGCTTAGCACTTTGGGAAACCATAAAACACTACACAAATGTTAGCTATTATTACTTAAACTTTGAATCTTTCCCCAACATCTTGTACTGAACTTTACATACAGTAGGTACTTTGAATTTTTCCTATCTTGCACTGAGCTCTACACACAGTAGGTGTTTAATAAATATTTATATTCCCTGCTCTGTGGCAGGGCTTAGCACTTTGGGACTAGGTAAATGTTAGCTATTATTATTTAAACTTGGAATCTTTCCCAACATCTTGTACTGAGCTTTACACACAGTAGGTACTTTGAATTTTTCCCATCTTGCACTGAGCTCTACACACAGTAGGTGTTTAATAAATATTTGTATTCCCTGCTCTGTGGCAGGGCTTGGCATTTTGGGAAACTTTAAAACATTAGGTAAATGTTAGCTATCATTATTTAAACTGAATCTTTCCCAACATCTCGCTTTACACACAGTAGGTGCTTAATAAATATTTGTATTCCTTGTTCTGTGGCAGGGCTCAGCAAGTAGCCAAATCCTCCTGTGTGTTGTCTCCTTCTAGAGATGGAAAAAGAAAATGGGAAGCCCCTTCAGGATGGGACCACGGAGGAAGACTTAGCCAAAGACTTGGAGCAGAAGATGTCTGACCAGAAGGAAGAAAATGGAAAAGGGGAGGCCCAGTCTAAAGTCAAGATAGAGAATGATGAGAAAGCCAAATCCGATCCCAAAAAAGAGGCTGATGAAAAAGAGGAGACTAAATCTGTACCCCAAGGAGAGGCAGATGGGGGAAAGGAAACTGAATCTAACTTGAAAAAAGAGGCTGATGGGAAAGAGGATGCCAAGTCCGAACTCAAAGAAGAGGCCAATGAGAAAGAGGAGGCCAAGTCTGAAACCAAAGAAGAGGCTGATGAGAAAGGGGAGGCCAGGTCTGAAGCCAAAAAAGAGGCTGAAGGGAAAGAGGAGGCTAAGTCTGAAGCCAAAAAAGAGGCTGAAGGGAAAGAGGAGGCTAAGTCTGAAGCCAAAAAAGAGGCTGAAGGGAAAGAGGAGGCTAAGTCTGAAACCAAAAAAGAGGCTGAAGGGAAAGAGGAGGCTAAGTCTGAAACCAAAAAAGAGGCTGAAGGGAAAGAGGAGGCTAAGTCTGAAACCAAAAAAGAGGCTGACAGAAAAGTGAAATGTGACTCAATAGAGGAGGCAACAAAGGAGTCTGAGAAAGAGAATAAGGAGACTTCCTGCTCAGAATTGGAGACAGAAACCATTTCTGACACTCAGATTACCCAGGTGAGGAAGCTCAGTTTTTCCTGTTTGGGGGTTTCGTTCCACACTCACTCGTAGCCCCAAGGACAGAGTGATCTGGTCCAGGGGACTACAGGACAAAGGGGGAGAGAGGACACAACTTCTAATCGCACCAGAACAACTTGTGTGGGTGGGTTCCTGGGAATTGGCTACACCTATGCATGTGCTGTGTCCTCTCAGGAGGAAGGTGATACTGAGGGAGCTGAGAAGGAGCAGGGAGAAGGCTCAGGAGCAATTCCTAGCTCACCAGAATGGCCGGAGAGCCCCACTGGAGAGGGTGAGCACTTCAGCCCAGGTAAATGGAGTGTAGAGTGGAAGAGGGCAAAATCGGGGTGCGGGGGTGGGGAGGATGGAGGGAAATATAATAACAGAAAGAAGAGGTAAAGAAAGAAGCTTTCCAACCGCCACAGATGGCTCCTTTAATTTTTTTCAGACTCTATTGGTCCAGAGAGCCCAACAACCAGGTAAGATTGGGTCTTGGGGTGGTCTCCAAGGCCCAAAGCTTTACCCCGATTCTCCCTCGTCCTTTATAAGCCAGCCTTCCATCTCCTGCTCTCCGTCAGGCCTGGATTGTGTCGACATATTCCACTGCCAATCCCCAGTGACAAATACCCCCCTGCCCTTGGTTAGGTACACTTTAGACTACCCTCGCTTTTGCTATGAGGACTCAGGAATCCCAAATAAATCCAACAACTGTTTGTTAGGTACCCATCATGTGCCAAACATTTTGCCGGGTTCCGGGTCTACAAAAACAAACACAAACTGACTTCAATGAGCTTATATTCTGTTGGGGGAGGGAGAAAGCAGACAGATAAGCATGGTGATATATTTAAGGAGGAGGAATCAAGAGAGCAGAAAGCTTTAAGTAGTAGGAGATTGCATCTGAGCACTGAGCTAAGTTTTGAAGGGAAATAGGGATTCTAAGAGGCAAAGGATAGAAGGGAGAGCATTCCCACTGTTGAAGAATGGAAGGCAGCAATCAATCAACATTTATTATGCACCTACTGTGTGCCAGACACTGTGCTAAGTGTTAGGGATACAAAAGGAGGCAAAGATAGTCCCTATCTTTTTTTTTTTTTTCTTCCTTCAAGGCATTAGGATTAAATGACTTGCCTAGGGTCACACAGCTAGCAAGTGGTAAGTTTCTGAGTTCAGGGCTGTGACATGTAGCTGCCTTGATAGTCCCCATTCTTGAGGCAGAATCTGCAATGTTGAGTTTGGGGAATACCAAGGACAGTTTGACTAGAGTGTTCACATAGAATTTAAGCTCCCTGAGAGCAAGTATTATTTCCCATCAGTCTGTGTTCCCAGGAGTGAGCACCATAGCTGGCACAGAGGAGGCATTTAATGTTGATTCACTGATTTTTTAAAAGCCTTCCTCTCCCCAAACCCTTTTCTCCCAAGAGCCTCTAACCTTGGAGACTTGTCTCGTCCCCTCAGCTTGCAGGGGCCCGACCTTCTGGATCTCACTCTTGACTTCCTTCTGTCTGTAGTGAGTCCTCCCTCAGCGACGTGCCCCAGAGTCCCACGGGCCCCCCACCCTCTGAGGAGAAGAAGAAGGAGAAGCCATCGGAACATAGAGTTTCCGCTCCAGCTCGACCCCGGGGACCCAGGGCTCAGAACCGAAAGGCCATCATGGACAAATTTGGAGGGTAAGAAACGGGGTCACAGATGGCCAAGCTCAAGGTACAGAGGGAGCCTTTCAGGGGGCCAGAGTTGGACATGAAAGGGGAAATGAGGTCCAGGCTGAAGCTCTCTGATACCAATAATCAGGAGAGATGGGTTCCAGTCCCAACTGCATCACTCTAAGACTTGAAGCAGGCTATCTTCTTCCTTCTGCCTCAGTTTCCTCCCCTGTACAATGAAAGGCAGGAGGCAATGTGGTAAAAGAACAGCAGCCTTGATTGGGAATCAGAAAACATGACCTGGAATACCAGCCCCATCCTTGCTCAGGCAGCCAGGGATCCAGAGAAAAGAGCTTGGAGTCAGGATCTGAGTTCACATCTTACCTTAGCTATTTGGTAGCTATGTGACCATGGAAAAGTTCCCTAACCCCCAGCCTCAGTTTCTTTAGGTGTAAATTGGAGATGTAGCCCCTCCTTTATACAGTTACTCTGAAGCTCAAATGAGATAACTTATGTAAAGTCCTCTCGCAAACTTCAAAGCACTTCTCTAAATGATATTATTATTACTCCTTTGTAATCTTAAGGAAATTCTATCACTACTCTGGGTGTCATTTTGTTCATCTGTAAAATGAAAGAGTAGGGGGCCTCCCTAGTTATTGTTGTTCAATTCTTAACTCCATTTTGAGGATTTTCTTGGAAAAAAATACATTTTACAGATAAGAAACTGAGGCAAACAGAGTTAAGTGACTTGCTTAAAGGTACACAGCTTTTAAGTGTCTGAGGGCAGATTTAAACTCAAGGGGAATGAGTCTTCACGAGTCCAGGCCTGGAACTTTGTTCACTGCCTCCCCAGAGTTACTTTTAAATCCCAGAGAGCCGGAGGTCCCTCTCTTTCTGACTACTCTCTGATCTTCGATCCCTTCTTTGCCTTCCACCTTCCTCTCTTCCAAACAGAGCAGCCACGGGTCCTGCCCCCCTTTTCCGGAACGCCAAGGCAGCCGGGGCAGCTGTGGGCAGCGTCAGGAACATGCTGCTTGAGTGGTGTCGGGCTATGACCAGAAACTATGAGGTGGGAGCCACAACAGGCCCAGGGGAGAGATCGGGGCCGACTCCTGGGGGAGGACAGGAAGCCCCTTCTCTAGGAGGGCTTCTGCACATGCAATTGAGAGTTAGCGGTGGGAAGGAGCCAGTGCAGAGGAAGGCAATAGAGCCCAGGAACAGTCTTTCTCAGAATGGGGCTAAGGGTCCGGAGCGAGGGACTCACACGAGCCAACTTCTCAATTCCGTAGCACGTGGACATTCAGAACTTCTCCTCCAGCTGGAGCAGTGGAATGGCCTTCTGTGCCCTCATCCACAAATTCTTCCCCGATGCCTTTGACTACACCACCCTTGATCCCAAGAAACGCCGGGAAAACTTCACCCTGGCTTTCTCTACGGCTGAGTAAGTCAGGGACCTCAAAAAGGACGGGGCTCTTTCCCTCGGGATGGGGGGATGCGAAGGCAAAAAGTAGTGGGGGTCTCTCGGTTGTTCATGTGTGTCAAGTATCCAGTGTTGGATTTGGACCCAGAAAGTACTGGATTCAAATCCCACTTCTGAGAATGACTAGCTTGGGAAAGTGAGCTTAGCTTTCTTTTCTTTTCTTTTTCTTTTCTTGTAAAAATGGAGATAACAATATCTCGTGAAGCTCACGCACCAAGATTTTCCAAATGAGAAATGTGTGTATTATGTAAAGTTCTCTATAAACATCAGTTATCATAGGCACATATGCAACAAGCTCACTGTACTGTGGTATTCAGGGCTTACTTAACTCTAACGCTCTGTTCTAAGATCCTTTCTAGCTTGAACATTCTGTGTTCCCTTCTAGCTCTAGTATTGTGTATAACGATGTTCCTTCCAGAGCTGACTTTCTATATTCTAATGTTTCCTCCAGATCCCTTCTAGCTCTAGTATTGTGTGTAACGATGTTCCTTCCAGAGCTGACTTTCTATATTCTAATGTTTCCTCCAGATCTAACATTCTGTGTTCTATGTTCCAGGTTTAACATTCATCATTCTGGATTCTAAGGTCCCTTCTAGCTCTACTATTGTGTATAACAATGTCCCTTCCAGAGCTGATTTTTTATATTCTAATGTTTCCTCCAGATCTAACATTCTATTCTCTATGTTGCAGCTTTAACAATCACCATTTTGGGTTCTAAGGTCCCTTCTAGCTCTACTATTATGTATAACAATGTTCCTTGCAGAGCTGACTTTCTATATTCTAATGTTTCCTCCAGATCCCTTCTAGCTCTAGTATTGTGTGTAATGATGTTCCTTCCAGAGCTGACTTTCTATATTCTAATGTTTCCTCCAGATCTAACATTCTGTGTTCTATGTTCCAGCTTTAACATTCATCATTCTGGATTCTAAGGTCCCTTCTAGCTCTACTATTGTGTATAACAATGTCCCTTCCAGAGCTGATTTTTTATATTCTAATGCTTCCTCCAGATCTAACATTCTATTCTCTATGTTGCAGCTTTAACAATCACCATTTTGGGTTCTAAGGTCCCTTCTAGCTCTACTATTATGTATAACAATGTTCCTTGCAGAGCTGACTTTCTATATTCTAATGTTTTCTCCAGATCTAACATTCTGTTCTCTATGTTGCAGCTTTAACAATCACCATTTTGGGTTCTAAGGTCCCTTCTAGCTCTACTATTGTGTATAACAATGTTCCTTCTAGAGCTGATTTTCCATATTCTAATGTTTCCTCCAGCTCTAACATTCAGTGTTCTATGTTTCAGCTTTAAAATTCACATTCTGGGTTCTAAGATCCCTTCTAGCTCTAGTACTGTGTGTAACACTCTTCCTTACAGAGCTAACTTTCTGTATTCTAATGTCTCTTCCAAGTCTAACATTCTATGCTCTATGTCCCAGCTTTAACATTCTACATTCTGGATTTTAAGTTCCCTTCAACTCTATTATTGTGTGTAACAATGTTCCTTCCAGAGCTGATCTTCTATGTTCCAATGTCTCCTCCAAATCTAATATTTTGTATGCTGTGTTCCAGCTTTAACACTGACCATTCTAGGTTCTAAGGTCCCTTCTAGTCTAGTATTGTGTGTAACAATATCCCTTCCAGAGCTGACTTTCCATATTTTAATGTTTCCTCCAGATCTAACATTCTGTTTTCTGTGTTCCAGCTTTAACATTCTGAATTCTAAGTTCCCTTCTAGCTCTAGAACTGTATAACACTGTCCCTTCCAGGGCTGACCCCCTATGCTCCATTGTCTCCTCCATGTCTAACATTCTGTGTTCTGTGTTCCAGGGTCCTTTCCAGCTCTAACATTCCACATTCTCAGATCCCTTCCGGTTCTAACAGTATGTTTTCTGATGCCTTTTGCCACAAAGGCCGGAGGGCAAGCCCTGACCTAAGTATGTGAAAGTTTCCCAAACTAGTTGTGATGAGTGGAAGAATATAAAAAACCTTCAAAGAATCCATAAAATCCAGGGACTACCTCCTCCCCATCAGCCCTACCCACCCCCATAATTGGGCAAGACTGAGCTGTCCGGTGTCCTCCGCAGCATGATGGATTTGGGGGGAAATTT
Organism: Antechinus flavipes; assembly: GCF_016432865.1. NCBI lineage: Eukaryota > Metazoa > Chordata > Mammalia > Dasyuromorphia > Dasyuridae > Antechinus > Antechinus flavipes. The sequence continues at coordinate 247,321,731 of NC_067403.1, forward strand.
CTGCTCCCTGTAACTACTTTCTATCTCAAAGCATCACCGTGACAGAGATGTCTTTGTCTCATTCTCTGAGACGCTCCCACGGGGAAACCCTGTGGTGGGACTTACCTGGTGACAAGGCTCCAAGCTTGAGGTTTACTCTAGCTGGTTTATCCCCAGAAGAGCGTCTCTAATCATGCCCTCTTTTCTCCCAAGGAGACTTGGGAAAAACTATCCCATGTGAACAGCTCTTCCTTATGGCAGTCTGGTACAATGGATAATGTGCCTCACTTGGCTTCAGGAGGCACTGAATTCAAATCCTTCCTCAGATACTTAGTAAATGTGAGACCCTGAACAAGGATTTACTTTTCAGCTTTACTTTTATTTTCAACTTTACTTTGCAGCTTCAGCTTCATCATCCATTTAAGAACAATTAAAATAACAGCTACTTCACAGGGTTGTTGTGAGGACCAAATAAGAGAATACAAGAAAAGCATTTGTAAACTTTAAAGCCTATGAAAGATGTCCTAAAAAATAGTAAAATTTTAAGCTCTTCAAGCTCATGACTTTTGAGACAACCTAAAGGAATACTAGTCAATTAATGAATAAATATTGTGAGGTGCTGCTGGACACCTCTGGGCAAGATATCAGAACTGTGTTCCACTTCTGCACTGGAGCACGGATACAGAACATTTAGGTGCCATTCCTAGGTACACCTTGGACTTTAGAGGTGAATTTCCTCAGAGGAGAAAAGATTAGTATCATATGTGTGTGTATACATACATATGATTAAATCTATAGACATAGATATAATTTAAAGTCTCTTCTAGATTTACTATCTTATTTAATCTGTTCAACACCCACTTAAGATTAATAATACAAGTGTTATCATAGTTATTATCCATATGGGAAAGTTGAGATTTCGTGAGGTAAAATAATTGGGAAAAGTCACTGTGATGGGATTTGAACCATGATCTTCCGGCTTCCAATTGGCTGTCCTGCTTCATCACCAAATAAGATCCCAAGGGCAGAGTGGGTTTGCATGAAAGTCAAGGAGAGAACTTGCTGAGAGTAAAAGGTATGAACGAGATAGACATCAAAGAAGGAGCTTACATGGATGCAGGGGTTCTCAAACTATGGCCCGTGGGCCAGATGCGGCAGCTGAGGACGATTATCCCCCTCACCCAGGGCTATGAAGTTTCTTTATTTAAAGACCCACAAGACAAAGTTTTTGTTTTTACCATAGTCTGGCCCTCCAATAGTCTGAGGACAGTGAACTGGCCCCCTATTTAAGAAGTTTGAGGACCCCTGGATTTTAGAGGCTACCTCCTTTCTTCTGACTGACTTATCTTCAGAATATATTGCCTTTGTTGTCTCTGGGAAATCTCAGAATATAACTCAAATACAATTCTTCTCTCCCTCTCCATAAATAGAAGTGAAAGCTCCTATAGGAACATTTGAGGCAACAATGTGTATATGGAGTATGGGAAGGTCATTATTCTGCTCCACACAAAGAATACGAAGGACTCACAGCAGCCTATAAATAAGCAATATCTTTTCTCCTCCCTTTCCCATGAGTACTACTACCTTCTCCACAGTCCTACATGACTCCTTAGACACCTCTTTGTTGATTAGACTTTGCTCAGAAGAAAAACACATAGCTGATGAATCCCTGGTACATCTCAGAAACTCAATAAGGGGTACAAGCCTTCTGTTACACCTCTGAGGAACTAAACTCCTAAAGACAGAGAAAATACTTGGAGTGTTTTTCTGTGTCTGTTTCTGTTTTTCTCTGTGTGTCTCTGTCTCTGTCTCTCTTTCAGTCTCTGTCTCTGAACTTCGCTATCTCTCTCTGTCTCTTTCACACTCTCTGTATCTCTGTCTCTGCCTCTCTTTGACTCTCTGTGTGTCTCTGTCTCTTCTGTCTCTGAACCTCTCTCTCTCTCTCTCTCTCTCTCTCTCTCTCTCTCTCTCTCTCTCTCTCTCTCTCTCTCTCTCACTTTCTCTGTCTCTGCCTCTTTTTGACTCTCTCTGTGTGTCTCCATCTCTCTCCTGTCTCTGAACTTCTCTATCTGTCTGTCTCTGAACTTCTCTCTCTCTCTCTCTCTCTCTCACTCTCTCTGTGTCTGCCTCTCTTTGACTCTCTGTGTGTCTCTGTCTCTCTCCTGCCTCCGTTTCCCTCTCCCCCACACATACCTACATACAATCTGTAGGTCACCTGGGTGGCTTTTGTCATAGGATTTAGCGCTAGGAAGGACCCTGGAGAGCACCCAGTGCAATCTCCCCAATCAGTGAAGAGACATGGTTCCCCTACGTGAGGAGGAGAGCTGCCATTTGAGCGGAGCCCTCTGGCCACCAGGGGGTCTGTCCCGCAGCCATTGGCCAGTCGCACTGATTCTCCCGCCCTTCCCACCTTCAGGAACCTGGCTGACTGTGCGCAGCTGCTGGAAGTCGATGACATGGTCCGGCTGAGCGTCCCCGACTCCAAGTGTGTCTACACCTACATCCAGGAGCTGTACCGCAGCCTGGTGCAGAAGGGACTGGTGAAAACTAAGAAGAAATGAGGGCCTCGGGCACCCCCTGCAGGTGCAGCCCAGAAGGACATCTGGTGGATGCCCGGGGGGCTTCCTCTTGCTCTTGGGCATCCCTGAGATCTTTAGGAAAGGACTAAAGGCCGGGGGAGGAAACTGGCAGATGGGGCATCGGAGTCACAGCCTGGGGCTCAGGGAACATGCCCTCCAAGCACCCCACCCCCACCCCCAGATAAGGAACGGCCCCCCGGGCCAAACAAACTCCTGAGAACGCTCCTGCCTGTCTGTTTACCTTCTTCCATCGCCTCTCTAGCCGATTCCATCCCACACCAATCTTAGGGGGTCTGTGGGACGGATATCAGAACCCCCAATTTACAGAGGAGGGGCCAATGAGTTGGCCAAGGTCACACGACTAATTTGGGGGTGGGCCTGAAAAGAAAACCCAGATCTTTTACCTTTCAAATTTCTGTTCTTTCAGAGATCTTAGGCCCATAGAAGGAACCATCCCTTATGGGAGCATAGAAAGGGAACTTTTATTATGTAATATCTGTTTTCAGACATTTCCCGGTTGTGTGACCCTCGATAAATCACTGAATCCCAATTCCCTCCCCCCTCAGCCCCCCAACAATAACTGAGATGGGACATGGCTGCTTTCCCATCAACCTGAGACTTAGGCCACGTCTCTGTAGCCAATGACAAATGTTCTCTGGAGCACTTTGACCATTCATTCATTCATTGATTCCATCAATCCTCCATTCATTCACTATTCATCTGAGAAAGATGGAGAGTTGTCATGGAATACAAATTCAATATGAAACCATCTTTTTTTTTTGCAACCAAAAAAAAAAAACTAATGTGAGCTTGGACTGATGGGAGCACAGCGGTCCCTCTGTATGCTCCCTAGGCAGACTGAGTCTGGACTGTTGTACTCAGCTTTGGCCGCCATATTGTGGGGAGGATGCTGACAAGCTGGAGTGGATCCAAAGAGGCATCAGAATGGAGGGAAGACCCTTTTATGAAGAGTCTGTGAAAGAAATGAGACTATTAAGGGAGTTAACATCTCTCTTTGAGTATTTGAAGGGATCTTATGTAGGAAAAGAGGCAGCTGGGTGGTGCAGTGGCTAGAGTATGGAGTCTGGAGTCAGGAAGACCTGAGTTCAAATCTTGACTCAGGAACTTAGTAGCTGTGTGAGACCCTACAGAAGTCATTTAACTATTTGCCTCAGTTTCCTCAAACTGTCAAATGAGCTAGAGAAGGAAATAGCAAACAAACCACTACAATATCTCTGCTAAGAAAAACCCAATGGGATTATGAAGCGTATGACAAGACTGAAAAAAATGGCTAACCAGACTCATATATAGGAAACTGTGTGGCCCCAGAGGGCAGATTGATGGGTAGTTGTGGGGAAATGAGCAGAATCATTAGCTGTAAGGAAAAACTTTCTTATGACTAGAGGTATCCTAAAATTGGACTGAGCTCTTTGAGGAACTAGTAATTATCTCCCCCTGAGGGTTTCCAAGGAGAGATCAGATGACCATTTGGTGAGGGAGGGGGTGCAATAGATATCATAGAGGGAATTCCTGATGGGGGTTGGGCTAAATGGCCCATGAGATGCCTTCCAAATCACAGAATGCCATCCGTTCTTCCAACTTGTAGAGTTATGTATTTGTTAGAATAATGTCTTTTTAGCTTTGAAAGCTTGCAACGTGATTTACAATTATTCTTCAGCTCATTTGACAGATGAGGAAACTGAGGCAGACTGGCGAAGTGACTTGTTCAGAGTCACTTGATTAGAAAGTGTCAGAGGACAGATTTGAAAAGATGAATCTCAGGTGGATCATCACTGCAAAGATTTCAAGAAAAAAATAGCCTCTCGTATTATGGATGAGGAAACGAAGGCCCAGATACGTAAAATGATTTCCACGGCTTTCTTCCCACAGCTCTCTCACTGCTACTAGAGGCTGCTTATGGGAGATGGCACCCTTTAGCCTCCTTTACAACCATAAAGGGACAGGTTGGGACTGAGAAAGCAGATTCCCGGGCCTTCCTTGGGGAGGATTAGGCGTTGCTTTGGGCAGCCTCCCTCCAAGGAGGGATTTGAGGGTTGGGTGGCCCGGGGGGGAGGGGAGAGATGCAGCAGTGACTCTCCATCATCCCGGGGTGGGACTCTCCACACAACAATGAGTAGCTAGGGGGAAATGTCAGGGTCTGAGTGTCAACAACAAGTGTAGCCTCCCCACCCCCTACTTTTGTGGGAGGAATGGCTTTTCCAGAAAAAGATTGGGACCGGGAGGGGTCCCATTAAGGACCCGGCAAGAACAGCTGTTGTCCCTATCTCTGTCCAGGGCCTGAAAAAGAGGCAATCACAGGGCAGAGCCAGAGGGAACAGAGTTTCTGATCATCCAGTCCAACCTTCTTTTCCAGAAGGGGAAACTGAGGTCCAATGAGAGACGACCGCTAGGTCAAGGTCTTCCAAGGGCTGGAAACCCACTTGACTCCAAGTAGGCCACAGATTCTAAGATATCCTATTGGCAGGCTTGCCACTGGACCAGCTGCCTCCAATGATTAATTAACAGAAGAGGAGTCACTCCATCCTCCATCTTCCATCCCCCATCCTCCATTCCCCACGATGTTTCTGCCGTCCCATTCTGCGACGGTATTCAGTATCCAGATTTTAAAGATCAGGAAAAGGAGGCAAAAAAGATAAAGCATGATGGGCTTTGAGTCTGGGGGGACCTGAATGCAAATTCTACCACGGTCACCTACTGATGACTTCCTGATTCATGTCTCTTAACCTGCCTTTCAGTTTCCTGGTCTCCAAAATGAGGTCGGTGTGTTTGAACTCTAAAGCAATCATACTCTGCTTCTAAGGTCTTCTAGTTCTAATCTATGATTCTATAGGATAGAATGACTTGTCCATTATAGCTTATTAAGGTCTGCTTTGATCATGTCTGACTCTCTGAGACCCCATTCGGGCTTTTCTTGGCAAAGAGAGTAGGGTAGTTTGTAGTCGCCTTTTCCAGTTCATTTTGGCAGATGAAGAAACTGAGGCAGGTAGAGTTAAGTGACTTGCCCAGGATCACACAGCTAGGAAGTATCTGAGACTGGATTTGAATTTTGGAAGATGGATGTTCCTGACTCCAGGCCCAGAACCCTATCCTGTGTCTCTTGATGGCCTTCCACCGTAGCTAGTATCAGAGCTCCTTACTCTGTTTACCCATCCTGCCACCTGCCCTACCATCAAAAAACAGGGATGTGCCCAGAGCTCCCTTCTGCTTCCCTCCCCTTTTCTCCAGTCCACACTTGCTCATGATAAGGACCCAGGTAAGAAGACAGAAGATCAGATCCCCCCAGTACCTTACCAGAAAGCTCTGCAAGAAAGAACCTCTTGCCGCCAGTTCCCTTAGCTGAAGTCTGACCATTTGCTCCCTAAAAATACCCCCTAACTATCAGCAAATAACATGAGAGGAAGATAAAGAAAGAGAGGCAGCTGCTTATGGAAAGTAATTTGCAAAAATCATCAGAGGAGCTTGGATTTCACCAGAAGGGTAATAGGGAGCCACTGAAGATTATTGAGCAAAGGAGTGGTATAACCAGATCTAGTCAATCAAAGCATTTCTTATACACGTACTATGTGCCAGGCACTGTGCTTAGTGTTGGACTAGTCCAAGGGATCACAATCTAAGGGGGAAGACAAGAAGCCAACAAATATATACAAAGCAAGCTCTGTTCAGGGTAAATAGGAAATACTTAACAGAGGAAAGGCACTAGAATTTAGAGGGGTTTGGAAAGTTTTCCTGTATAAGGTGACTGGAAGGAAGTCAGGAAAGCCAAGAGACAGAAAAAATGAGTGTTTTGCAAGCATGGAGCACAATCCCCCCCACACCCCACAAAAATACCCAGAGCAGAAAGATGGAACACCCAGGAAGTCGGAGTCGTGAATGGAAGGGTGTCAGAAAGTAAGACGTGGGCAGTGGTGAACGATGGAGAGTGGTGAGGGAGCCCTGGGTTATGAAAGGCTTAGAATGGCCGGCAAAAGATTTTGTGTTTGGCCCTGGATAGGATAGGGAACCATGGGAGTTTATCGTCTAGGAAGATGGCCAGGGTGATCCTGAATAGGTCTATACAGAAAATGGATTACTCTGTCCATGGATCCATGGGTGGAGACCATTGAGGCAACAGTAATAGTCCAGGGAGATGGTTATGGAGCCTGTTACAAGCAGAGGGGACAGAGACTGGAGAGGTAGAATTGCTGACATCTGGGATTGCCGCCTATAAAACGAGGGAAATAAAGGAAGAGAGAAAGATAGATGATTTGGAGACTCCTCCCTATCTGACCCCAGTCACTTAGAACTTCAGTTTCTTCTTTCATCAGGCAGGGAAAATCATCTTTTTATTTGATTCAAGACAAGAAGCCAGACCAGATAACTTCTTGCAACCTCTCCCAGCTCTAAATCTGGGTTCTGGAAGAAATGTGCTGCCAAAGTCATTCTCATTCTCATCAGGGCATTTCTCCCACCTCCAATTAAGAGGAGCCATGTGATAGGGTCGAAAGGACTCTGACTTTGGAATAAGGAGACCCAAGTTCTATCCCAGCATCGGACCCTAGCTGATGGCAGCTAAAAAAGTACCTTTGCCCCTCTGTGCCTCAGTTTCCCTCTCTGTAAAATGAGAAGAGGAGATGATACTTATTTGAATTGAGTCTTAAAAGATGATTCCCGCAAGGTGTTATAGGAATAATCCCTTGCATCTCATAAAGCATCTTATGTCATGTTAAAAAAGCCTCTAAATGGGAATTCTCTTCACGCTTGGGTTAGGAGACAGGAAAACAAAACTGGTTCAGCCTAACTCTTCAGCCCTGCCAGGAAAATAACCCTAGGAACACAAGTGAAGAATGGCCCACTTCAATTTTTGAAGATATATTTCAAATTTGAGCTTTCTCTTCCCCAGGTGGTCATCCCAACTCCCTCAGCCATAGAGCGACCTTTGGAATCCCTGTCTGATCAAACGCTTCTTTCTATAGACTCCATACCTAGAAGAAGCAGAGATCCATGGGAGTTTAAAGCAGATTTACACTACAAACAGGCTTCCATCCCTGCTCTCAAGGAACTTGTTTGGCCTTTGTTCTGGGACCATGACATGAGGGAGGTTTTGCCATCCATGTAAGGTTACCGGCTTCATTTTCTCCCCTGGAGCCAGCTGGGTCCAGTGGAAAGATTTAGATCAGGATAGAGATAGATCTGGACGTGGTGGGAGTCTTTCCCAGGTCTCAGTTTGTCTGAGGCAAGGCCTATTTGGTAATTTAGGCTAGGTAAGAGTTGAGGCAAAGAATGGCCTCTCTTATCTAATCAAAAAAAAATCCAATCTGGGAGGCGAAAATCCTTTAATCAAAACAGAAATAATTGCTATAAACCTTTTCCCCAAATATCATCTATATATAGGTACCACACCCATTCCCATCATAACCAGGCCGGCCCTTTAAGATCTTTTTGGCTCCTGTAGTCCATTTTCCTAAGGCCAGACCTTGAAACTAGAATCAAGAAAGCCATTGCAACCCAGGAGAACAGGTCCACTCATCAGACAAGTGGTTCTCTTGGGAAAAAGTCAAGGACAGGGGGAGGGAGGAGACAATTAGAATCATTGGCTGGTAGTCCTGTCTTCCCCAAACTGGAGAGTGAATTCCTTGGCATTCTTCATGAACTGTTCTGGGTTCTGGATGTACAAGTCAGCAAGCTCTACCCGGAGCGGTAGTTCTGGGTTTGGCGTATTCACCAGCAACTTGAGATCCTCCAGTACTGAAGAGCAAAATAATAAAATAAAATAAAATCATAAATAAATCATATATAATGCAAATAATGTAACATTATTTATAGATATTGCATAATATTTATAAATAATAATAATATTAATAAATAAATAATATGACTTATTATTTATAGATATTGCATAATATTTATAAATAATAATATTAATAAATAATATGACTTATTATTTATAGATATATACTATCTATATACTATAGTACCAGTGAGTTGAAATCCTCCAGTACTGGGGAGCAAATAATAAATAATAATTAAAATAATAAATAATATAAATAATATGACATTATAGATATTACATATCTATAAATAATATTACTATTGATAAGTAAATAATATAATTTATTGTTTATAGATAAATACTTTCTATATACTATAGTACCAGTGAGTTGAGATCCTCCAGCACTGGGGAGCAAATAATAAGTATTAAATAAATAATATAACTTATTATTTATAGATATATGCTATCTATAAATAATATAAATATTAATTAAATATATTTTAAAAAGTTTGTTAAATGCTTATCATATGTCAGGCACTGTGTTAAGTCTTAGAAATATAAATAAAAAGCTCCACAGCCCCGACCTCAGGGAGTTTCCATTCTAATGGGAGAGACCATTCATTTGGGGAAGTGAAGGTAAAGGAAGTGTTTTGCTCTGAGAAAGACCCAGGAGTCAGAAGTGAGCAAAGAGACATTGGCGGAGGGATAGCCAGTGGCCACCCAGTCCTTGGGACAATCATTCCACCATATTATGATCTCAAAGTTCAGAGCATCCTCCGCTGTACTGTTAATGGTACCTCCCAAGAAGTCCAATCCCAGATGGTACCTCAAAACCATGGAATCCCAGCATCAATTAGCTCCCTTGATCATGGCCAAAGTCCTAACCACTTCTCTTGTCACTCTTGCCCGCAACACTTCCCACTAAAAATTAGCTTATTGTAGTTGCAAAGAACTAGAAACAAAATGGCAACCCACCAACTGGGAGGGATGATCAAACAAATCGTGGTAAATGAAAGCAATGGGATATTTTTGTGTCATAAGAAGCGATGAGTATGAAGGACTTGAGGAAAGATGGCAAAATTTTATCAGCTAATTGCAAGTGAAGAAAGCAGAACTATGAGAACAAATTTACACAGTGATTGTAATATGAAACTGAAAACACAAAAAAGGAACTGAATTAAGATTATATATATGCCATCTTATTTGATTCTAAAGACCTTATTTTACCATTTTAACATATATTGGATTATATACCATCTAGGGGAAGGGAGGGAAAATGGGAACATAAGATTTTTCAAGGATCAGTGTTGAAAAATTATCCTTGCTTATTTTTATTTATTTATTTTTGCTGAGGCAATTGGGGTGAAGTGACTTGCCCAGGGTCACATAACTAGAAAGTGTTAAAAGTATTTGAAGTCAAATTTGAACTCGGGTCCTTCTGACTTCGGGATTGGTGCTCTATCCACTGCGCCACCCAGCTGCCCCTTTCCTTATGTTTTGAAAACAAAAAACTCCAATTGGTTCCAAAGACTTGATAATGAAACATACTTCCTTCCTTTTGTCGAGAGGTGTTGGACTACTGTTGCAGAATATTGCATATGGTGTCAGAATATTGCAACAGTCACTATGTTGGCTTGTTTTGGTTAACTGTTTTTCTTACAGTGGAAGGCTCTGTGCGAAATGAGACAGTATTGGGAAAGGGTAATAGTGTAAAAAAAAAAAACCATCGGTGAAACTTTATTTTTCATAAAAAGCAAAACTAGCCCAGAATCAACCAGGAATTGTTCCGGACCATTCGGTTCAACCCAGTTGAGGACCTCATGATCCTTTTTTGATCTAAATTGCCTTCCTATTATTATATTATTAGATACCTAATTTGCTCCTTGCCCTCTCAAATTCTACCAATTCTAACATAATCTAACATGAGTCTGTCCTTCCCCCTGTGTCACTCCCCAAAGAGAGCCCAGTCCTTGGCGGATGGCCTAAGCTCTGGAGCCCACCTTCAGAGATTTTAGTAAAGATCGTCCAATTCTCATTGATTCTGGGCAGGCACATCTCTCCATCCTCAGTCACATTGGGGTGATACATCTTGGTTATGAATTTCAGATGGGGAGGGCTTAAGGGATAGTCCTTGGGAAAGGTGATTCTGAACTTGAAAGCTCGAAGGTTGTAGGGTTCTCGGTCCTGGGAGAAAAAAAAAAGAAGAGAGAGGTCATCTCTCTCCATAGTTCATACCATGCAACTGAGTCTGTTTAGGACTAGAGAATAAGACCTTAAAAGTCATCTAATCTAATCTCCTCATTGTGTAGATGGTCAAGGGACATGGTATAACTGGTCCAAAGTTCTATAGGTGGTTAGCAACAGCCACAGGATTGAAACCCAGCTTCCCCGTTCAATGATCTTTCCATTATACCAAGGTGGAGAGACGGAGCAATTGCAACCCAAATCCACAGCACCGGCCACCCTCTTCTCCCTCTGGATTATCCAATCTCAGACAAACTGAGACCTGGGAAAGACTCCCACCACGGCCAGATCCATCTCTAGTTATCCTGATCTAAATCTTTCTACTGGACCCATTTGATTTGGAAGTGATTGTTGGGTTTGTGGGAATAAGAATAATGTTAGTTAGTACCCCACACTTTATATTTGACCAAATACTTCCCTCACAAGCCTGCCGGGTGATTGAATAAGGATAAATATCTCCACAGGAAACGGAGGCTTAGGGACAAGACTACACATCTGGGAAGTGCCACATCTGGACTCACCGGGAGGAGTACTGCGTCCCATATAAGCACATTGAAATTTTCACTGCGCAGGTCCCGAAGGTAACTCGGAAGGTTTTCCTGAAGCGCTTCCAGTTCCTGTAGGATTAACACCAAGAGAACCACTATCTTCACCAACTCTACCCTTCTTTCTTTGAACCCCTCCATCTTTATAGCCAGTCTTCTTCTGGCTGGGGCAAGAGCAAGAGAGGGTCAGATTCAGCCCTCTTGGGGAGAGGGAGAGGGTCCAAAGTAAACAATAGACAAAGAACATCTCCACATCTCCTTCTAGCTAGAAAACTTATGGTCACATCATCCAGTTCAGTGTTGTCATCATTATTTTTTAAAAAATCTTTTGTGATAATATTGTATTTTATTTTTCCAAATATATGTAAAGATAGTTTTCAACATTCATTTTTGTAAAACTTTGTGTTCTAAATTTTCCTCCTTCCCTTATTTCCTTCCTCTCCAAGAAGCAAGCAATGTGATATGGGTTAAATATGTGCAGTTCTTTTAAACATATGTCCATATTTGCCATGTTGTATAAGAAAAATCAGACCAAAAGGGAAAAAAACCAACAAAAAGGTGAAAATATTAAGCTTCAATTCACATTCAATCCCCATAATTCTCTCTCTGGATGTGATTGCCATTTCCCATCCTAAGTCTACTGTTCTCATCATTATTAAAGAAAGTATAAGGTAATGGATGGAATTAGACCTGTAGTTTAAAAAAAAACCTAGGCTCAAATTAATCCTGAGGATCTTTCCGGCAGTCCGAGAGAGGAAGAAAATTGGCTACACATTTGAGAGCGCTACTACCACTACTATCATTACGCTGCTGCTACTGCTACTAGTACTATTACTACTACCACCACTACTACTACTAGCTGCTACTACAACTTGCTGCTGCTGCTATTACTACTACTACTACTACTACTACTACTAGCTGCTACCATTACTATTATAACTTGCTGCTACTACTATTAGTACTGCTGCTGCTGCTGCTACTGCTACTACTATTACTACTGCTACTGCTACTACTACTACTAGCTGCTACCATTACTACTATTACCTGCTGCTACTACTATTAGTACTGCTGCTGCTGCTGCCGCTGCTACTATTTACTGCTACCATTACCACTACTACTACCACTACTACTTTTGGATCTGTTTAAGGTTGCACACATATTCTCTCCTTTGTAGTAAATGTCAAAGCTGAGACGCGACCTTTCTTGTCTGACCGCTGCGGGCCAGGACCCCAGCCAAGGTGATCCCCAGATGGATGGTGCCAGCCCAGCCCAGCCCGGGGCTCTCCTTGTGCCAAGGAGGACTCTCCCTGGAAGCCTGATCCCCACCCCCCACCCCCCGCCCCGGGCCACTCGCTTTAACTCACAGAGCCGGGGGATGAGGCTCTAGAAGGCTTTGGGGGGTCAGGGGGCACATCTAGACGGCACTCTCCATCTCTGCAGTAACTGAAGCCCGGGAGAAGGGAAAGAAGCCCGTGGCCCGGCCTCCCAGCCCAGCATCGGCCCTCTCCTCTCCCCCATGTCGCTCCGGACTGGGACGGGAGGTCCTCGGAGGCAGCCTTTCTTAGCCTCCTGGGTGGCTTATCTCCCCCTCACTCCACACATAGGAAGCCGGTACTAAACAAACGCTTCCCAGCCAGGAATCGAAACTAAAAGAGACTCCGAGGCGGACAGATGCCCCGCCCAAACCCAGTCTCTCCCGGGGCACACCGGGGGTCCAGCTCGCGCCGCCTCCGCCCGGTCCGCCTCACGCCCACTTCTCGGATGCGCGGATGGTCTCAGCAGGGAAGGAGCAGAGGCTCCTTGCGCTGAGACCCGAGCCCAAAAGGAGAGCAGGAGGGAAGAGCGCTGGGATAGGGGGGCGGGGAGGATGGGGTGTCGGAGAGTAGACGGGGGTGCCCTGGAGCAGAGGGAGCCCCTGAATCCTCGGGAGGAGGGGCACGCCCTTCCCTCCCTCCACCTGTCCAGCTCACCGCAGCTTACCTTGGCAGCGCGCTTATTTGCTGTCATCTCCGGAGATGAGTGGGGGCCGAGAGGGGCTAGGACGTCGGGCCGGGGCCGGAGCTGGTGGGCGGGGTTGCCTTGCTAGCGGGCTTGCTCCGGAGCAGGCGTCGAGAACTGCCTCCGTCAAATTCTGCCTCCGGAGAATCCTCTGGGTGACCCTGGCTTAGACCCTCTCTTTCTTCCGTTCCTCTGTTTCCCTGCGTGACTGGGATTCTCTCTGAGGTCTCCCGTCCTTTTGAGGTCTTTCTGAAAGCCCCGCCTCCTCCTCCGGGGCACCGCCCCCCAAGTCCTGGCAGCAGGTGCACACCTGGGCGGAGAAGACACCCAGCAGCTTGAGAGAACTTCGAGCTCGCACATCTGGGGACAGCGACGGAGTGGGGCTGGCAAGGGCCTCACTTACCTCGGCAAACGAAAATGAGAGACCGTGAAAAATAATAAAGTCTATAGCATTCCCCCTCTTTACTCAAGAGGTGGGGGCCCACGGGTGTGTGATGTTGCAGTACTGTCACACGGAAGATAAGCCCATTGATTTGGACAAACGTTTCCTTTTATTTTTCAGTCTTTGCTCCCAGAAATGTCCCTCTACTTTGATTATATTAAACTAAAAAGTTTTCCCACAAACAAAACAACAGAAACAAGATTAAAAGGAAAGTACAAAACTGGGGGGGAGGGAAATCTTTACAAACAGGATTTCTGATAAAGGTCTCATTTCTAAAATATATAAAGAACTCTGTCAAATTTATAAGAATACGACTTATTCCCCACTTGATAAATGGTCAAAAGATACGAACAGACAATTTTCAGGTGATGAAATTAAAGCCATTTATAGTTATATGAAAAAAAAAACACTCTAAATTGCTATTGATTAGAGAAATTCAGATTAAAACAACTCTGAGGTACCACCTCACACTCTTAGATTGGCTAAAATGACAGGAAAATTTTGGAAGAGATGTGAGAAAACTGGGACACGGATGCATTGTTGGTGGAGTCGTGAAATGATCCAACCATTCTGGAGAGCAATATGGAACTGTGCCCAAGGGGCTATCAAACTATGCATACATTTTGACCCAGCAGGGCCATTACTGGGTCTGTATCCCCAAAAAAAATATTAAAGGAGGAAAAAGGACTCACATGTGCAAAAAAACAAACAAACAAAAAAAGGTTTGTAGCAGCTCTTTTTGTGGTCACAGAGAATTGGAAAATGAGTAGATACCCATCGATTGGCCAATGGCTGAACAAGTTGTGCTATGTGAAGATAAAGGAATATGATTGCTCTATAAAAACGATGAACAAACTAATTTTTAAAAAGGCTTGGAAAGTTTTTACATGAACTGATACTGAGTGAAACAAGCAGAACCAGGTCTACATTGTATATAATGACAGCAAGAATGCATGATAATTGGGCAACTAGGTGGCGCAGTGGATAGAGCACCAGCCCTGAAGTCAGGAGGACCTGAGTTCAAATTTGACCTTAGACACTTAACACTTCCTAGCTGTGTGACCCTGGGCAAGTCATTTAACCCAAATTGTCTAAGAAAGGAAGGAAGGAAGGAAGGAAGGAAGGAAGGAAGGAAGGAAGGAAGGAAGGAAGGAAGGAAGGAAGGAAGGAAGGAAGGAAGGAAGGAAGAATACATGATAATCAACCATGAAAAGCTTACTTCTCAGGGAGTGAGCGATCCAAAGCAATTCTGATAGACTTTGGATAGAAAATGCCATCTACAACCAGAAAAGTATGAAGGAGACTGAAGGTAAGTCAACACATGCTATGTTCACTTCTTTTTTCTGTTTTTTTTTCCCTTAATCTCTCCTATGGTTTCTCCCTTTTGCTCTGATTTTTCTCTCCTAACATGATTCATAAGATAATTAAAAAGAAATAAATTGACTGGAAAAAAAACTCTAAGAAATGTTCCTATTAGGAAAAAAGGGGTTGGGGTGTGGACGTGGATAGAATAGTGATTTTGAAATCAGGAAGACTTGAATCAGGTATTTACTAGCTGTGTGACCCTAGCCAAGTCACTAGACCAAAATTACTTGAGAAGGAGAGGAGGAAAGGGATATATTTGCTAATGAATACCACAAGAGAGGCAGAAATGATGGTGAGAGGGAGGGACTGGCTCCTGAGTCACAAAAACCTGAGTTCAAGTTTCTCCTCTGAACCTACTGGTGGAGATCCTACTTTGTCATTTCTTCTCTTGTGGCCTGAGGGTACTTTGTGAGGTAATAAATGGCAGAACAGTTGCCATTTTCATTCATAGAGGGGTCTCTGATACTACTGACATCACAGAAACTGTGCTCCCCAAAATGATGTCAGATCAAGAGACAACAATTTTAAGTGTGCATTTATCTACAGGACTCATCCCCTTAGGATGGGACAGGCTGCAAAGTCAGCTAGTGAGAGTCCTCAAGCAGAGTAATTGACTCTAACCCTTCCTACCTTTCTTGAGACTTTGTGCTCTGCCTACTTCCCTTGGGTTGCTGATTGAAGCTTCTACCCCTGAAGATAGAGTGAAGAAAACTCTAGAATCAGCCCTGACTCCCACATTTATTGTGGAACACCTGGAAAACCTCTTTTTTTTTTT
Source organism: Antechinus flavipes (assembly GCF_016432865.1). NCBI lineage: Eukaryota > Metazoa > Chordata > Mammalia > Dasyuromorphia > Dasyuridae > Antechinus > Antechinus flavipes. The sequence continues at coordinate 247,337,428 of NC_067403.1, forward strand.
ATTATAGCCTTTTATTGACAGAACATATGCATGGGTAATTTTTCAGCGTTGACCCTGGCAAAACCTTCTGTTCCAACTTTTCCCCTCCTTCCCTCCACCCCCTCCCCTAGATGGCAGATAGTCCCATACATGTTAAATATGTTAAAGTATATATTAAATACAATATATGTACACATTTTTATACAGTTGTCTTGCTACACAAGAAAAATAGGATTTAGAAAGAAGGTAAAAATAATGTGAGAAGAAAAACAAAAATGCCAGCAAACAACAACAGAAAGAGTGTAAATGCTATGTTGTGGTCCACACTCATTTCCCAGTGTTATTTTTCTGGGTGTAGCTGATTCTGTTCATCACTGATCAATTGGAACCGATTTGGATCCTCTCATTGTTGAAGAGAGCCCTGTCCATCAGAATTGATCATCGTATAGTCTTATTGTTGCTGTGTATAATGATCTCCTGGTTCTGCTCATTTCATTCAGCCTCAGTTCATGTCAGTCTCTCCAGGCCTCTCTAAAATCATCCTGTTGGTTGTTTCTTACCGAACAATAAGATTCTGTAAAACTAACATTTTCATATTTTTGGAACATATAGTAAGGATTGTACATGAAACACAGTTCTTTGCTGTTCAACATTATATGTAATATGTTATTTTTCTTTTTAAGTGCTTATAAATTCAACAGCTAACTTTCAAAGCAGTTCTATTTGTCTTTGATTCCTTCTGGTTTTCTGTTCTCCTCTTCTCATTTGGGGTAGTGCATTGGAAATGTTCCTATCTCTAACCAGCCTCTTTCCATCTCCATGGAGAGGAAGGGAAGGCAAACCCAAGTATTCATAGCCAAACAAAATACATTTCTCCCATTGGCTATTTCCAAAAATACATATCTTATTTTGCATCTTAAATCCATCATCTCTCCGTCAAGAGGTGGTTCGTTAGCATGTTTCATCACTAGTATTTTGGAATTATGATTGCTTATTACATCCATCAGAGTTCTTAAATTTTCCAAACTTATTTTTCTTTATACTGTTGTCATTGTATAAATTGTTCTCTTAGTTCTGCTCATTTCACTCTGTATCAATTCATCCAAGTTTCCCCGGTTTTCTCTAAAATCATTCTGGTTGAAGATCATTATCTACTTCAACAACAGTACTATATGATGATCCATTCTGATGGACGTGGCCCTCTTCAACAATGAAATGAACCAAATCGGTTCCAATAGAGCGGCAATGAATTGAACCAGCTACACCCAGTGAAAGAATTCTGGGAGGTGTCTATGAACCACTACATAGAATTCCCAATCCCTCTATTTTTGTCCGCCTGCATTTTGGATTTCCTTCACAGGCTAATTGTCCACTATTTCAAAATCCGATTCTTTTTGTACAGCAAAATAACTGTTTGGACATGTACACATAGATTGTATTTAACTTATACTTTAACATATTTAACATGTATTGGTCAACCTGCCATCTGGGGGAAGGGGTGGGGGGAAGGAGGGGAAAAATTGGAACAAAAGGTTTTGCAATTGTCAATGCTGTAAAATTACCCGTGCATATAACTTGTAAATAAAAAAAAAATAAAATCATTCTGGTTGTGCTACTTGGTAGCCATGTGTAAATCATTTAAGCTCTCCAAGAATGCAAAATATTGACAATAAGTTCTAAGACCTCACGGGGGCCTTGTGATAATGAGGTTTTAATAACTTCCATTTCTTCATCTCTTCCCAAAGCACTATTCTCCCAATGGACCTTAGAGTTAAATAGGGTGGATATTATGCTGTGATGTTTTAGACCCATTGGGGCAGCTAGAGGATTGCAAAATATCTCAGATCATCTCATTGGATCTTCCCACAAGTCTGTGAGATGGGAGCTATTATTATCTCATTTTGCAGATGTGGAAACTGAGGCTGAGATGTATAAAGTAACTAACTCAGGGTTACAAGATAGAGAAGCAAGATTCAAACCCAAATCTATTGTGGCTCAGCTGTCAGTGTCAAAGAATCTGCCTTCAAATTAGAACTCTGCTACTTTGTGCTTATGTGACTTTGCATAAATCACTTCAGCTGTGTGAGGCCGTTTTGTCATCTGTGATATGAGGAGGTTGGATCACATCACCTCTGAGGTCCCTTTCGGCCCTTCAGCTATGATCCCAAACTGGACTCCACATTCAGAATTCTTTTCCAAAGGTTTTAACAATTTTTGGTCTCTGTCTCCTTTGAATTTCAGCAAAAACTTCCTATTCAACATGAAAAATAAATAAATTCTATTGTTTGTCATGTCCATATATATAAGAAATAAAATAGAAATTCAAGTGGTCTTTATTTGATATATAACATTTTGTATCATCAAGTTAGGTGTTTATCAATTTATCCAATCCACGAACTTTTCCCATTAACTGCTACTTTTGAAATATTTTAATGGTATATCATAGTTCTTGAGGGGCAGGGTAGTGTGTGGATAAGGAGCTGGCCTCCGAAGCAGGGAGTCTTGGGTTCAAGTCATTCTTCAGAAAAATATTGTCCGTGTAACCCTGGATGAGTGAGTCCCTTAACTTTCCAGTGCTGCAGGATACTTTCTAAAACTCTTAAGTGTAGAGACTTTGCTGATTTGCATTTGTACAGGGAATTTCCTTATTATTGAGTTTTCCAGACTAGTGAAATTCCAGGTCCAGTCTATATCCTTTCCCAAAATAGTTATCAGATATTCCATGTAGGAATATTATTGTTCTGTAAGAAATGACCAGCGGGATGAATACAGAGAGAACTGGCGAGACTTACATGAACTGATGCTGAGTGAAATGAGCAGAACCAGGAGATCATTTTATACCTCAACAATAATACTGTATGAGGATGGATTCTGATGGAAGTAGATCTCTTCGATAAAGAGAGCTAATTCAGTTTCAATTGATCAAGGATGGACAGAAGCAGCTACACCCAAAGAAAGAACACTGGGAAATGAATATAAACTGCTTGCATTTTGGTTTTTCTTTCCGGGTTATTTCTACCTTCTGAATCCAATTCTCCCTGTGCAACAAGAGAGCTGTTTGGTTCTGCACACGTATATTGTATCTAGGATATACTGCAACATATTTAACATGTAAAGGACTGCTTGCCATCTGGGGGAGGGGGTGTAGGGAAGGAGGGGAAAAATCGGAACAGAAGTGAGTGCAAGGGATAATGTTGTAAAAAATTACCCTGGCAATAAAAAGTTATTTAGAAAAATAAAAAAAAAATAAAAAAGATATTCCATGTATCCCAAGCTGGAAACCCTTGCTAATAATGCAGGATAGGAAACCATGCATCTTTTCCAGGTGACAAATCCCAAACTAAGAGAGTTGAGTTACTCTCCCAAGAGAGATGGGAAGTAGGTTTCTATCCCAGAACCTGAGCTCTTCACACAGCACTACATTGAGTTATTCCATGTGAAAGTGTTTTGTAAAAAGATCCATCATAGCATAAAAGGTGAAAATGAGACTTTCATAAAACCCACTTCTGACACTTAACTGTGTGACTGTGGGCAAAACACTTAGCTTTCCAGTCTTAGTTTTCTCATCTGTAAAATAGGAATATTAAATAGTATGCTCCCCAATTCATAATTAGACATGGAAGGGACCTCAGAGATAGTCTAGTCCAATGTCCTTATACCTTGGGATATTGAGAAACCAGAGAAAAATGACTTGAGCCCATTTTCCTGTGTTCTTGGACCTTAAGACCATTTGCACGTTGAGTTAGAAGAGCAAGGCTTCAACTTGCTTTAAATCCAACACTTTTTTTGTTTTAAAAAAAAAATAAGTTCTGGAGCTGCTAGGTGGCGCAGTGGATAGAGCACCAGCCCTGAAGTCAGGAGGACCTGAGTTCAAATATGATCTCAGACCACTTAATACTTCCTGGCTGTGTGACCCTGGGCAAGTCACTTAACCCCAGTTGCCTCAGCAAAAAGGAAAAAGGAAAGAAAGAAAAAGTTCTGACTGTATGTTAAAAGCATTCTTCCAAATGAAAAAGAAAACTAATAACAAAAAAATTCTAGTAACAAATATGCAATCAAATAAACAAATCCCCACATTGGCCATACCTCAAATGTAGGTCTTCTTCTGCATATTAGTCGTTTCCCTTTCTATCTTGGTGGTTAGTGTGCTTCAGTGCTCTGGAAATCATTGTAATTCAGAGTTCTGAAATCTTCTGTTATTGCTGTTGTCGGATAATTTGGTTTACAGAAGTCTTCCCAGGTTTCCAGAAATTATCCCCTTCATCATTTCTTATGGCACAATAATACTATATTCATGTAATGTAACTGTTGATAGACACTCTATCAATTTCTAGCTTTTACCACCATAATTGAGCTGTTACATATGCAAATGTATGTATATATGCACACACACACCCCCAAATGTTCATGGGGACTATTTGTGTCTGACCTGTGGCAGAGCATTCTGAGCTCGTATTGGTCTGATCGGCCACAGAAGGACACACCGTAACTCAGCTCTACCGTGGTGATGTCATTTTGGTCCTCTTCCAGAACAAAGGACAATAATGAATCTCTCTCTGTCTCTCTGTCTCTTTGTGTGTCTCTGTCTCTGTCTCTCTCTCTATTTATATCTATATATCTGTCTCTCTTCCCCCCCTCCCTTCTCTTTCTCTCTCTCTCTCTCTCTCTCTCTCTCTCTCTTTCTCTCTCTCTCTCTCTCTCTCATTTTCCTTTTTTGTCAACTTCACCAAGGAAGAACTTCAGAAATGTTTTCATCTATAGTTGTCTACTTTATTGGTGATTCAGAGCTCTTTTTTATATGATTATTGATAAGTTTAATTTCTTCTCTTAAGAACTGTTCTGCACTTCCCCCTTCACCATTTCAATACAGTGTGATCTCTTAGAGGATAGGGGCAGATTTTGTTTTGTTTTGTTTTGTTTTTTGAAGAGATTTTTTATTTAAAACTTTTTTATTTTCAAAATATACGCAAAGATAATTTTCTAGTTTTACCCTTGCAAAACCTTGTGTTCCAAATTTTTTTCTCCCTCCCTTCCCCCCACTCCCTCCCCTGGATGGCAAGTAATCCAATATATGTTAAACATATTTCTACAATGATTATGCAGAAGAAAAATCAGATCAGATAAGGGGAAAACTGAGAAAGAAAAAAAAAGCAAGCAAACAACAAAAAGGGTGAAATAATGATACACATTCATTTCCCACAATCCTCTTCCTGGATGCAGATGGCTCTCTCCATCCCAAGACTATTGAAATTGACCTGAATCATCTCATTGTTGAAGAGCCATGTCCATCAGAGCTGATCATCACATAATCTTATTGTTGCCCTGTATAGTGATCTCCTAGTTCTGCTCATTTCACTCAGCATCAGTTCACCTAAGTCTCTTCAAGCCTCTCTGTATTCATCCTGCTGGTCATTTCTTACCGAACAATAATATTCCATAACATCCATATACTACAATTTATTCACCCATTCCCCAGCTGTTGGGCATCCACTCGGGTTCCAGTTTCTTGCCACTACAAAAAGAGCTGCTACAAACATTTTTGCACATGTGGGCCCTTTCCCCTCTTTTATGATCTCTTTGGGATGCAGACCCAGTAGAGACACTGCTGACTTTTGATCCACTTTGGGGTATGCATAGTTTGAGATCCCTTTGGGCACAGTTTCAGCTTGGTTGCATCAGTTCACAACTCCACCAACAATGTATTAGTGTCCCAGTTTTCCTGGACATTCGTCATTATCTTTTCCTGTCTTAGCCAATCTGAGAGGTCAGAGTTGTTTTAATTTGCATTCCTCTGCTCAATAGTGATTTGGAACACCTATTCACATGACTAGAAATGGTTTTAATTTCTTCATCTGAAAATTGTCTGTTCATATGGTAGGGACAGTTTTTTTTTTATTCTGTACCCCCAGTACTTAGTCAGTCAGCAAGTCTATCTGGCACATACAAAGCAGTTAATAAATACTGAAAGAAAAAAATTTTCCCCTGAAGAAGAGATGAGAAAATAAATGCACCTGCTTCCCTTCATTGGAGAAAGAAAGAACCGTAACTGGGGATTCAATTGATCTGTTGCTCCGTGATGCAAAAAGGGGGAGCCAGAGAACCTGGGCTGATCATTTTGTGACAGGAGAAGGTGCTTATGCTAGGGAAGGGGGAAATAATTTGCTCAAGCGATTAAGAACCGGGTCCCCTAGCACCAGATCCCGCCTCCTCTCTTGCTCATCCTCCCTCGCTTCTCCCAGGAAGGAGCAGCCTCGTGGGAGGGCTTGTCAGGAGGATGTGCAGACCCCCGCCTCGATGCTGGGAGCTGCAGAGTTAATTTCTCCACATCGCATCCCTCTCCTGCTCCCCACATCCCAGAGAGGCCACCCAGGCGACCGGATGCAGAAGAGCATTTCCTGTTTCCAGCTCCCGCTGCCGATAACAGCATCAGCGGCTCTTGCTCAGGGGCTGATTTTGGCATCCACTTTATCTGCTCCCGGGGGCCCAGACTTAGGACTCCCTTCCTTCTGCCTCCTCACGCGCTACCCCCTTGCGGTAAGCAATGCCTCCTGAGCTGGGCAGAGGGAGATTAGGGCCGGCCCAGAAGCACCCGAGGCAGCTGGGGGCGAGGGGTGGAGAGCGGGCCGGAGGCGAGTCCTTGTGCAGGAGGACCACAAGGCAGCGGTGGGCGGGCCCTTCCCATCCTTTTTCCGAGGGGCCCTGACTGCCCGTCCCCTCTAAGCCCCTCATTGTTCAGGGATTTGCCTATGCTCACACAGCTCATTCATGCCAAGTGGAACCCAGGGCTCTGGACTCCCAGACCCCCAGCCTTGCTCCTTGTACCAAAGCATGCAGGAATAGATTCACTTAATAAATCCACAGGAAAGTGGGCCCGGATCAAAATGGCAGAGCTGGGAAGGGAGCTTAGAACAGAGGATCCAGAATGGCAGAGCTGGAGAGGGGCCTTAGAACAAATGATCCAGAAAAGCAGAGCTGGAAAGGGGACTTAGAACAAAGGATCCAGAGTGACATAGCTGGGGAGGGACCTCAGAATAAAGAATCCAGAAAAACAGAGCTGGGGAGGGAACTTAGAACAGAGGATCCAGAATAGCAGAGCTGGAGAGGGACCTTAGAACAAATGATCCAGAGTGGCATAGCTAAGGAAGGACCTTAGAACAAAGAATCCAGAAAAACAGAGCTGGGAAGGGAACTTAGAACAAAGGATCCAGAGTGACATAGCTGGGGAGGGACCTTAGAACAGAGGATCCAGAAAGGCAGGGCTGGGAAGGGGCCTTAGAACAAAAGATCCAGAGTGGCATAGCTAAGGAGGGACCTCAGAACAAAGGATCCAGAAAGGCAGGGCTGGGAAGGGGACTTAGAACAGAGGATCCAGAATAGCAGAGCTGGAGAGGGACCTTAGAACAAATGATCCAGAGTGGCATAGCTAAGGAAGGACCTTAGAACAAAGAATCCAGAAAAACAGAGCTGGGAAGGGAACTTAGAACAAAGGATCCAGAGTGACATAGCTGGGGAGGGACCTTAGAACAGAGGATCCAGAAAGGCAGGGCTGGGAAGGGGCCTTAGAACAAAAGATCCAGAAAGGCAGGGCTGGGAAGGGGACTTAGAACAAAGAACCCAGAGTGACAGAACTGGGGAGGGACCTTAGAACAGAGGATCCAGAATGGCAGAGCTGGGAAGAGACATTAGAACAAAAGATCCAGAAAGGCAGAGCTGGGGAGGGAACTTAGAACAGAGGATCCAGAATAGCAGAGTTGGGAAGGGGCCTTAGAACAAAGGATCTAGAATGACAGAGCTAAGGAGGGACCTTAGAACAAAAAACCTAGAATGGAAGAGCTAAGGAGAGACCTTAGAACAAAGAACCAGAGTGACAGAGCTGGAGAAGGACCTTAGAACAAAGGATCCAGAACGACAGAACTGGGGAGGGACCTTAGAACAAAAGATCCAGAAAGGCAGAGCTGGGGAGGGAACTCAGAACAGAGGATCCAGAATAGCAGAGTTGGGAAGGGGCCTTAGAACAGAGGATCTAGAATGACAGAGTAAGGAGGGACCTTAGAACAAAGGATCTAGAATGGAAGAGCTAAGGAGAGACTTTAGAACAAAGAACCAGAATGACAGAGCTGGAGAAGGACCTTAGAACAAAGGATCCAGAATGACAGAACTGGGGAGGGACCTTAGAACAGAGGATCCAGAAAGTCAGGGCTGGGAATGGATCTTAGAACAAAGGATCCAGATTAGCGGAGCTAAGGAGGGGCCTTAGAACAGAGGATCCAGAAAGACAGAACTGGGAAGGGAACTTAGAACAGAGGATCCAGAATGGCAGAGCTGGGGAGGGACCTTAGAACAAAAGATCCAGAATGACAGAACTGGGGAGGAACCTTAGAACAAAGAACCCAGAATGACAGAACTGGGGAGGGACCTTAGAACAGAGGATCCAGAATGGCAGAGCTAAGGAGGGACCTTAGAACAAAGGACCTAGAATGGAAGAGCTAAGGAGAGACCTTAGAACAAAGAACCCAGAGTGACAGAGCTGAGGAGGGAACTTAGAACAGAGGATCCAGACTAGCAGAGTTGGGAAGGGGCCTTAGAACAAAGGATCCAGAAAGGCAGGGCTGGGAATGGACCTTGGAACAAAGGACCCAGAATAGCAGATCTGGGGAGAGACCTTGGAACAAAGGCTCCAGAATGGCAAGAGTAAAAAAAAAAAAAGTCAGAACTGGGAGGAGGAACTTTAGAACCCAGAACCCAGAATGTAAGAGCTAGAAGAGAGACCTTAGAGCACAGAAGCTAGGACTTTAGAACACAGAACCTAGAATATCACAGTTGAGGAGGGATCCTAGAACAAAGAATGCAGAATGTCAGTGAGGGACCATAGAATATCAAAGCCAAGTGGAACTTTACAAAATGAAATGTTAGAACTAGGAAAAAACTTCAGGGCATAGAATAAGAGTTGGAAGAGACATTAGAACAGGGATTCTATAGATCCTATAAAGAGTTGTTCTGGAGTCTATATACATGATTAGGAAAAAAAAAACTACATCTTAATTTTAACTGAAATCTAGTGTTGTTTTAAAAGTATGATTGTTAGAAGAAGTCCATAGACATGAACAGACTGCTAAAATAATCTGACACCCAAAAAATCAAATAAAAAGCTTAAAAACGGAATCCTTACAACATAGACATAGAATGTCCAAAGTGGAAAAGACTTTGTAATATATTGATGACCAGAACGGGAAGGAAACTCAAAAATCATTGAAGGTTCAACCCCCTCATTTTACAATTAGAAAACTTGAGGCTCAAAAAGAAGCGATTTGCTCAGGGCTGTAGAGCTCACAAGCATCAGAACTAGGATTTCAACCCAAATTGTCTGACAGGGCCATTAGGTGGCGCTGCAATGGATAAAGCACTGGGCCTGGAGTTCAAATTTGACCTCAGATACTTACTAGTTGTGTGACCCCTGGGCAGGTCACTTCCACCCTATTTGCCTCAGTTTCCTCATCTGTAAAATGAGCTGGAGAAGGAAATGGCAAACCATTTCTCTGCCAAGAAAACTCCAAATGAGGTCATGGAGAATTAGACATGGCCGAACAAAAACCATGGAACATTCTCTTTACAAAACCACGTGGTTTCTCTCTCAAAAGCACGGGGCTCTTACAGTTCTGGATTAGGATGCCTGGGTACAACTCTCACTAATTAGCATAACCTCGAGGAAGTCATTTTAAGTTTTCTATGCCTCAGTCTCCCCATCTGTAAAATGGGAACTATTTTGCTCTACGTACATGTTGCCATTCACATCCTCCTTATAGACCATTCCTTTCTTCTGTCTCTATGTCAACCTTTGTTCTCTCTTCTTTCCTGACTCCCCTATTCTCCCTTGCTCTCTCCCTTGACCCTGATTCATTCACTCCTGTCTTTTTTCTCTCCCCTTCCCTAGATACTGGGCCCGCTTTCCCTGACGATGCTAAAATCGGAGGATGTAACCGTGCACCTCTCGGAGGAGGAATGGCCACAGCAGATCGCAATTTAAAGAGACTTCCACAGGGATGTTATGCAGGAGCATTAGTAAATCCTTCTGTGTTTGGGTGAGGTGGCGTCTTGCTTAGTAACGGAACTTAACTTTACCAATGGCTAACATAATCTGGGGGCAGATAAGAACTTTGGTATCCCTTTCTCCAGCCCAATCTACACTTTCTTCCCCAAGAACACACTCAAAGAGCAAAGAGAGCCCAGGGATGAGGCTGGTCTCTACTGGGTCTGTACCTTCTTCCCCATCAGATAATTTCCTATAGATGAACCTTTCTTTTCCCCTAAAAAGGAAATTTCTGAAATAGTCTATAAAAGGAGCAGCTAGGTGGTGCAGTGAATAGAGCACCAGCCCTGAAGTCAGGAGGACCTGAGTTCAAATCTGCACTCAGACACTTAACACTTCCTGGCTGTGTGACCCTAGGCAAGTCACTTAACCCCAATTGTCTCAGAAAAAAAAAAAATTACTCAATGAAAAAAACTTCTGTAAAATTGGGTATAAGAAGCTGTTCTGTTTTGCTCCAGATGTCTGAAAGCATTAAGGAAGAAAAAATTGTGGGGTTGGGAGGAGGGATCCTAGGAAGCCCCTTTAAGCAGAGAGTGCCAAATAACATAAAATTGTAGCAGCTGTAAAGATGAATTAATGAGTCATTTAACAACTGTAAAATTGTGTGTGGATGTGTGTTTTAACTTTGTTTGTGGTCACTGGTTATCATCCCCACTATAAGAAACCCTAACAGACCAGAGAGAATGAGACCTAGCATAGATGGTCTTCCCCCCCAACCCTGTGCCTCCCTTTGCCCTCCCTCCAATAATTTCTGTCCCGGCTGCAAAGAAGAAAGATCAAAGTTAAAGAACCAATTTAGAAGTCTAATCAAGGAGTAGATAGATGACTTTTATGGATAGATAATTAGAAATAACAACAGAAGACAGATGCCTTTGGATTGAGGGGAACGATAAGGCAAAAAAAGTTTTGAAGGCTGGAACAGAACAAGCTGAAGAGGCAAATTTTGAAATGAAATGTTGCCAGAATGTGTTTAGAGCCTGGAACCATGGCTAGAACTTCAAGGAGAAGCTTATTTATCTGACCAAGCATCTGATCATGAGAAATGATTTTGGTTGATTTCAAAGGCAGCTAACTTTAGCTAGCTTAGCTAAGCTTACTGCTTAGCTTTGGAAAGCAAACCCAGGAGTAGGATAAATTAAGTAAAGAAGAAAAAAAATTTTTAAAAGATTGAATTAAAGAATTAAAAAAAATTTTTAAATTAAAAAAGAATTTAAAAAATGAAAGAATTAAAAAAGAATTAAAGTTGTGATTAAAGAGAAGGTATCTATGATTTCATATTTAATTTCTTTAAATGTTCTTTCATCTCATACTTGATTCATAAGTGTAGGTAATTAGCATTTAATTGATAGTCACATTTTTATTCTCACAAAGTTAATATGTATTTCTCTAGAAAAAGCCAAATCCAATGGTTTCATCCAGTATGTTCTCTCACATTCTTCTTAAATATAAAAGCTTATTGTAAATGGGGATTATTTTGGTTTTTGTTCTTGTATCCCCAGTATCCGGCAATATGCCTGGCCTATAGTATTGATAGGTGTTTAATAGATTTTTGTTGATTGATTAAATGATGCTTGGGAAAGAAACTAGGAGACTCGTTGTCTACCTGATTACCATTATTAGAATTAAAGGAATAGTTCCTTGGAAAAAATGACCAGTCTCTAAGGTAAGAATTTTAAACCTCAGAACAATGAACTTCTTTTTTTTTTTAATTTCTTAAATTTATTTATTTTTTAATGCAAATTTTTGAATCATGTTGGGAGAGAAAAATTGGAGCAAAAAGGAAAAACCACTGAAGAGGGGAAAAAAACAGAAAAAAAAAAGAAATGAACATGGCATGTTGATTTACATTCAATCTTCCATAGTTCTTTTTTTGGATACAGATGGCATTTTCTATCCAAAGTATTGAGATTGCTTTGGATCACTAAACCACTGAGAAGAACCAAGTCTTTCTTTCTTTCTTTCTTTCTTTTTTTTCCAAATTTTACCCTTTACTCTTTATTTTTTTTATTATAGCTTTTTATTTAGAACTTATATGCATGGGTAATTTTACAGCACTGACAATTGCCAAATCTTTTGTTCCAAATTTTCCCCTCCTTCCCCCCATCCCCTCCCCCAGATGGCAGATTGACCAATGAATGTTAAATATGTTAAAGTATAAATTAAATACAAAATAAGTCTACATGTCCAAACAATTATTTTGTTGTACAAAAAGAATTGGACTCTGAAATAGTGTACAATTAGCCTGTGAAAGAAATAAAAATGCAAGTGGACAAAAATAGAAGGATTGGGAATTCTATGTAATGGTTCTTAGTCATCTCCCAGAGTTCTTTCGCTGGGCGTAGCTGGAAGAACCAAGTCTTTCATAATTGATCATCACACATCAATGAACTTGTTTCCTGGAAAATATTTTGATAACTGTATTTCAATATAATTGATTTTGTTTGTAATATTACATGTCCTAATTGACACATTTTAACTTGTCTCCAGTTTCTTCCCACTCTAAGCCATTCTCCAAAAGTAATTTTCTGAAAGCACAGATATGACTATGTTAGTTCTTCAATAAACTCCAGTGGTTTCCTGTCACCTCCAGGATCACATTCAAAATTGTTTCTCCATCATACAAAACCCCAAACCTCACTCTTGCCCCCCACCCACCATCTTTCCAGGCTTCTTACACATTATATGCCTCAACAATTCTCTTTGATCAAATGACCCTGGTCTCCTCACTATTTCAGGAACAAGACATTCCAACTCTGGGCCCCAGGCATTTTTTTCTGGCTGTTATCCCCCTTGCCTGGAATGCTTCTCATCTCCCCCTCCTGCTTTCCCCGCCTTCCATCGAGATCCAGTTAAACTCTCACCTTCTACAAGAAATCTTTTCCAACTCCTTTTAGTTCTAGTGCCTTCTCTCCATTAATTATTTCCTCTTTATTCTATAAATAGTGTGTTTATATATATTTGTTTGCTTGTTGTATCTCTCATTAGATTAAACCCTTTGAGGGCAGAGAGTGACTTTTGCCTTTTTTTTTTTTTTTTTTTTGCATCCTCAGCATTTATCAAGGTACTTGGCACATTGCAGTTGCATAATAAATGTTTACTGGATGACTGCCTGAGGGTTCTTAGCTCTTGGTTTATTGCCAAAAGGGTCCATGACACATAAAAAAGATTAAGAACCTTAAGATCTAGGAAGATATATCTGACAAAGACAATTTATTCTTGTGATAGCAAAGAACCACCCTTCTAAACAAAGATTTTTTTTTTAATTTAGAAAGAAAAAAAGAGAAAATTCAGCAAAATCACCAAATACTGATACAAACACATCCCAGGCAATATTCCACATCTGGACTATCTTCCCTCTATAAAACTAATTAAGAGAAGATCTCTTCTCATATCTCTTCTTTGGGGTCAAGATTGTTCCTTATAATGTCCTAACATTGATTTTCAACCAAAATTTGATCTTCAATTAAAAATTCAAATGATATTTTTCAATGTTCATTGCCATTTAAAATTTCAAAGGAATTTAAAAATATACATTATCGTAACAAACTCAAATAACGTTTAAATATTCACTTAAATATAAAAATTCAAATTAATTTTCCAGTATTCATTCAAATTTTTTTATAGTGGTTCTTTACATTTCCATTACTGTAGTCGTTGTGTATATCGTTTTCCTTCGTCTGATCGTTTTGCATCATTTCATGGTAGTCTTTCTATGATTTCCTGTATTCCTCACATTCATCATTTCTTATTCCATGATATTCCATGATATTCATGTATCACAATTGGTTTAGCTATTCCACAATCAATGAGCATCTACTTTGTTCCCAATACTTTGCTCCCACAAAAAAAAGTGTTGCTAAGAATATTTTGGTTTATACAGTACCTTTGTTTTTGTCATTGATCTCCTTGGAGTATTTACCTAGCAATGGAATCCCTGGGCCAAAGAGTATGGACATTTTAGCCACTTTATTTACATAATTCCATATTGCTTTCCAACTATTATTTCTAATAGTTTATTCCTTCCATTTGTAGATATCTCTCCCCAAGTCAGACTTCATCACTCAGATGGAGAAAGGTGAAAAAACATGGAATTGGGAAGGTGCCAAAAAAACAAAAGCTCCCAAGGGACTCCCCAGCTGGAACAGAACTTGGGAGACCAGGTGAGTCCTAGTAAATCCCCGAGTATTCCCTTCTGAGTCTCGCTTCCACCTATTGTCAAACACTATTAGCTCAGATTCTAAGTGGCCTAGACCAACTATTACAAAGAACCTTCCATTCACAAACTTTCCCATTAAATTCAGGCAAAATTAGTTTTTTTTTTTTCACCTAAAGAGGATGCATAATTTGGATCTACAATAGGATTAGGAGGAAGCAGGAGGGTAATCTATTCTACAGTATTTAATTCTCAGTAACACATTTTAGAAAGGATGCTGAGAAATGAAAACTTTCTGAGGTGGGCAGTTAGGAAGGTGTTAGCCATTGGTAAAGTTAAGTTCCATTACTAACCCGACCCAAAGACTATTTCTTTGTCTCTATCTCTCTGTCTCTGTCTCTCTCTACACACACACAGAGTTGTCTGTGTATTCTCTGCTTTGTAAGCATTATTTAAAGCTCCTCCATTCATCTCATTTCTACTGAGCATGGACATCACCCAAGATCTTGTAGTCTCCCTTCTCTTTTTACTCTATATTATTTGGGTACATGATCTTGTTAGCTCCCATAGGTGTAATTATCATCTCTATGCAGATGATCTTAGCCTATACATTTAGCCTTTGTCTTTCTGCTGAACTATCGCCATACAGCTCCAATTGCCTCAGACATCTTGAATTGGATATCCTATAATCATCTCAAACTAAACAAGTGCAAAATAGAATTATTCCCTTTCCTTCAAACCTTCCCTATTTCTTAATTCTTACGAATATCGAGTGTCAGTATCTTCCTATTTATTGAGGTTTGCATCTTTAACATGTTTTACCCCACATACAATGCCAAACTAATCCTTTCTACCTTCACAACATCTCTCTCCTACACATCCTCTTCTGTCCCTTCACATAGCTAATTCAGAACCTCATCATTCCTCAACTAGGCTACTGCAGTTGTCTCCTGATCTCTTGTTCTCCCTGCTATGTCCTTCCCACTATAATCTATCCTCTATTCATCTGTGAAAGTGATTTTTCTCTTTTTCTCCAATATTTTATTTTTCCAAATACATGTGAAGATAGTTTTCCAACATTTACTTTTGTAAAACTTTGTGTTCTCTATTTTTCTCCCTCCTTTCCTTATCTCCCCCCTCTCTCTAAGATAGCAAGCAATCTGATAACAGATTAAATATATGCAGTCCTTTTAAAAGTATTTCCATATTTGTCATGTTGTACAAGAAAAATCAGAACAAAGAAAAAAATAAACAAAAACATGAAAATATTGTGCTTTAGCCCACATTCAGTCTGCACAGTTCTCTCTCTAGATGTGATTGGCATTTTTCATCCCAAGTTTATTGGAATTGCCTTGAATTATTACATTGTTGAGAAGATCCAAGTCAATTATAGTTTGATGATGATTATCACATAATCTTGTTGTGGCTGAATTTTTGCTTGGCTCTGCTTACTTCACTCAACATCAGTTCATGTAATTCTTTCTAGGATTTTCTGAAATCAGCCTGCTCATTTCTCAGAGAGGAATAATTTTCTATTACCTTCATATATTTTAATTTATTCAGCTACTCAATTGGGCATCCACTCAATTTCTAGTTGTCAAGGTGATTTTTCTAAACATAAAATATAATCACATCATCTCCCTAATCAATGAGCAGCAGTGGTTCCATATCATCTCTAGAATCAAATATAAACTTATGTCTTTGACATTTAAAACTCTTTATTAGTTGCTCAATGCTGGTTTCTTTGAGATGATAGTCTCGTCTAGCCCTGGGCCCAAGACCTATTTGGTCCTAATATATCTCTCCATTTAATAAACTATTAAATTGGTCTCTTAAAAAAAAACTCTTTATTAGTTGACTCATTCCTACCTTTTCAATATCCTCCCCATACATTTTATGATCTAGTTACATTCATCTACTGGGAGTTCCTCAAACATGACATTCAATCTCCAAGTCTTTGCACTAGTATCCCGTAAATTTGGAATACTTTCCCTCATCATCTCTGCCTCTCAGTTTCCCTGACATAGCTTTACTTTGTGCAGGAAGCCTTTCTAGGTCCTCCCAGATGCTTATACTTTCTCTTTTCAGATTGCCTTCATTAATTATATATGTATCTATATATCTTGTATGTACGTGTTGTCTCCTTTGTTAGAATGTACTGTCTTTGAGGATTTTTATTAAGCACCTACTATATGCCAGACATTATGGAAGAGGCAAAAGACAATCCCCACCCTCAAGGACTCACAATGCAATAGGAGCCAAATGTACATTTCTGTATAATCAATAAGAAATTAGTCATGGGCTCTAGTTAGAGAATCATAAGAGACATCTTATCAAAGGTCATAGCTGTGTGACTTTGGTTTCCTCATTTATAAAAAGAGGAGTTTGAACTCGATGACCTCCAGATTTACATCTCTGATTATATGTTTTTCACAACCTTTCAAGATCTAGATCGTTGATTAAATGTTAGTGATCTTTCCCATTCTTTCCAGATCTAAATCTCTGATTATACGTTATTGGTCTTCTATGCCCTTTCCAGGTCTAGATCTTCGATTAGGTTATCATTTTCACACCTTTTCCAATTCTAAATTTCTGATTATATGTCATCGGTCTTTCATGCCCTTTTCAGGTCTAGATATCTGATTATATGTTATTGGGCTTTCAAACAATTTCTGACTCTAATAATCATCAGTTCTATCATCAATCCCCTAAATGCTTATGATGTTAAAAAAAAAAAAGATGCAATTAAGGTGATACATACAAACATACAACTGACAGTCCCTGCCCCCCTGTAGGTTTATTAGCTAAGAAATATAAATTTGTTATGGGTACAACACACAAACAGCAGAACACAAACATGAAAGTAAGAAAGAATACAGTGTTGAAGCATTTACGTCATAGACCACCCATGATTGAATGTCTGTTTGAGGTAAGCAATAGGGATAATTCATCCTTGGATAGAGACCAGAAAAAAGGTTCAGGATATAAAAGAATAAAAGCCATCTCTTGGTAGATAATATGGTCAAAGGCTATGAGCAGGTAACTTTCAAGGAGAAAATTCAAGTTATCAACAACTACTAAAAATTACTAAGAGAAATAAACATCAAAGCAACAGCTCATACCCATCAGATTGTCAAAATTGATAAAAGAAGAAAAACAGCCATTATTGGAGAGACAAAATTACTGTCAAGACAATAAAATTAATTAAGCTTGTAATATATGTCAGGCCCTGTGCTAAATGCTGAGGATCCCAAAACAAAACAAAATAAAACAAAAAGGCAAAAAGCCAGTTCTTTCCTCAAGGAACCCATAATATAATGGAGAATATATACAGGATAATTTGTAGATAATCACAGAGAGAAAACACCAGAATTAAGGGATAATTAAGAAAAATGTCTTGCAAAAGGCAAGATTTTAAGGAATCCCAGGAAGATGTAAAGAAAGAGAGAGGAAGAATTCCAGGCACAAATGGAACTATGAGTGCAACTATATCCCCAAAACCACTAATCTGTCTGTACCCTTTAGTCTAGTAATAGTGCTGCTAACTACGTACCCCAAAGATGTTGATGACAGAAATGTCTAAGAATATTAATTATGTAGGGAAAAAAAACTAAATAAAAAGAATATTCATCACAGCACTGTTCATTGTAATAGAAAACTGGAAACAAAATAGGTGTCCACCAACTGAGCAAATTATGGGGTAAACACAATGGGTTTTAATATGCCATAGAAAATGATAGATATGATGGATTCAGAGAAATTTGGAAAGCTATGCTTAAATTGATGCTGAGTGAAATTGAACCAGGAGAATAATGTATGTGATGATCATAAAAATGATATTGGGAAAAACAATTTTGAAAGCAATCAAGACTCTGCCCTCCAAAAGTAATCAGTCATGAATGTAAAAGACTAAAGAGGAAATATATCAAACATCTTTGAACAAAGAATTGGTGGAGTAGTGGTACAGAAGGAGTTATTCTCTGACGTGGCCTTTGTGTTGATTTGGTTTTATTTGACTCTATCTATTTATTATAAGAAAGAATTCTACTGCGGTAAGGAGTTGGGGAAGGGAGAGTTATATGTTAGTTATATGTTATATGTTAGTGTGTAGAGATAAACACTGGGAGAGCCTTGATTTTTTTTAAATTAGTTAAAAATCTTTTAAGTGTCCTTGAGAGTTTCAGGTCTAGACTGAGCAAGTCTAAGGAAACTAGAAACTCTCTTCTGACCATATGATTATATGTTTGTAGCTACAAAGGAGTTTATAAACCATTAAATTGAACTTCCTCCATTTTCAGATGAGGAAATTGAGGTTCAATGAAATTAAGGGACTTTCCCAAGGGTTCGTTATAGATATATTAAGAAAGGATAGATGACCACTCAGATATGCTGAATTCTTCCTGGTATAGAGTATTATTTCAAGAAAAAGAACTTGGCTTTTAAAATTCTTATAATTATTTAAAATTCTCATAATTACTTTACATATCAGTAGTAAAAAGTAGAGCTGAAATTAAACTCAAATCCTCAAACAGTAAATATATCATTTTTCCAGGCACTCATACTGATCAGTCTGGGAAGGTTCTATCCTTTACCACGTCTGAAAAGGAGATGGGATTTGATATTTCTCTCTTTTTAAATTGTCTCTAGCATTTACTTGGTGGCATTCATGAGTTTACCTATCTCAATTTATTCATCTCTTTATTCCAGCTGAAGACTGGAGAAAAATGAGAATGGTTATGAGCTGAAAGGTCTGGAGTGTGAGTACTCTCAAGGGATGTGCACAGGAAGATCCCAAGAGGAGAAGAAACTTCCTGGATTAATGGAAAGACCCATGTGAGTCAGTGCACTTCAGAAAAGCAGCAGGGCAAAAAGCAGCAGTTAGGAAACAGGCAGAACAAATTCATCCCCAAGATAAGGGATCTGGGGAACCTCATTGTAAGTGACCCTAAAACTAGATCAAGTTTTGAGAAAACCTCTGTCTTTAGTGAATATGGGAAATCTTCAGTCAGCATTCCAATCCTAAAAAAAAAGTATCCCAAAATCCCTTCAGGGGAGAATGCTACAAGGGTGTGGATTGTGGTACAGTTAACATCTCCTGGCAGGGAGGAAGGAAAACTCCCAAAGTCCTATAAAAAGCCCTGAGAGTGGGAGAATCTTTAGTGAGAACTCCAAAGTTGAAACATACAAAAGGGGCAAGAAATCCTACTTTCTATCTTCCACTGAGTGTGGAGATCGGTTCAGTGTGAAGCAGTTCCTCCTTACCCACCAAAGAATCCACATGGGAGAGATACCTTATAAAGATCTCCAGTGTGGGAAAAGCTTTACTCATCATACTACCCATTAAATGTCAAAGAACCCACACTGGAGCAAAACCATATATACAGTCAGATCTGCTAGAACTCTTGTTTTGAAAATGGGAGTTTGTACCAATACGATTGAAATATTAGGCGGCAATTTGAGCATAATACTAATCTGAACTTGCTCATGCTCAATTTGATCCATGAAAAAATAAAAAGGCAGAATGCAGAAAACTGTATCCAGCTGAACTGAACCGTGGAGGAACAAAACACACACATCTTATCACCTTCTTCAGTTCACTGTGTGTTAACCTATAAGGTTGTGTTTTGCTGTGTTTTTTTTTTCTTTATTTGTGAACTTTTCTCTCCCTATATATATATAAAAAAAACACTCATTCTACATCCCAATCATGTCTAAGTCTAAGCGTCCTGACTCAAACCCATCAGGCCATGGATGCAAAAGAAAAACTTTCAGTATTGAGGAGAAGCTTGAAATAATAAAGCGTTTTGAAAGAAATGAGAGAACATGTGATATCGCCAGAGCAACGGGCATAAAGGAGTCCACGTTGAGGGCCATCAGGGACAACGCTGTGAAAATCAAAGAGACCTCTATGACCGGGATAACCACGATTTCTTCCAAGTCGGTGAGAATCAGGCCTAAAGAAATAGCCGAGATGGAAAGATTGCTGAGCATATGGATCGAAGGGAAGAAATCCAAAACCACCTTTCTCACGGTCAAAGGGAAAGCGCTCTCCATATACGCGGACCTTAAGCGGAAGTCACCCAATCCTGCGGAAGTGGCCCCTTTTAGGGCCAGCTGTGGCTGGTTCAGCGGCTTCAAGCATCGCTACAATTTCCATAATCTTCAGTTCTCTAGCGAAAGCTCCAGCGCGGAGCACAAAGCCGCCCGAGAATTCCCAGCGGTGGTCCAGAAATTAATTAAAGAAGAAGGCTACACGTTGGATCAGATTTTCAATTTCGACGAGACGATTATCTATTATAAACGCATGCCTGGAAATTACCACATCCCGAGGGGGGGGAAATCCCCCCTTGGACATAAGGCTTCGAAAGATCGCTTAACTGTGATGTTCGGAGCCAACGCCAGTGGAGACTTGAAGCTCAAACCGGTGGTAGTTTATCGCTCGGACAACCCGCCGGCCTTAAAAGGCATCGTGAAAGCCAGCCTCGGGGTCCATTACAGATACAGCAAAAAAGGATGGATGACCGCTCAGATCTGCATCGATATTTTTGCTGAATTCTTCCCCGTTATAGAGTATTATTGCAAGAAAAAGAACCTGGCGTTTAAAATTCTCATTATCATCGACAACGCGCCGAGCCATCCTCCGACGATAGCCGAACTCAACCCCAAAGTCAAATTTGTCTTTTTGCCTCAAGAGACCACCCCTCTGATCCAGCCCTTTGGTCAGGGGGTGATGGCCCTGTTTAAGGCCTACTATCTAAAGAGAACCCTGAAGATGTTAATTGCGGCAACCGGAGGTGAGAATGCGGAAACCGCCCTCGAATTTTGGAAGAGATGTAACATCAAAATGGCCATCGACATCATCGTGGAAGCCTGGAACGATGTCACCAAAGAGTGTCTGCATCGAGCGTGGAAGAAGATGCTCCCTAACCTGATTCATGATTTTGAAGAATTTGAACCTTTGGATCAATTAAAACAAATCAAAACCAGTTGCCTTGAGCTGGCGAAACAGGTGGGGTTTGAGGACGTCGAAGACGAAGACATTGATAAGCTGCTGGAGCTTCACTCGAACGATCTAACTACGGAAGACTTACAACAACTTGCTGATGGCCAAGCGGAAGCAGAAGACGAGGAAGATGAGGAAGATGATGACGATGAGGATGATAACGAAATCCAGAAGGTGACTCCACGACAGCTCGACACCTCACAATTATCGGGTGTCTTGAGCGTTATTGAAAAACAGTTGCAGTGGCTCGAAGACAATGATTACAACGCTGAAAGGAGCAGGATAGTCGTGCACGGCATCCGCACCAACCTGGAACCGTACAGGCAGCTTCTGTATGAAAGGAGAAGGTTGGCAAAGCAGCAGAAACTCGATATCTATTTTAAGGTGGTACGGAAGAGACGCCTAGAGGACCTCGAGCCGCATCCATCCACATCTGGTATTCCAACTTCGGGATCAGTCTCCCCTTCTGCTGCTTCACAGTAAGCTGCAACTGCTGGAAAGCCCACTTCTGTGAGAAAACTTCAAATCTTTGTCAATGAGAGTGCATTTCTTCTGACACAGAACAGTGGGTCCCTATTAAAAAAAAAAAAAAACTAAGATAAAGGCTCAGCAGTGATCCAAGGATGTGGACCCCACTTTATCTATTGATATATTGCTTAACCACTTGACATATATAAAAACCATGCTGACATTTTAAATAAGTTCCTGTCCTTTTTATGTGTCACTGGTGAAGTTTTTAGGGTTGGAGCCCTATCCTCATTTTCCCCATGGCCCCGGGGCTTTTATTACACAAGATTATGTAGTCTTTAGGAATACACACGTATTGCATTATAGCAGCCCAGATCTGAGACATAAGCTTCATTCATTGGTCGATTTCATCAAATATCAGAGAAGATCCTTGGGAAGAAATCCTGTAAGTATCGTGTGATCAACCCCAACCTCGACTCCAACCTCCAAGACTTCAAAAGGCTAAGAAAACATAAATGTTCTGAATATAAGGGTGGCTCTGTCCGGAGAGGTGAAGTTGCTGTACACATCAAAGACAAGCCACTGAAAAAAGTCCATGGGTTGATTTCAACAGAAGGGTATGTGACTTAATGATTCTTGCCATTTCTAGTGGCGCTTGGATCCTTTCTGGCTCATGATTAAGAAGTTAGCTGTAAAATAAACATGAATCCAGTGATCCTACCTGTCCTGGGAAAAACATCTCTGCCACACCTATCCAACTTAAACAAACCAACCTACAGAGGCTCAGCATGGCCATGGTTCATGAACTGCTTTTACATCTTAGACCCACTTTCCAGAATCTCCCAACTTTCTGTGGTGCCTTGGAAGTCACAAAGACTGGAGTTCTTAAAAGGCAACCTTGAATTAAGTGGGTAATATTCTTGGATCAATGTCCTTTCAGAGCCCCTCTCCATGGACTCATGGAATATGAAGTATCAAAGCCAGGAACTGATCCTTCCACTATACTTGTCATTGGTCAGAACTTTATCGGAACATTGTATATAGTCGATGTACAGAAATATGTAGAGTGCCACATTTTTAAAATTAAAAAAAAAACAGAGAAGTTTAAGAGAGAAAAACAAAATGATAAGAAATGAAAAGTAAATTCTATATGGACAGGAGAGAGGATTTGAGATTATTCAACTGGAGGAAAAGAAAGCTAAGGAAAACATCCATTTTTAGACAAATGAAGGATGATGAGAGAACTGGAAGGGATCTTAGAAGTTTTATATGTCTGGAATGGATTCTTTCCCGATCTCTACTTCATAGGGTTCCCCTTTTCTTTTTAAGATTAGTTTGAAGTTTGAACTTGAAGTTAGGATGATCCAAGTTCACATCCAACCTCAGATGCTTACCAGCTATGTGATCACAGTAAATCATTCAATCTCTATCCTCCTCAGATTCCTCATCTGTAAAATCTGTAAAATAGAGATGATAGCAGCACCTGCTTCATAGGGGTGTCAGGATAAAACATTTGTAAAGTGCTTTGAAAATATTAAAGTACTATATAAATTCTAGTTTTTTCATCTTATGCATGAAGGTTTTCTTCCCCCACCCCAGCTGATAGTGCTTTCCCTCTCAAAACCCCTTGAACTTTACTTCTTTTCTTATAAAGATAAGTAATTTATACTTGTATTATTAATTTATATTTGTACTGTATATGTTTTGTATTTATCTATTTTCTCCCCTATTACAAGGAAAATACTTCAGATCAGGAGTTGTTTCATTCCTTAGAGTTGTGTTCCCAACACCTCACCCCATGCTGGACACACAGTAAGTGCTTAATAAATACTCATTGATTGATTCAGGTTGATTCTAGCCTTCTCATTTTATAGATTCTGTAACTGAGACCAAAGTTGCCTAGCTAGTAAGTATACAAGGCAGATTTAAATCTAAATCTTACCGGCTCTTCGGTCCACCAAGACACACTGCATCTATGGTGGCTATAACCCCAGGCCCTGCCCTTTGTCTCCATAGAGCTCTGGATAAGAGCAAATCGACTTTCATCAATCGGGGAACCGCTAAACAAGTCATGATGAGTGAATGTGATGGAATACTATTATGCTATGAGAAATGATGAGATTTTAGGAAATCTGGGAAGACCTGTGTGAACAGATACAAAGTAAAATGACTAGACCTAGGGAAAAAATTATACATTAATAATAATATTGTGAAGATAATGTTGAAAGACTTAGAAACTCTGATCGATACAATGACCCATCACAAATATATATATTTGGAGGCCAGGCACTGTGCCTCCAGATAGAGAACTGATGGTCTCAGAGTACAGATTTTTTTTTCTTTTTGGACATGGTTAATGTAGGAATTTGGTTTGTTTTACATATTTCTAATAGGTTTTTTTTTTGTCTTCTCAGTGGGTAAGAAAAGGGAAATGGAAATGAAAGAACTTGCAAATAAAAATAAAGATGAATTTTAAAAATAAAAAAAACACTTATAAAGGAACAAGTGGGCTTATGTTACATTGGGAGTCTTAGACATGAGGAAGCACTTTTGTCTATCATCACGACTAAACACTGGCACAGAAAAGAAAGTGGTTGGACTTCTTTGCTTCTTTCCTTCTATGGAAACTTTTAAAAATAAGCTAAACAGTCACCTTTTAACCGTTCTTCCTTTCTAAGAGGGCTACATTATAAGATCTTCTCAGATCCTTCAGGGTTCTTTAGTTAGAAAAAAAAATTGTAAAGATTAATTATTTTCATAGAATTAAAAACTATGATCAGTGCAAAGGCTAATCAAAATTGCAGAGGACTGATGATGACACATACTTTCCACTTCCAGAAAGAGAAATAAGGAACTCAAGATGGAGAACGAGACATATATTTTTGGATATAGACAATGAGAGAATTTGTATGCAGATTTGTTGCAATGGTTTTGATTTTTCCCACCTCTCTCTCCATCTCTCCCCACTCCAAATGGCAGAAAAGTATGTGGGAAGAAAAAAAATAATAATTTTTTGTAAATTGAAAAAAAAAAAGAACATAATTGCCAGACCCTCAAAGAGAAAGTATAAATGGCTTTCTGAAAAGATCATGACATCAAGAGAAAGGCTCACTCTTTCTCAGATTGAGGAAGGTGTGCTTAACATCTTCAGGTTAAAGAGAGTGGTGGTTAGCAGGATACTTAGAGCTGATAAGGATACTCTATTCAGCTTGGGTTGAGAAACACATCTGGGAGGGCTCCATGTTTACTGGACTCACTGTAGGAATTGTTTTTAAAAGGATGTAGATATGAAGGATGGTAGGATTGGAATCTGGGGCCTGGTGAACAGCTATCTGGAAGTTGATAAAGTGAAATTAGTGCAGAATAGTGGAAATAGCGATGGAGTCAGGACACTGGGTTCAAATTCCAGTTCTCATAATTATTAGTTGTATAATCTTAGACATGTTACTTCCCCTCTACAAATCTCTTTTTTCTTTACCTAAGAAATGAGAATGATACTTGCATTCTCTGTCTCATAGGGTTATTATGAGAAAGATGTTGTACTGACCTTAAAGCATTTAAAGAGAGAGTTGTCTTGTCAATCTTTTTAACCTACTACCATGATTTCTTTCTTTTTTTAATTTTTAAAATTTTAATATTTTATTTTATAATAACTTTATATTGACAGAATCCATGCCAGGGTAATTTCATGATTATCTTTCATAAATGGTTTTTCTCAGCTTGTCCTCATAAGTCTGGAGGGGGGGGGTCAGTCAGTATAGTTTAATAGATACCCCAAGGGAGGGAAAAAGAAAAAAGGAAAGGAATCAGGAGTGTTTCCTAGCCCCTTTAGGCTGATTCCTACAGATTATCAAACCATTGGATCCTATTTATCACTTTCCTGAGCTCTTTGAAATCAGCTTTCCCAATAACAGCCCGTGTCTAGCTTTTTTCTCTTCTCTCATGATGGAATTGTCCATTTCCCCCAAAGTTCCTGTCATTTCCACCCCAGGAATTATTTCCTCCTTATTGATTAGAACTAGATTGAGAATAACAGTGTTCTTTGGCACTTCCGCCATTTTTTATATAGACAACCAAATCTAGGCAAGTCAAGAATTTCTAAGCTCATTGGCTTGGCTTTCATCAGGAAGAAAGATCTAAAGACTATTTAGACAAGTCTTCCTACCATTATATCACACCTTCGTTCCAGGCTTCCGATCTGTTTGTCAAACTCTTCAGCTAATTCCTCCTTCTGTTCAAACATTCTGTAGTACATTCCTTTAACAAAATCATTTTTGTTTCTTCCCATGTT
The DNA here is from genome assembly GCF_016432865.1 of Antechinus flavipes. NCBI lineage: Eukaryota > Metazoa > Chordata > Mammalia > Dasyuromorphia > Dasyuridae > Antechinus > Antechinus flavipes. The sequence goes on from NC_067403.1 coordinate 247,363,409, forward strand.
GATTTTCTCCCAAACATCCTCTGCTATCCTCTGGTTCTTGGATTTTCTTCACCTTTCATATTTTATGCTATTATTTCCCTGTCCTTTTTATCTTGTTTATTTCTTTGCGATATCTCCTTCCAGATATCCCACTTGAATCTCTTCCCAATAAGGCGCACTGATGCTCATGAGCAACTTTCCTTCCTTGCCTTGGGATCTCTCATTCACCCAGTTCTACCTACATGCATTTGTGGATTTCTACGTCAGCATACAAATGAATCAGGCAAACTATCTCATGTTATCATAGTATCTTGGATCTAGAGGTAGGAAAGCCCACAGGGGTCACCCAGTCTAACCCTCTCGTTTTACAGATAAGGAAATTGGAAGGTAGGGAAGAGGCATGATTTACAAGACAATTCAGGTATTGCTGGGACTCTTCTCAGTTATTGTCCCTCTGTGAATTAATGGCTCTCGTCTTCTACAGGTTTCCCTATGTTATACTCACTTGGATCTCTGGTACCAAGCTCGGGAGATATATGTGGCCAATTTTCTCCTTCCCTTCCCCGTTTCCATGAAGATTTCTCTTAATCAGATTAGAAAGTCTCCTGATAAGTATTTTGACAGACTGTTTCTTGATAGACTTAATTTTAGGTCTAACGCTTATTATTCCCAAATTTTAAACTAACTACGATCTAGAAATCTAATTTCTACCTTCAGATACCATCTTCTTAAACTTGCTGTTCATTTCCCATGCTGGCCTTCCTATTCTGAACCACCACCTTTCAATAACAATTATGATGATAATAATAACATAATGTTATGTAATAATAATAATAATAATATGATAATTATAATGATGATAACAACAATGATGAAAAAAGCCTAAGGTTGTTGGTTTTAACCCAAACCTATCAATCCTCAGCAATGATTTCTGTTTTTCCTGATAATAGCAGTTGTCCCCACAAGAATCACCAGGAATGAGTGAGTAGTGGTCCTCGAGGGTGACAAATCTTGGAGGTACTGAATTAATACTGACTGACTAAAAACATCACCTCTACTAAAATATTGGGGGCAGATAGGCCATATAGTAGTTTCCTTTCCATTTCTCAAATGGAGGTGAATAGTGAAATGCCCAGAAACTAAATGAAAGGCAGAATGGCCATCGGAACAGATGTCTTCCAGAGGAATGGATCAGCTCCCTGAAGCTCAGCAGGCCCCTTCATTCATTCACTGACATTAAGCCATACTCTGTGGGTGATCTTGGGGAGCTAATCATTTTGTTTGCTTCTCTTCCTGCATGTGGGGGCTAAATAGAGGTGAGATCCAAGAGTCAGAAGCCCTGGGGGTTGATTAGCTGATTCAACACAAAGCAAACTCATCCCAGGTTCTGTGCCTCAGTTTCCCTTTTCAGGAGAATGAGAAAATCACATAATTAAGAGGGAAAGAGTCAAGAGATCATTTGGTCCAACTATCTTGTTTTGAGATTTGAAAATTGAGGACTAAAGAAATTAATTTCATAAAGATAAAAAACCAGAACTTGAACTCAGAACTCCCAACTTCAAAATTAGCGTCCTTTCTACTAACTGAATTTCTGGCAAAGAAAAACAAACCTCCTGTAAAAGGTGGGGATGGTGTGTACCTGACCTTGCGCAACCCAAAGGGGTCCTAGCTGCATCGCTGGCCTTCAGCCAACGGGTTACAATCTGGGGCTTCCCCGAGGCCTCCTTCAGCCCAGTCTGATTTACTGGAAATCACAGCAGAATCAATCATCCTTAATTTTTAACAGGCAGGCCAATGGCCAGGGCCGGCCCAGGGCCGGGCCCTGCTCTCCACCCCGTCTGGGTTGGACTCTGGGGTCACTCTGCTCTGAAGCTGCTCACTGATCAGGAGTCGGGGAGCAGGTTTGGTGCTGGGCAAGGTGGGGAAGGGTACCGTGTCCTGGATTTGAGAATAAGATGGGCTCCTGTTTCTTAATTATCACCCTAGGGCCTCCATCCCATCCCTTCCCATCCCATTCCCACTGCGACCTTTGGGGCTCTTCTTTGGAACTTCTCTCTACTGCTCTCTAGACCTCCCCGGTGCCCCTCGGGCCCCTCAGCCCCCCCCCCCGACTCCCACCCTCGCCTAATCCAGGGCCCCACATCCTGCTGCCCTCTTTCTGTTTTCTGCCAGAGCCTGGACCCCCTCCGCTGAACAGATGGACAGAGACCCAGGCCTGGGCGAGAGGAGGAGGAGGAGGGGAGGTGCGGGGTTGGGGTGGGGTGAGGTGGGGGTAGGGGAGAAGGAAGGACAGCTGTGCTGGGAAATGGAAGAGATTACAGGAAAACAAAACCGAGGGGAGGGGCCCGAGAGGGGAAGGCCCGGCGAGAGCGGATCGGGAACGAAAGAAAGAGAAAGGAGGGCAGAGGCTGCCAGGGGCCCACCCCCACGCCCCTGTCCCCCAGGCCCGGAGCCCGCCCCTTTGGTCTCAGCGGGCAGGGGACTGACCCGGGACCCCCGGCATTGGTTCAGCAGGTCAAGGCGGACAGCGACGCCCAGATGGCAGCCCGGCTGACCCCGCTGCTGACCCTGCTGCTGCTCTTTCTAGTGGCCCGGGCCGATGTAAGTGCCCCCACCCCGACACACACTCCTCGGGAGGCGGGGGCGGGGGGAGGGAGGCGGGCTAGAGAAGAAGGGCACGTAATTAACCCTTTGTGTGCAGCGACGAGAGGTTACTTTGGCGCAGTCCAAAACGTGCTCCGTTTGTGGGGATCCTAGACAGCTCCAACTGGACGGAACCTTAGCGACCGTCTCATCCGATCCTCTCGTTTTACGGACCCTGGAAGGGAAGAGACTTGCTCAGTATTAGGGACCCGGGAGGGGAAGGGACTCGGACCCATTCCTTAAACCAGCAAAGCTGATATTCTTTCCCCTGCACCCCAGCCCTCACGCTCTCTAACTTTGAAGTTACTGGGTTCAAGCCTTGCCACGACTAACTGTGTGACCCTGGACAAGCCCCTCGGGGAGAAAAAATAACAAAACAAAACAAAAATAAAACCCGACAAACCCCCAGTTCCTAATCTGAGAGGCTCAAGGAACATTAAAAACATGGGCCAGGACGTGTGGTTTCGGACCTTTCCTGATACAGGCCCCTTAAGGTGGCTGGCTCCTGGACGTATGCGTGGTGAGGGGTGAGAGCTGAAAGGGGGATGGGAACTCCAGGTCAGATATATGCCCCTGGACCGTTAAGACCTGGAAGGAAATTTAATTTCTAATGGGGAAAAAAAACATTTATTGAAGTTGGTTTCTGGGGCTTTGAGCCTCCTTCCCTCTCACTTTCGAAGGATGGATCCACGGGAATGTCTATTATTCTCGGTGCCCACCTTCTGTAGGGTCAGGCTGATCTATGGAGTCCTGGTTCAAGTAGGACTCAGTCCTCCCTTCGGGCCTCCAGAGCTTAAGAGAGTAGTCTCACTAACGAACCCATCCTGGCCCATCATTCTCCCTGGAAGTTCCAAAAAGGCAAATTTAGGAATAAGCCCGTGGATGTCCAGATGAAAGGGATCAGAGAAGTCACCTGATCTAACCCTCCCTCATTTTATAGATGAGGATTCTAAGGTCCAGAGAGGTTAATGACTCCGCTGAGGTCACACAGGTGATAGAGCTGGGACTTGAGCTCACATCGTCTGATTTCAAACTAGTGCTTCTGGGTTTGATGTCAGGACTAAATTCCTACCCATGAGAATCATTTCAAAGTGGAATGAGTTGCCTCTGAAAATGGAGGGTTGTCCCTTATTTAAAGTCTTCAAACAAAAGCTACTTGTCCATTCTGGAGGTGTCACGTCTTTGAGGTTTCCCGTTTAGATAATAATTGGACGAGAGGGTCTCCGAAGTCCTTGCCTGCTCTGAGTCTTTCCATGACTTTAGATACGCTTAAGTGGTGTGATCTCCTGGACTATGTCCTTAATTCTCAACTTCTCCCTTTCTTCCTGGTATTTGAAGGTGGACCCCGGTAGCAGAGAGGAGCCACCGAATAAGAATGAAACATTATTGACCCAGCCAAGTGGGAAGAATGGATCAGAGACTGAGCTGGATAGCCCCAAAAGCCACATCACATTCCAGAAAGTGGTAGAAGATAAAAATCCTCACCCACCAACAGACTCTCCCACAGAGTCTACCACCGAACCAACTACTCAATCCCCTACAGAGCTCTCCACTCAACCGACTTCCCAGCCAACCACTCAGGCCCCGCCTGAGCCTATTTGCCTGATTCCCGACACTTCCTGCTCTGAGATCAAGACTCAAGAAGCAGAGAGCATGTTGGGAGCAGCCCTGACAGATTTCTCCCTGAGGCTTTACCGGACCTTCTCAGAAGTGAAGAAAATAGACTCCAATATGGTCTTTTCCCCATTCAGCATTGCAAGCCTTCTCACCAACATCCTCTTGGGTAAGGGTCTTACCTGTATACTCCCCATCATGTCCTCATGACTGTCCTGATCACAGCCACATTCAATGGGCTACTGCCATAACAATATGGCTCCAATCTTCTAGATAATGGTGACTGCACCAGGTGCTAACCTATTCCTGCTCATCCCTTTATTCTTCTGACTAGTTTCTTGAGAATCACCTGTGTGTGAGGTGCTTTTCAAGGATGTACCAAGATGCCAAAATGTTATCCTTGCCCTTAAGAAGCCCACAGTCTAGTAGAGGAGAAAAGCCATGTACACACATTGGTTTTATCCATTGAAGTGGGCTTCTTGACTCTATCATTGAGTTGGGTCTCTTGGCTCTATCCATTGAGCTGAGCCTACTCATCACCTTTTCCTGAGTCTGTTGAAACAGGCTCTTAATTATTCTTTTTACCTCTATTCTTTGTCCTCTCTGGTTCATCTTTCACTAATCACAAACTTGATTTGGAAGAAAGGTATCTCATTTAAGTTCCACTTGAGAAGAAGGCCATCAATAATATTCTCAGAAAGGAAAATTGGTCATTCAACCCCTGGTTGGGGACCTCTAACGATAGGGAAAAAAGAAATGAATGATGTGTGTGTGTATGTATGTATGCATACATATATATACGTACGTATACTATATATAGTGAGTACACTGTAAGAGGGACAGTATTATAGGAGATCAGAAGAATGAATGGTTAGTGAGGGCTATTTCTTGAAAAATGAAACAATATTGTTAGACTTGGAAGGAAGAATAAAATTTAAGTAAAGACAGATGTGGAGTGGGGAGAGAAGATAGAGGGAAAGAGGGCTGCATATGGGTTCAAATCTCAGCTTTGCTACTTTTTAGCTATGTGACTAAGGGAGAATCATTTCATGCTTCAATTTTTTCATCTTTAAAGAGAAGATGAGAATCATATTTGCACTACCTATTTCACAGAAAGGTGAGTTGCTAACCTTCAATATTAGAGTTACCCCAGCCCACCAGATGTGATTTCATCAGTGTGATTAATCACTCAAATGATGTAGATAGCAATCTATCTGTGCCTGTCTATTCTGTGTCATCCTCATCCATGTCCTTCCAACCAATATGCTGGGTTCTTGTCTTTCCAACCAACATGCTAGATTCTTGTCCTTCCAACCAACAAGCTGGGTTCTTGGTTCTAGTTGTTTCTAGTTAGCCTAGGAAACAGATATTGCCGTGATATTCCAGGTTTAGGGAAAAACTGATTGTCTTACACTCATCACTGTATCTAAGGGCACCACAATTCATCTGGCAACAGCTTACCCAAGTTGCAGTTTTGGAACCCCAAAAGAAAGAGACAGATTCTAGAATAAGGCTCAACAGACTCAGGAAAAGGTGATGAGTAGGCCCAGCTCAATGGATAGAGCCAAGAGACCCAACTCAATGATAGAATCAAGAAGCCCACTTCAATGGATAAAACAAAGAGGCCCACCTCAATTTATAAAGCTAAGAGGCCCACCTCAATGAATAGAGCAAAGAAGTCCAACTTAGTGGTTAGAGCAGAGAGCCCAATTCGATGAATAGAGCAGAGGAACCCAGCTCAATGGACAGAGCAGAGAGGAGGAATGTTTTTAAAATTCATGGGCATGGATTTGAACACGATCTTCTTGTTCAAAGATCTTCTTGACCCAGAAGCCAGCTTTTATCTATGCCATATTGCCTATTGATGAGATTAAGATATAAGTAATTAGATCCATTGGATTTTTTTATAAAAAGGGAGAAAGAAGCTGAAGACTTCAATTTGGGTTTTGGCTGTTGGAGTAGAGTGGAGTGGAGAGTGGAGAGAAAGAGTTGAATGGTAGGAGGGCTGTTATGGAGGAAGACTCAAAAGGGTAAACTAGATTCCTCCCCAAAAAATGTATTCTTCCATAGGCAACAGATGTCATGTCTTCTTTTTTCTCCTCAGTGCCAAGTAACTAGAAAGCAATAAGTCTTTTTTTAAAGTCCCATGAGAGATTGTTACCTTCATTTCCCAATAGATGCCTTTCTCATCCCCATCCAAAAGTCATTTCTTATAATAAAGAATTAAAAAAAGAAAAGAAGAAGGTGATGGATGGGAGTAATTCATCAAAACAAACCATCATATAGACCAAGCCTGACATTATATAAAGTGTTTCACACCCATAGGTCCCATCTTATATTTCTTCTTTGGGGTCAAACTGGGTAATTATAGCTATACAACATTTGATTTTGATTTTATTTCATCAAGCTTTTGTTAAATACAAACTATTTATAAGATGCTGTACTTGGCACTGGGAAAACAGGGGAAACATATTAAATGGAACCTATTTTTAAGGAGTTTACAATAAAGGGGAAACCATGGGCAGAAAGAACACAGTCCAGAAAGTTGAGGATGAGGCAGAGGTGACTATCAGGGAAGGTTTCATGGAGCAGATGGCATCTGGAAAGGGAGGGACTTTAGAAATAAAGAAATAAAGGGGTAGATGTTCATTCTAGCCTTGAAGATGGCTAGGGTGAACAAAGCCAGAGCAGGAGCAGGATGAAGGATGGAGAATAGTTATACTCCAGAGAAAGATTGGGGAAACACGTCCCCTGTTTCTTGGCAGAGAGTTCATGGATTCAAGGGAGTGACACATATTCGCATACATGGTTTGTTCTTTTTTTGGTACTTTACTATGCTTTTTGTATTTGTTATAAAGGTTATAAAGCTCTCCTTCTAGAGCTAAAAAACAGTTCAGTTTGACTGATATTTTGATTTCATGAAGAGAGTAATATGGGATAGATCAACAAGCTATGATTATACCTACTACATGCTGGGCACTGTCCTAGGTACTGATAATCTGAAGATAAAAGAGAGAAAGCAGTCTCTGCCCTCAAGAACCTTATAGTTTAGCGGAGGAAACCTACAGTTTAGCTAAGGAGTTACCTGAATCAAGGTCTATACAAATAAAAGGTGGTTTTGACAGCAAGGCACTAGCAGCTGGGGACCTCAGGAAAAGCTTCTCATAAGAAAATAGAACTTTAGTCAAGTCTTTTTTTTTTTAATAACTTATTATTGACAGACTTTAGTCAAGTCTTGAAGGAAGTAGTAGAGACTGGATTAAAGAGGGTCTTGGATGACAGGATCAAACATTTCTGTTCTATTTGTTAAGCAATGGGGATCCACCAAAGACTTCTGGATAGAGCAGTAGCATGATCATAGCAGTGCTAAAGTGAGGGGTGGGAAATGTCCAGCCATGGACCATATAAGACCCACAAAATCTGCTAAGACATCCCCAAGAAATGATGAGCTGAAAGCTAGATACAACATCTTCCCACTGCTTGAATTCTATAAGTCGACAATTTTATATGGCCTACAAATGATGTTATAAATATCTAAATGGCCCTTGGCAAAAAAAAAAAGGTTCCCTACGCCTAACATGAGGATGTATGTGAGCTAGGGATGGAAGAGGAAGGGCTGGCTACAAGAGATATTGCCAAAATAGGAATAAACCTTCTCAACAGCTAACTAGATGTAAATATTGAGGGGGAAAAAAGAGTCAAAAATGATTCCAAGATTGCAATTCTAGGTAGCTGGATGCATGAAAATTGTTGACGGATTGGAAGAGTTAAAAGGAGATGTCAGTGTAAGAAGGAAGGAGCTTGACTCTAGAGAAGCTGAGTTTGAAATTTCAACAGAACATTCACCTGGAAACCTTCAATAGCTAGTTGGAAGTAGGTCATTGGAGCACGAGAGAGAGATGGAGGGGAAAAATATGGATTGAGAAACTCATCTGCTCAGAGGTTAAGGTTGAAGCTGCAAGAATGGCCAACAAGTGGGAGAATTAAAAAAAAGTCCTTGGATAGAACTTTGTTGGGAAGGGAGAAGCCTCAGCTTTTGACCTTTTCCAGGGTTTCTCAAGAAACCTCAACATGAAAATAAACCCTCTTTTGTGGCTGTCCCAGCCTTGACTCCAATCTGAAACTACTAACCCTGAACCCCATCTCATCTTCCCCAGGGGCTGGAAACACCACCAAAAGAAACCTGGAAGAAGTTCTCTCTTACCCCAAGGACTTCGACTGTGTTCACCAGACCCTGAAGAACCTATCAACCAGTGGTTTTATCTCAGCCTCTCAGATCTTCCACAGTCCTGGTAAGATGCTATCTGCAAGGGTTGACAAGTCACCTCCTCCCCATCTCTGAAGGGAGCCCTAAGGGTTCTCGGCTGTATTTAGCAACTGCCATTGATCCTGAGTGGCTATTGAGATCCCAGAAGTCAAAAAGATGGGAAGGTGTAGAATTGATAAGAATTGCTATACCAGAGTATGGGACTTTTTTAGAATTATGTACGATACTGAATGAATGAATGAAGGAATGAAGGAATGAATGAATGAGTGAAAAGGCATTTATTGAGTGCCTTCTATGTTCTACCAGGGGTCCTCAAACTACGGCCACGGGCCAGATGCGGCAGCTGAGGACATTTATCCCCTCACCCAGGGCTACAAAGTTTCTTTATTTAAAGGCCCACAAAACAAAGTTTTTGTTTTTACTATAGTCCAGCCCTCCAACAGTCTGAGGGACAGTGAACTAGCCCCCTATTTAAAAAGTTTGAGGACCCCTATAGAAGTACAAAAGAGAACTTCCCTTGAAGAACTTATATTTTAATGGTGGGTGATAACATATTGAGGAATGGTGGCTAAGAAAAGATAATTTGGCCTGGGGGATCATAAGGAGGAGAGTCACAGGCAATCAGTTGACATATATCAGTTGATATATATATATATATTCTTTTCTAAAAGCACTTAGTGTTCATTTGATTACCATTCCTAGAGTAAAAGGAAAAAGGGGCAGAAGCCAGGTACAGAACACAGCATAGCCAGAAAATAGATGGAAAGAAGCATGATTGGGTGCCAGCTAGAATGGGCTCTCATCAATGATGGCCCCCAGAAGGGAAATCCAGAGCTGAGTGGCTTAACTCCTCCAGGGCATGGTCTCCAGTTTGAGGGCACAGAAGCATCATCACAGCAAGGCAAGAAGATTGCCAAGGTGCTCATGGAATATATTAGGAAGACTGGGTTTGAGCCCAAAGGGATGATGATTAAGCTAAGCACTAGACTAAAAGTGAGGAGACCTTGTAATCCAAACCTTGGTGAGACATGAAGTTAATTCAGAGACGGGGAGGGTCAGGAAAATTGAACTTGGATGAAGGAAGACTTCCATTCAGATTCTGCCCATGTGAGATTTTTGTCCCTAAACCAGTTCTCTCATCTATTAAAAAAAAAAAAAAAGGATAATGTTACCGTTGTTATTGTTAGCCCAGCTCTGCTCCTAACTTGATTCACTCTGGCAAATGTCTTAGGCTTCTGTTTCCTCAATGCTGAAATGAAAGGTAGACTAAGTTCCCTTTCCAGCTTCTATAGTTTTCTGGAGTAGGAAAAGGTAGATTGGCCCATGCATGTAAAGTTAAAGGCCATCTTGGCAAGGGGCTGGGGAGCTTCCCTCTTCTCCTCTCACCATGACTTGTCCATTGTCTTTCTCCCAGATCTGATTCTAAAGAAGGACTTTGTGAATGCCTCCCAGGCCCTGTATGGCAACCAGCCCACAGTTCTGAGCAACGACAGCGAGGTGAACTTGGCTTTGATCAACTCGTGGGTGGCCAACAGGACCAATAACAAGATCGTCAACCTCCTGAAGAGCCTGCCATCAGACGTCAGGCTTGTCCTAGTCAATACTATCTACCTTAATAGTAAGGAATCAAATGTGAGGAGAATTCGTGTAAAACTCATGATTGGTTTCCATTTGATTTAAATAGCAACTTTTGTCGTTGCCTGCCGTAAGAGGCCATGGATGTACTGTGTTGGGTACTGGGCTTGGAATCAAATACTCCTCTGAGTCTTTTTAATTGTGTGATCCTGACAAGTCATTTCATTTCTATATGGCTTATCCTTAGTCACAAATGGATGGAAATCTGGATTTATGGGAAAGTTCCCATAACAAGAGTTCTCTATATCGATAAAATCCCTAAACCTCGAGGTCTTTTTATAACCTTGTGTTTCTGGCTTTCTGGAAGTTTGAGTGAGCTGAACCCCAAGGGGCAACCTTCTTGTCCTAGAACTTCTCCACAAGTTCACCCTTTCCTCAAGATTTTCCAGACTTAGTCTCAGAACTAACAGTTCACTCACTACCAAACCTTCTAGTAAGCCTAAAAGACTTCCAGAAACAGCTGGGTATGGAGTCAAGAGTCTCCACTCTTTCATTTATGAGCTTGTGACTGTGGGCAGCTTTATTGTCTGAGTCTTACTTTCTCCATGCTTGAACTTTGGTAGAGCTGTGAACTTGAACTCAGTGATTTATTATTTCCAACCATGCCAATCGATCAATCAGATCCCTATTTAAAACAATTAATTAATGAATCGATTTGTTTAATCGTTGAAGCCAATGAATTATTTAGTTTGACTTTTAAAAGTTGCTTAACAATTTTAACTAAATACTCCATGTACTATGAAATTAATAAACATTTGCTCTTTTGTGTGATGAAGAAAACACTTAGAAAGTCAAAAGTGAGATGTAAATTTGAGCTATTAGAACGTTTTCTCCAACACAAGGCCTTTATCTTCCTGCCTCTGTCTTCCCATCATCCCATTCTCTTCTTTCCTTCAGCCAAATGGAAGATGAAGTTTGACCCCGAAAAAACCTATCTGGAGAACTTTTACCCCAAATCCGGCAAGGTAAAGGTGAAGGTGCCCATGATGAGGAGTGAGAAGTATCCAGTGACCCATTTCACAGACTCCAACTTGAAAGCCAGGGTGAGTACAAAGGGTCTTGCCGGCAGCCACCTTGATCCTGATTCAACACTTGGGGTCCTTTCTGGATTTCCTGTTTTCATAGACACAGAAGAATCTTTTCTGCTCCAACCACTCTTCCACTTTCTCCTTTTCCTTTTTTTTTTTTTTTTTTTTACTCTGCTTTTTATAACTTTATTCTCTCCAGTAGTTCCCCGAGGAAGGCAGAGACCTCTGTACTCCCTCTCTGGCAGCAATTGAGTTCACATGAGCCACACTGAGACTCAGTATCCCTTTTTGGCCAAACCATTAGGGAACCCAGAAAGCTGAGAAAACTCTGTGTCTACGTGGCACATGTGGATACATATGTGTGTCCATGTGGATGGTGAATTCCTCAATAGAATGAGACTAGCAAGAACGGTTCAGACCTTTAAACTAGCACTTTCCCTCTACGAGATGCAAGGATTATCACCCTCATTTTGGAGATGAGAAAATTTGAAGTCTCTTGTCCACAGACACACAGAACCTCGAAATTGTTGAGAGGGACAAGGCGAATGTGTCTCTGAACCAGACGTGAGGTGAGACATATCTCAAAGCCTGGAGGGTTCTGTTTCATTATTTCCTGTGTGCCCAGCGCTGTCCCAGGTGCTACCCAGGCTACAAAGAAAGCATGAGACACAATCCTAGCCCCTCGAGGAGCTTCTCTTTCCTTGGGGAAATTAAGATTCACACATGAACAGAGAATAAGAAGACAGTGTCCATTTTATAGACCATTGTAGACAAGTCCTGCAGGTAATCAAAACCCAGAACTGGAAAGGACACATCCAAATTCCTCACTTAATAGATGTGGAAACTCATGTCTGGGAAATGAAGAGACTTGCCAAAGGTCATACTTGGCAGGAAGTATATGAGTTAGGCTTCAAAACTAGTTTTTCTGTCTCCCAAGGCCAAGGTATTTTACTTCTATGACACTTCTTCACTATGAACAGTTGAAATAGAGAGTGAAAAAGGTTATCATCCCCATTTTGAAGATGAGGAGACTGAGCCTCAGAAAGTTGCTCATGGCCATGCAGATGGTCAGGGTTGGAAATTAGATTAAACCCAGTTTTCCAATGCTCTTTCCACCAACACTACTACCCCACTGCCCACAAGTGGAGAAACACTGAAGGTGTGATTAGGTGTTGGAGCAGAGAGTAATAGCCTATAAATGCAGGAGTGACTCAATGGAGAGAGAGCCTGTGCAGAAGGAAGGGAAGATAGGGTTTAGTCAAAGATGAATTTCTAGGAGTCCTCAAAATGACCTCGTAGGCCAGATATGGCAGCTGAGGACAATTATCCCCCTCACCCAGGGCTATGAAGTTTCTTTATTTAAAGGCCCACAAAACAAAGTTTTTGTTTTTACTATAGTCTGGCCCTTCAACAGTCTGAGGGACAGTGAACTGGCCCCTATTTAAAAAGTTTGAGGACCCCTGTTCTAGAGGAAGGGATGTCATAGATGGCTTCTGAAGAATGACTAAGAATGATGCCCCAAAGTGAGTCTTGGCAGATGGTTGTTCCTCTTGTGGAATCAGAGAAGATACCGCATGGTATCCTGGCTTGTCCACCAGCTTCAAATATACACTTTCTTATGGCTTTCTCTACCTCTGGGGTCTTTCAGATTCATACAAATCCTTGTAGATTTACAAAGCACTTTCCTCAGTACAACCCAATAAGGTAAGTGGTACTGGCAATGCTATCTCCGTTTTACAGAGAGGAAATTAAGCCTCAGTGACATCAAGTGACTAGCCCAGTACCAAATGGCTAATTAATGACTCAATCCCAGACTCTCCTACTACTTCCAGATTCCATGTGCTGGCCCTTGTGGCCACCAAATATTTGCCTGAGCAACATGCTCATGTTGCAGGCCCCTTATTCCTCCCCAGAATTCTTAGAAGCTTTAGAGTTCATGTTTTTTATCTATTTGGAGTCAAAGGATTTGTGTTTGATTCTTCTCTCTGATATTTGGGTGACTTTTGGGAAATCACTTAATTTCCCGAGCCTGAGTTTCCATTTGTGAAAAGTGAGAGAATTGTGCTAAATGACCTCGGAGGTCCCTCCCAAAGCTGGTTTTCTCACCCTATGGCTCCCAAGGCATCTTGGCACTCAGCAGGGACAGCTCTAGTTGGCAATGGGAAGGCTGAAGGGCCCCATCTCTTGGTCCCCAGATTGGTCTCCTGGAGCTCTCTGATGACCTGAGCCTGGTGATCCTGCTGCCTCAGCACTTGGGTATTCACCTTGCTGAGGTTGAGCTAAAACTCAGCAGCCCGATCTTCAGCGCCATCTTGGAGAAGTTGGAGAAAAGTAAAAGTCAGGCGACTCTGGTGACCATGCCTCGACTCAAGGTGCACACCAGCCAGGACCTGCTCCAGATCTTGGAGAAGATGGGTGAGCTCTGTGACCTCATTGCTTTCCTTTCAGAGAACAGATCAGGGTGGCAAGGGAGTGAGAATGCTGTCCGCCCACATAGGCCTTGGGACTCTCTTCAGTGCTTTAACTATCTCATTTGACCCTCACGACAATCCCCCCCAAAATGGGCAACATGGCAGAGTGGAGAGAGCTCTGGACTTCGAGTCAGAAAAGTCTGATTCAAATCCTTCCTCAGATACTAACTGCATGGTCCTGGGCAGGTAACTTCCTTGTGCCTCAGTTTCCTCCTCTGTACAATCAGAATGTTGGACTCAGTGACCTCTAAAGTCCTTTCCAACTCTCATCCCATGATGCTCTTTGACAGGTGAGAAAGCTGAAGCTCAGAATTCAGTACACAGTCAAGAAAACATTTCACATTAACACCAGAGCCAGCAGTAGAAGTTATTGCTCATAGGTCTCAGGCACAGGATTCTTTCCATTTCACTGTGCTAAAGATACTGGAAGGAATGGATGGGTATTGTCCATTCTAGACTGTTCCCCCGGCTTTTCAGAACTGGGTCCAGGAAAAAGTAGTGCCTGTGGGAGAATGGAAAGGATGTGTCTAAGAAGCCCTTTTCATGCTAGTATGGAATCAATCAGTCAACCAACAAGCATTTATTAAAAATCTATTATCCAGGGACAGCTAGGTGGCACAGTGAATAGAGCACCAGCCTTTAAGTCAGGAGGACCTGAATTCAAACCTGGTCTCAGACACTTAATACTTCCTATTTGTGTGACCCCGGGGAAGGAAGAAAGGAAGGAAGGAAGGAAGGAAGAAAGGAAGGAGGAAGGAAGGAAGGAAGGAAGGAAGGAAGGAAGGAAGGAAGGAAGGAAGGAAGGAAGGAAGGAAGGAAGGAAGGAAGGAAGGAAGGAAGGAAGGAAGGAAGGAACGGAAGGGAGGAACGGAAGGGAGGAAGGAAAAGGAGGGAGGGAGGAAGGAAGGAAGGAAGAAAGGAAGGAAGGAAGGAAGGAAGGAAGGAAGGAAGGAAAGGAAGGAAGGAGGGAGGGAGGGAGGGAGGAAAGAAGGAAGGAAGGAAGGAAGAAGGAAAGAAAGAAAGAAAAATCTATTATGAAGAACAGCTAAGTGGCACAGTAAGTAGAGCACCTTGTCCTTGAGTCAGCTTTCAAATCTCGCCTCAGATATTTCCTAACTGTGTGCTCCTGAGCAAGTCACTTAATCCCAATTGCCTACAAAAGAAAAAGTCTTTTATAAGGCAGACATTGTAACAGCCACTAGGGTTCCAAAGCCCACAGTCTCTGTCTGAAGCAAATAAGATGGAATGTCATTCATAAGAAACAGCAGGAAGGTCTATTTGTCTAGACAGCAGATTGTGGGAAGGAGAGTCATTTATAATGAAATTGAAAACTAGAGTACAGTTAGGCTATAAAGGGCTTCAAAAGCCAAGCAAAGGACTATCTATTTTATCCTAAAGGCAACAGAGAGCCACTATCGTTTATTGAGTAGGAGAGTATCGTAGTCAGCTCTGTATTTAAGGAAAATCACTTTAGCAGTTGAACTGGAGAAAGGAGAGACATGAGTCAGAGAGATCAATGGAAAAGGTCATAGCAGTCATCCATGGAAGAAATGGTGAGGGGCTGGATGAACAGTGAGGACTAGATGAATGGAAGAGATTGTGAAGGAAGAAACAGCAAGATGTGATGACTGATTGGGAGGGTGAGAGAGAGTGTTGGGATCACAAGCCTGGAAGAATGAGAGCATGGAAGAGCCCTTGGCAGAAATAGACAATATTGGAAGAGGGATGGTTTGGGGGAACGCTACAATGGATTGTGTTTGAAACACATTGAGTTTGAGGTATCTATGAGCCAACCAGTTCGAAATGTTTAGCGGTAACTGGAAATTCATGATTGGAAGCCCAAAATGAGACCGGAGCAGGAGCTAAAGAATCATGTGCATGGAAATGAAAATTAAACCCACGGGAGTTGATGAGGTCATCAGGAGAGATGTAGAGAGAGAACAGAGTGAGTCTTAAGACAGCTTGGTGAGGTACACTCACCTCTATGGCCCTTGATTTGCATGAGCCAGTAAAATAACCTGAGAAAGAAAGGACAGACAGGAATCCTGGGATAGAGAAGTGTCACCAAAACCCAAGGGAAAGAGAGTCCAGATGAACAAGGTGATTAACACTTTCCAAAGCCCCAGAGAGATGAAGAAGGATAAGGACTGAAAAAAGTCACTTTCAGGTTAGTAATTGAGCCATTAGTAGAGCAATTGCTTTCACTGGAGTGCCCTGACAAGAAATCATATTGCAAAAAGTTAAGAAATAAAAGGAAAAGCCAGGAAAATAAGCATTTTTTTAAAAGAGTTTGGCTAAGAAAGGAAGGAAGAGAGAGGAAGTTATAGTGAAGGTTTTTCCTAGATAGAGGAGATGGGAATGTTTGTAGATTGTAAAGAGAGGGAGCCTCAAAAACAGGAATAAGTGACTCACAGGAACTGAGTTATATAGATCACAACATAGGCAACAGACACATTTATTAAATGTTTTCTGTGTACAAACCCCTCCCCATTCTGGATATGCTGAAGGAGACACAATATTTCGATAAGGACACTGTCCTTAAGTACTTTATAGTCTAGGAGTCAAGTGACACACATAGAGGTGACTAGAAAATATACTATTTCTTAAGCACAATAGAGTAATCAATCACTCGGATCATAAGCATTTATTAAGCATTTGCTGTATACTAGGCACTGGGGATACAAATAAAAGAATGAAACAGTTTCTACATTTTTTCTTTTTCTTTTCTTTTTTTTACTTTTAAGTTGGGGAATGGAAGGAAGGAAATGAGCATTTAAATGTCTCAGCCAGACACTGAACTAAGTACTTTTACAAATATTATCTCATTTGAAGTGGGTGGGAGAGAAGGGAAAGAAGCTTCTTAGCTGAAAAATAAAGTAGGAGAGAGAGAGAGAGAGAGAGAGAGAGAGAACAAAACAAACAACGAATTTCTGCTCTTAAGTGTATATTCTATATTCTAACAAAGTGAGGTCCAATGAAGGTTTTTGTTAGGAGCTGGGGGGACTTCCTGGTGGAAATGGCTGGTAAACGAGTTGATCTTTAAAGTCTGAGGATGAGAAGAAACAATTACTTTAAATTTTTTTGGAAGGTGCTCAAAGAATTTTGTGATCTAAATTCAAATCAACAAACATGGATTAACCACCTACTGCATAAAGGTATTAGTGATAAAAAGACAACAAAATAGTGATAGTCTTTCAATGAATGTATAGTTTCCTGTGGGATATAATATTCAGAGAGAAGCACAATAGAAGTCATTATGTGACAAGGGTTAGCGAGAAACCTAGACCAGGTGGTCCATGGATATTCCAGGAAGAAGAGAACAGCTGTAGCCATGGGCATCAAGGAAAGCTTCATGGAGGAGGTAGCACCTTGGTTGGTCCTTGAAGAAAGAGAAACTGATCCAGTTGAGGAAGGAATACTTTTTAGGCAGAGGGATTCAGCTACCTTTTTGTGAATATAAAATGGAAGGAGGTGAAACGTCCAGTTCTGGAAGTAGGTAGCAGTCCAATTAGCCTGGAATGTAAATGAAGCTGGGAGGGAGGTTGGAGGTGGACTTTATGAGCTCATTTCCTGCTGATGGGAGGTAGGAATGTCGGAGTGACTTCATTCTCCAGGGCTGAGAGCACAAGGCAAGCCTTGTGGGTAGGGATGTGCCTGGCTCTCCCACCTGTCACTGATGCTGACTTTCTCTTCCCAGAATTCTTTGACTTCTCCTATGACCTCAACCTGTGCGGGCTGACAGATGACCCAGAGATTCAGGTATCTGCTGCCCGTCACCAGACCATGCTAGAGCTGAATGAAGCAGGGGTAGAGGCATCGGCAGCCTCTATCAGCTCCGTAGCCCGCACCATGTCCATCTTTGAGGTGAGGCAGCCCTTCATCTTCGTGCTGTGGCACCAGAAGTACAAGTTCCCTGTCTTCATGGGCCGTGTGTATGACCCCAGCTCCTGAGCTTTGGAGGGATCGCTGGGTAGGACCGGCTCCTGATGCCCCAACCTTCGCCTCCACCTTCCAATGCTACAGAACACCCTAGGCCTGCCCAGGCTGCCTTTTCCCACTTCCTGTCTTCAAGCAACCAACTTTGGGAACACGATACTGCAAAGTAACGCCTTCTTCACCCTTCCTTTCTCCCTTCGAGGGCCCACATGAGCCCAGCTTTTACTAATAAACTTGATAGGGCAGACATTTTTTGGACTCTTATTTATCCCCATCAGAATTTGTATATGGAATTGCAGAGAGGATTGATTTCACTGATTATACTTTTATTCAAATCCAAGCCGAAGGCTTTTTCTGCTCATTTTTTCCCTCTTAGGATAGCTAATGTTTATTTAATATTTTCAGATTTGCAAAACACTTTACAGTGATTAATTCTTCGATCGTCACACAGATAAGGAAACAAACAGATAGGGCGAGGTGACTTGGCCAGGACCACATAGCTAGAAAATGTCTGAGACAAGATTCAAACATTGCTCGTCCTTACTCTAAAACCCATATTCTATCCACTGCTCCCTATAGCTGCCATATAAGGCTTTTAAGGTTTGCAAAGAATTTGTTGAGCCTAATGATCTCCAGGTCCAGATGAAGAAACCGAGGCTGAAACAAATTAAGTGACTTGCTTACGAAAATGTGGGTAAGAATTTGAACTTAGGACCCCCTGACTCTAAATCTAAAATCCTATCCATCAGTAGTCTGGCTAACGAGGTTCATAGGCTGATTCCAGAAGCATGTGATCCCAGGGATCCTTTCTTCCTTCTGGGAACAAGTCTTCTCCTCTCCAATGTCCCACTTGCTGCCCTTGTTCCCCATCTGATTTTTCCTTTTCTCTTTCTCCTTGATTCTCTTATTTCTCAAAGTCTCCAGGTCTCTTCTTTCCTATTATCTGCCCCTTTTTCTCTCTCAATGTTTCTTTCTCTTATCTCATAGCATTGTATTTCTGCCTCTCATGTCTCTTAATACCCCTTTTTGCTATGGTTCTCCAGGTACCTCTCCTCCCAACTTTCTCTCTCCCTTGTTCATTTTCAGGGGCACTCACATTTCTACTGGTTAATGTAATCAACACAAACCCTTCTAGTACTCTCTGGATTGTGGGATTTTGAGCAAGGACTCTGATTGGATAGATGTGAAAACTAAGATTTAGTTAAAGAGATGACTTAGGGAAATAACTTGTCCAAATTCACACAGGTAATAAATGACATCAAATGCAGGTCATCTGACTCCCAATACAAACTCGTTATAATATAATACAATATAATATAATATAATAATGACACTTGCTATAGAGCATGGAATGTCAGTCCTAGAAGAAGCCATCATGCATTAAACACAGAATATTAAAGGTGGGAGGGAGAAAGAAAGAGAATAAGCATTTATCAAGAATTTCCTAAGTGCCAGGCACTATGCATCATTATCTCCCATTTACAATGGAGAAAACTGAGGCAGAAACTGATGACTTGTCCAGGATCACACAGCTAGGAAGTATGGAAGCCACCAACCAACATAGGGAATTGTTGATTCCAATTTCTCAGACATCCTACACTCAACCAAGGTGACCCCTGAGTTGATGGCCTCTGGGGATTCAGAATACCCAGAAAAGACCATTGTTTTCCCTATAGCCCTCTCACCCTACTGTTAAACCGGGTTTTCCAAGTTCTCTCATTAAAGTGGTATCACCTTGGTGCTGAAGAGCTAGGAATCCAACAGAAGTCCTGCTTTCTGTCACCATGGTTGACATTGGCCTCTATGAAGAATTAAAACGGAGCACATGAGCTCCAAACTCTATGTAAGGGTGCAAGGAAACCTCCGACTTCTGAGCAGGGACAAGAAGAAAGAAGAAAAACGGCGTGACTCTCTGAGAAGGTTTTTGCTAATCAAAGACTTTGGGATAGTTTATCTGTGCATGGAGCTCAAGCTGAAAGGTAACTCAGAGATAATCCAGAGGCTATTTAGGTTATTTTATAGATGGAGGAAATTGAGAAAGAAAGGGAAAGTCATTGGTCTAAAGTTATCTACAAAGAAGAAGCAGAGGTAATACTTCAACCCAGATATATCCAAGGTTTAATTTTATTCTTTCAATTAATTAAAAATCATTTTCTTTCCTGCCCATCTCTTCCATCTCTCCGTGGAGGGAAAAAAAGATAATGAAAAATAAAACTCTTGTGATAAGTATGAATAGTCAAGCAAAACAAATTCTTATGTTAGTTTCATGTGCATATATGTGAGTGTGTGTGTATTTTATTTTCCCCAAACCCTGAGCCCATCCCTCTCTGTCAAAAAATGAGTAATATCTTTCTTCATCAGCGGTCCGCTGGAATCATGGCTGATCATTGCATTGAGTGGAGTCCTTAAGTCAATGGTTCTCAAAGTATGGTCTAGAGAATAAGTCAATGGTTCTCAAAGTATGGTCTAGAGAATCTGGGGATCTCTGAAACCCTTTTTAGAAGGTCTACAAATTCAAAAATAGTTTTTATTTTCAATATGGTAAATGTCTATAAATATAATCAAGATAAACAAAAACGCTTTGGAGAGATCCTCAATAATTTTTAATAGGAAAACAAAAGTTTGAGAACCACTGCCTTAAGTCTTGCCAAGTCAATCCAGGTTTTTCATGCTAGATTTAGCTTTCTTTCCATAGCACTACACTACAGACCAGTGGTAAACAAATCCTACAATGAAGGAGGTAGTTCACAGGCATGAGATAGAATGAGTTGTGTGCCTTGAAGATGACATTTCCATTGTATTAGAAGATCCACTGAGAAAAATCTTTGCCTTATAAACATCCATCTGTGTTGCATCAACAAAAGTGCCTAATAAAAAAGTGGGGGAGAGGGTGAGTCCAGGGCACAAGCCAGGTTGGAAAGGTAAGAAGCCTCAAGAACTCCCCAGTGCCAGGTCGATGTGGGTGGGTTGGCACAAAAGTGCCAAGAATAAAGTTGAGACCGTGAGCAGATCTTATTCTTTGAAGTAAAGAAACTAGAGCTGATGTAAATGAACATCCTTTTCCAAAAAGAAATGAAATGATCAAGCCTATACAACATCAGACTGTCAGTGGTGATAAGGAAAGTTCAGGCCATTGGTAGTGCCTAAGCTTCTAAAAAGAACCTAGATCAAATCTTCCTACACTGGAGAACAGAAGAAGCTGGAAATAAAATATCCAATTTCAATAACTAGCATTGAGGAAAAAGTTCAGAGCTCCAAAAACCCAGTTTAGGAAACTTTACAAAGCTTCATGGGAAGAAAGGAATCATCTAGTCTAGCTCCTCCATTTTTATAAGTGGGGAAATTGAGGACTAGAGAGAAACAAGTAAATTGCTTAAGCTCGTCCCATCCAGTTCACAACAGGCAGGATTCAAATCCTGCCTCCGGGAAGGCTCAGGTCTCCAAATGTATTCTATGAAGCAGGAAAGGTGATACAGCAGCAGTTATTAATCACCAGACTAAAGTAGGAAGAAAAGAAGAGCAGACATTCAGAGAAAATAAATTGGGTTATCTTACCTGGTGGTAGGAAATTCTCTGTCCATTCAGTCAGCAGAAGGCTCAGCGAGTATCCTGCTCTGAAGGAAACATCATAGAAAGTTTGCCTGAAGAACACAAAAGCAGCACTCCAAACAAAAAGCAGTTCTTCTGGCTGAGGGCTTTTTTTTTTTTTCTGAAGCAATTGGGATTAAAAGACTTGCCTAGGGTCAATACAGCTAAGTGTCTGGTCAGATTTAAACTCAGGTCCTTCTGACTTCAGAGCTGGTACTCTATCCACTGTACCATCTTGCTGTCCTGGCTGAGGTTCTAAGCAAACTGCTGATCATAGTGTGAGACTTGATGCCTTTGGATATATACACAGGCTTCTCCACAAGAACTCTATCATCTTCCCTTAACATGGAGCACACACAGAAACTGAACATGTTGTCACCATTCTAGGGAAGAGGAAAAAAAAAAAAAAACAACCTAATACCTGGTAATCAGAGCTGTAACTAGGGTAAGGTAGTCAGGGATTTGTCCCAGAATGGCAACTCAGTAAGGAAAGGGAATATTTTATATCTTTATTAGTCCAGATTCCACCATCCTTAAATCTCATGATCTTATTTGGTTCCGCACCTTCAAAAAAGATGGAGAAAGAAGGGAAATAGACCCTGAAAAAGGTTAAGGTGGTCAAGGATTTGTCCCAACTTGAGATGGGGGAGGGGTATTTTATTTCTTTATGGTTCAGATTCTACCATCCTTAAATATCATGGTCTTATATGGTTCTGCTTCTCAAAGGGGGTGGGAAAGGAGAAAAGGTAGACTGGAAAAGTTCTTCACTGTCATAATTGATAAGAGAGAGGAGAAACATGGCCCAACCCTATCTATGAATGTAAAACTGTACTATTCTCCCCCATCTTTGTTCTCAGAAAAGGACAACTCCTAGTTAGAGCTCTGCTGCTGATATCTGGGTCCTTTGTCCTTGAAGAAAAATGTGAATAACTTTCAAGTGACGCACATAATCCTAGAGGACTTTTGCTCTGGGACAGGCAAAGATCCTCTCCTCTTACTAAAACCTGCCTAGTGCTTTGAATATGTGAATGTTTGCTTTGCGATATGTTTAGACAGATTCTTTTTTTGAGATCTCAATTTCTCAAAACCTTCTTCCTAGACCTTCTCCCTAGGTATATAGCTCCCAGATGCACTGAAAGTAACTCAGTCTTAGCTCTATTACCTTACTCCCCATTCCCATTAGAATGCAATGAGTCAGACCCTGGGAGGCTGGAGGCTCAGTATGCCAACCCTCACCCATGAAGCATCCCCTTACTTCAGTTATGAAGCCAGAGTGTTCTGAAGGAGGAGACCTCCACATGTTGTCATATGAAGATCAGAGGAAGGAAATGAGGATTCAGTCTAGAAGGGAGGGAAATATTCTAGGAGATAGAACTGGAGTGGAATCAGATTTGGGTTCCAAAAAACAAACATACCACTGGATAAGAGTAACAAAAAAAAAAAAAAAAAAAAAGTAACAAAAATTTTAATCGTGACACAAAGTAACACTTCCTAGATGCTTGGAGCTATCCAAATGTAGAGTTCAATGCCTCAGAAGGGAAAGGGTTTACACATACACACACACACACACACACACAGAGAGAGAGAGAGAGAGAGAGAGAGAAAGAGAGAGAGTTCTTCAGCCTAATTCTGGATGAATACATGTGGATACATTTTGAGGGAATTCTCAATCAGAGAGGGAGAGAGAGAGAGAGAGAGAGAAGAGAGAGAGAGAGAGAGAGAGAGAGAGAGAGAGAGAGAGAAAGAGAGAGAGAGAGAGAGAGAGAGAGTTCTTCAGCCTAATTCTGGATGAATACATGTGGATACATTTTGAGGGAATTCTCAATCAGAGAGGACTTCCAGATCTATTCCAGTCTCAGTTCTATGAGATCTCACCCATCTTCACAACTTGTAGATGATTCCCAATCTTTATCTTGACTTTTGTTTGTTTTATTTTGTTTTGTTTTTTTATTTTTTCTTTGGTCTTTGAGCAGGAACTCAGAAATGTGTGTAGGTCTCTCTAGGAAAAGAGGAACCTCTCCAATACAAGTTGAAATATGCTTCAGAGACAGCAAAGAACAGAAATTACAAGTGTTTCCCAACTATTCCCAGATACATTTTCCAAAAGAAACTCTGATTGACTTGTACATGTGGTTTTAAAAAAAAAATCCATACCATCTCCAGCAATGAGATGAAACAAATCAGTTCCAATAGAGCAGTAATAAACTGAACCAGTTACACCCAGCGAAAGAACTCTGGGAGAGGTCTATGAACCATTACATAGAATTCCCAATCCCTCTATTTTTGTCCGCCTGCATTTTTGATTTCCTTCACAGGCTAATTATACACTATTTCAAAGTCTGATTCTTTTTGTACAACAAAATAACTGTTAGGACATGTATACTTATATTGTATTTAATTTATACTTTAACCTATTTAACATGTATTGGTTAACCTACCATCGGGGGGAGGGGATGGGGGGAAGGAGGGAAAAATTGGAACAGAAGGTTTGGCAATTGTCAATGCTGTAAAATTACCCATGCATATAACTTGTAAATAAAAAGCTATAATAAAAAAAAAATCCAAAACAAATTGTGTGATGTCTAACTGCTCCTAGATGTTCTCTCCAAAGGAACAAGGTCTGGGGGGAAAGGGATAGTCAAACTAAAATTAGTCTGGACAGGATCATATCAAAGTTCTTTTCTCTGTCTAATATTCTCTGTTTTTAGGTCCCTTCCATTTCTGAATCATTCAACAGAAAGTCCACTCCAGCTTTGACATCTTTGGTTCTAAGGTTTCTTCTGGATTGAACATTCTCTCAGCCAATTTATGGGTCTGAAACTTGTTGGCAATTTGACAATAATCTCATAGACCCTCAGTTTCCTTCTCTATAAAATGAGAGTCAAAAATGCTTGCACTATTTATACCACAGAGTAGTTGCCAGGACAGCATTTTGTAAGCTTGAAAGACCTACAGAAATGTGAGCTATCGTTATTTTCTAACTCCCATTGTCCCTCCCAGATATGACCTTCTGCCATCCAAGGTTCCTTCCAGCCTGAATTCTGTGCCTCTGATTGCAAGTTTCTGAGAACCTGTGGGAGTCATGACCGGCTCAGCACCAGGATCCTCATCCTCCCCTGTCCCCTTTACTCCTCAATGCTCCATATCTTCAAGAGGCCAGTTTCCCAAGCTAAGGCTGGAGGGAAGCATGTCTTTGATTTGGATACATCTAATTCTCACACAGGAAATGCAGGGGCAGTTCTGCCTGGGTGGAGAGAAGGGAAGAGGGACATTTATAAAAAGTGGAAGGTGGGAAAACGGAACCAGGAACACTAAGGAGTTTGGAGTATTGGATGCCACAAGGGTACCTGGGAGAAGGAAGGAAGACAGGACTTCAGAGCAAAAGAGCCTCCACCCAATGTAGAGCTTTGAAGTTCAGGGTGTTGTAGGCACTCTAGCAGGGGCTTCCCCATTCTCCCCATCCTCTGTTACTTCAGGGAGGTTTTTCCTACTGCTTGGCCGGGCTCCTGTCCCATCTTGCCTACCATATGGACATGAAAGAGGGTTCCAGCCTGGCAAACTCAAGAGTGCTGGCCAATGCCCCTACCCCAGCTGGTCCGGAGCTGCCCCGGCCAATGCTTCCTTCTGCTTTTTGGTCAGGCAACATATGGGTTCTGGGCTCTCTCTCCTTTCCCAGTGCTTCTCTCTTTGCCCCCGTAACTAGATAGTGCCATCCTATCCCTTTAGTTTGTTGGTATTAGTTCCTGTGATTGCTCGATGCCCGATCCACCCATGTTTGAAATCTTGGGCTAGCCAGAGGCAGATAATAAGCTATAGTGATCCCATCTTGCTGCAAACTCACTGGGCTCTGATCTTCCCCAATGTGAATTCGCTATTCAGCACAGACTGGTCCCCTTTCTGGGTCTTCCAAACACTCCTTAGGAACATCTCTAGTGGAAGTGAATGGATCTCACTCTAAAAGGGATCCCAGAAGCCATCTGGTCCAACCTGTCCCCAAACAGGAAATTCTTTCCACTGAGAGCCTTTGAGTAAGAGGAAACTCATTACTTACAGGGCACCCCATCTGGGTCTGGGGCAGCTCTGGTAAGTAGGAAAGTTTTCCCTGTAACAAGCTAAGAACCAGGTCTGGGCAGTTTCCGCTCATTGCTGCCATCTCTGGTCAAGTAGAACAAGTCTGATCCCTCATGTGGCAGCTCTTGGGATTCTTGAAGGTGGCTATTACTCACCTTTCCTCATTCCAAGCCTTCTTGGCAAAATCCTTCCTGCAGATCCCAGTAATTCTTACCCTCGAAGGCAGCTCCCATTAATGATCCACCCCGCCCCAAGCCTACTCTTCCAGAGCCTAAACACTCCCAGTTCTTCCAACCCTGCCTTCTGGAACTTTGTTCTCAATATCCCCATCACCCTGTATTCCTCCTTTGGGCAAACTCCAGAAGGAAATGTCCTTCCTCAAATGCAGCACCCGGAAGTGAACCCAAGGTTCCAGAAGAGGGTCTGAGCAGGGAAGAGTACAGAGTAGTATCTCCTGGCACCCGCTTTTATTATCAGTCAATGATCTGGACCCATGTAAGGACTGAATGAGCGCATCAAGCAGCCAATCACCAGCTGGGGGTTGTTCATGGAACTGAGGATCCACAGTTATGGGAAGAGATGAAAGTACATTCATGTGCAGACACATACTGTGTTGTCTCCTATAAACCACTTCACCTTGCTGGGCTTTCGGATTTTTTTCCCCCATTGGTGAACCGAAAAGACTCTTCTCTCATGTTTAATTAGTTTTAAAATCCTAATTGAAAGAGGGAGGGGCAGAGAGGCTGAGCCAAAAAGAGAGAGAGACAGAAAGAGACAAGGGGTCCATTTTCTTACTTTTTGTCCCTGACTCTTTTGTGAGGGACAAAGAGATCCCTTTTGCTTCTACTGGCAAAAGGCTTTCCTCCTCTTTTTGGGGAGACATTCTGTGTCTGGGTGCATGTTTACTAAGTTAGCACATTGTTTCTGGAAGTGGAGGAAGGCTTTCTTCCCTCTTCCATTCCCTTCCAAGCTGCTCTGTTTGCTGGATGAGATTTCATGTCCTTTCAGATTAAGCTTCTGAGTCCTAGAAGAAAAGATCTGAACTGAAGAGAGGAGGAAGGGAGCTGAATCCCAGGTAAGGAAACCATCCTGATCCTCCTTTTTTCCTCCACAGCTCCAGGCCTGGCTGCCTCAAACCCTACCCTTTAGGGACCTGGAGAATGAACTCATTTCCACAACCAGCCTGAAGTCAATAAATAGGAAGGCCCCAGAGCTTCAGGAGCTGAGTGCCCTCCTGCTGCTTCTCGCTCCTCAAGGGACTTGGGGGCCAGACACCGGGGTGGGTGTGTCCCAGGGATTCGGGGCTCCAGGGGCTCTCCAGGGGGGCCAAACTTTGGCTTAAAATGGGGGGCTCTGTCCAGGTTGGACTCTGTGATCACCTCCTCTGACCTAATCTCTCCAAGCAAAAAGGTAGCCCCGGAGTCCGAGATGAATCCCGGGAACATCTCGGGCGTTTATTTCCCAGAGAAAAGGCAGAAGGTTGGACGTGAGAGAAAAGCCAGAGCTGGGAGAACTGAAGCTTCTCCTATCCCAACCCTGGGGCCACATGGAGAGGTGGGGGTGGGGGTGGGATTCAATCTGCCTCCGGCTCCAACCAGCCTTGCAGAATCCTCTTGGGAAGTGTAACAGGAAGCGCAGGGAGTGGGGAATTCTGGAGGGAGGGGGTGGAGGGGCGAGAGGCCAGGGGAGGGGGTGCCCGGGGAGCGCCATGACATCATGGTCTATTGAGAAGGGGAGGGGGTGGGAGGGGAGGGGAGAAAGAGGGGACCTGACAACCAATGAGAAAGAGGATCTCGTTTCAAAAGGGTTAACCTTCAGCCAATGGGAGCCGGGGGGAGCGATCCTGCTCACTCCATTCAAGAATCCCAAGTATTCAAGATGGACGGCAGGGAGTGTGGAAAGAGAAAAAGGGGGAAGAGGGGGATGAGAAGAGCAAGGAAAGAAGAGAGGGCACCGAAGGCCAGCCGGCCGGCTGCCTGCAGCTCCCCTTCCAGCCGGCTCTTCTGAGGAGGCTGCACAATCTCATCTCAGCCAAGACTTAGGAAGGGGGAGGAAGAGGAGGAGGAGGAGGAGGTGGAAAAGGCAGGAGAGAGGGAGTGGGAAAGGGGGAGCTGAGGAGAGACACGGGAGAGAGGGAAGGCGAGAGAGAAAGAGGAAAGGGAAGAGAAGGGAAGGAAAGCCGAGAAAAGGGAAGGGGAAGGGAAAGGGAAAGAAGGGAAGGAAAGGGGAGAAAAGAGAAGGCAGAGCAGAAGCAGAGAGAAGTGGCAGGAAATTGACCATAAAGAAGAGAACTCTAGATATCCTCAACTCCTAGAAGGGTAAAGCCAAAGATTTTCTCCTTTTATTTTCTCTCCGTTAAAGGCTCGGGGTCTTCTGGTCTCTCTCCTCTCCCCCCTTTCTTCCCTTTCCCTCCTTTTTGTCTCCCTCCTTTTCCTACTTCACTTGTGGGCATCTTTCTCTCCCTCTGATCTGCTTCTCCACAAACAACCAAAACAACAATTAACAATTCTAAAGCGCTAGGAATGGCTTGCTGGGTTTGTTTAACTGTCATTTTCCAACTGGTTGGTGGGGAGGGGGTGAGAAGAGCAGGGGATCTGCAAAGCCCCGGAGGGGGTTGAGGAGTGGGTAGTGGTGGGGGTGGGAGGGGTGGGGGGTGATTCTCCAAGGTGCTTGGTGGGGGGCAGGGTGTTCCGGGGGGCTCCTGAGGAGGTGGGCTGCCCGGGGACTGGGACCAAGCTCAGTGAGTGCACCCTGGGTGTTTGTGTTGTCTGTCCCCGAGGTGTGGCTCAGAGTTGGGCCGGGGCTGAGGTGGTCCTGCCTGTTTGTGGTGAGGGGCCCGGAGTGTGCTGAGAGCTGGGAGTTGAGTTTGTCTGAGGGGAGATTGTGTGTGTGTGTGTGTGTGTGTGTGTGTGTGTGGTCTGGGGCTGGGAGGTGTGTGGGAGGCACAGTTGGGTGCTGGCAGTGGGGGTAGGAGAAACTTCTCCCCCCTCCCCCCTTCCCAGCTGCCCTCTTCTCTCTTATCCCATTCACATAACTTGGCTTTTCAGGTTCCTCCTGGTCTCCTCCTTTGGTCTCCATGGCTGCAGGGAGGGGGGGGGTGGGAGGGGAAATTCGACCAGCCCACCCCTCTTCTGAGCCCCCGGCCCCTGCTGCTCTCAGCTAACCCTCCACCTGCCCTTTTCTCTCAGATCCTAAGGGCTTGGTCCCCCATCCCCTGCAGCTCTGGGGCCGGGGCCGGGATTGGGGTGGGGGCTACCAGACCCAGAGCAGCCCTTTCCGAGTGTGAATGGGATGGCTTCAGATTCCTCCCCTCCCCCCCATTTCCTTCGAGATCTCTCCACCATGGTCTTGGGAAGAACTTCGAGGAACGACTGGCTCCTGGGCCCAAGGTGGGGGAGGGGCCATTCCAGACTGGGTGAGTCCCAGGATTTTTCTCTTTGGGGATGGAACGGAGGAGAGAGCTGGGGGGAGGGGGGAAGTTAGAACTCCCTCCCCCTTCCCTTTTTCCATAGCTTCCCTCCAGCCCAGGTCTCTCTCTTCACCCTGCCTGGGTAGATCGGTGGTGGAGGGAGGGACCAGCTCACTCACTAAGGAGCAGTCGGCCCTCTCTCTGCCCCTTTGTCCCTTGTCGGTGTGACCCATTTGCTAGCTCTGACTGGCTTGTCTGGCACCGGGGGGCAGAGGTCAGGACCCACCCCTGCGACTGACCCCAAGCCAGGCCTCCAGCTTCCACTTCCTTCCATCAGGACTATCTGCAACCGGGGCCCCTGTGTTTAAAGATCAATGGAACAAACTGCCCTGCCGAAGCTGGGGGGTGGAACCTGGTGTGCAAATAGGAGAAGGGAGGGGTGTTCTTTGGGCTGCTGCCGCTGCCGAAGGCTTCAGTGGGAAGTCCCATCCCCTCATAGATGGTGGAGGGGTCCCCAAACCTCAGGGATCAACTCCTGACTTGTCCTTTCATCTCAGTACGGGCCTTCAGAGGGTCTTATCCTTGAGACTTAAACCTTTTTACAGCTGGAGGGAGGGATTTTCCAGGATTCTGGCCCCATGCTGGGAACAGTCTGTCCCTCCGAACAACTGGATGTTCTCCTCGGATTCTCTCAGCTCTCTTTTACCCTTGGCCTTTCCCCAGTCTTGAGGGCATTTGTTGGTGAGAAGATGAAGTCTTCATAGATCAGGAAAGAAAGCCCAGAGAAGGGAGTCTTTGTCCCGGGTTCCTTTCGGAAGTATGGTGCTTATTCCCAAGCTCTCCTGGCCCAGGGACACATCCCCACAGACAAGAGTCAAAGCTCCTGAGTTTTGTTCCCTGCTGTTATTTGACCACGGGCCTGCCGTAAGTAAAGAAGAACACTCCACACATTGCTCAACCATGTACCCATACAGTGTTTTGCAATTCTTAAATAGAAGCCCCAGGGGTCAATGGCAGCAGCTTGAAGCCAGTCTACCTCAGTGTCTGTTCCCTGTGGGCCCGTGGTCACTCTTCCCTCTCCCTTTCTCTCCCTGTTACCCCTTCCACCCATCCCTTACTCCCCCACATACACCCAGGTACCATCTCTTTGAAGTCTAGACATGAGAGAGCTCTGCTATCTGGGGATGGAGGGGGTGGAGGTCAGAGATGAGAAAGGTCATCAGAACTTCACTGCAACCAGAAAAGTGGGGAGAGAGGGGTGACTTTAAGATTCAGGAAAGAGGAAAAGTTGATGAACATTATCACACAGACACACTCATACGGGCTTTGGGACTGTCCGTCCTTCCCCCCGAAACAAACACTTGGGATCAAACTGAAGGTAAGCATCCGTGTCTGGGCATTTCTTCAGTTGTACCTGCATCCCTTACTTGAACGCTGAAAGCACCACACGTTCAAAAGACTTAGCAGCTTAGCTTTGGGCAAAAATAGGCCTGCCTTCTCTTGGCTGGGAATAGAGATTGAAG
Source organism: Antechinus flavipes (assembly GCF_016432865.1). Taxonomy (NCBI): domain Eukaryota; kingdom Metazoa; phylum Chordata; class Mammalia; order Dasyuromorphia; family Dasyuridae; genus Antechinus; species Antechinus flavipes. Next base: position 247,393,573 of record NC_067403.1, read on the forward strand.
AAATGCAGAAAAAGGAAAAATATTGATATGATGAGTTTGAAAATTGAGCTAAAAGATGGTAAGTGAAACCGAAGAAAGGAACAGAGAAGATGAAAAAAGGAAGGAAAGTTAAATGAGATGGAAGAGATGAAGACATAGAATAAGAGGGGAGACGTCCACCAGAAGCAAGCCAGCTTTCCACTCCTGGCCGGGGCTCTTTTCACATTGTGCTACTGTCTGCACCTGTCACTAGCAGTGCAATGTAAAAAGGGCATTGGCTGGGCAGTACCAACCTGCGCCGGCCTTCTTCGACTTGTACCTGCAGCAGTTGGGTTTTGGGGTTGGGAGCTGCATCCATTTAGCATGGATCTAAGCGTCATCCCGAGACTGACCTCGGTTCCTAAGTCATCCACTATTACTCTGTGTGGAGAAGTGATGTGGCTGCCCAAAACAACAGATCTATGTTTCTTTATTGTTGGGGATGGAGGGAGAGAGAGAGGTAGCTATACCTTGTATGGTTAAATGAGAGTCAAAATCTTTAGTGGTAAAGGCACTTCCCATACAAGGGTCCCTAATTGTCCCAGAACTTTTAAATCAAGAAGGGGAAAAAAATGGGCTGCCCATTCTCTTTTCTGGTAAATTCAAAATAGGATTGGATGGTAGAGGGAGGAGAACAATAGATCAAAAGGAGCCCCTTGCTTGGGACAGGGAGAGGAACACAGAAGGAAGTGTAGCTGCTCACCCCTATCAGCCCACCCTCAGTTGTTCCTTCGATAGGTGCTCAGGGAACAAGAAGAGAGAGAAGGAATCGGTCATCCCCAATCATAGGATCTCAGATTATAATGAGACCTTAAAGATCATCTGTTCTTAGGAGTTCAGAATTGGAAGGCACTGAGAGTCATGTTGCCTACCTGTATTTGGACAAGCCCCTTTGCTTCCCAGCATATCCAACTAAAGGTCATTTGGCCTTTACAAATGAAGACCTTTGGAGGTGGGAAACACTTGCCCCCTCCTTTATAGATGAGAAAACCAAGGCCATAAAGCTGAAAAATATGAGAGTCAAGATTTAAACTCAGATTCTCTAACCCCCCTTGAAAACATTAAGAGTAACTCCTTCAATTCAGAAACCCTTGAGGCATAGATTAATTGTAGTAAGGGGTGGGGAGGACCCTCTCCCCTCTCTCCCCACCAGTGTTTTGGTCTCTTAGATGTTCATAGAATTGCCCAGGCCCTGATCAAATCTCCCGTGATGAAAACAGGACAAGGCAGAAGAAGCCCATGGGCTATGGTGTGTAGCAGGTGCTGTATAAATTAGTTGAATTAAAATTCATTCACTGAACCAGACATGATTTCTAAGCAGTGTAAAAAAGGCAGCAGTTTGGACACAGTTTGTAAGGAGAGCTTTAGATCAGGTACAGAGAGATACCATCTCTGATCACATGGACCTTAGTGGCCAGGGATGAAATTCACATAACGGCATATAGTGCAAATGAACCTCTAAGAGCATCTCCATCTTGCTTTACAGTTGAAGAAGCTAAGGGAAGGCCCTTTTTACACTTAGCAGATAGAATCCAGGATATTAGAGATTTCATGTAGATCCAGAGGCTCCGTATGTCGCTTATCATCCCCTTCCTTCCTAAGACCTTCCATTCCATCCTCCACATATCCATTGTCTTTCAAAGCCCTCTTGGGCATCCCATTCATCCACTGGGTGGTCTTTCAGGAGCAATGTGGCTGTGAGACATTGTCTTCATGTGATTTATGTCTGTTATCACTTTGCCATCCCTCACTGGCCTCCGTTTCTGTTTTTCAGCCTTAAGCACTGAATTAAAAAGATTGGGTTTGGTTCATTTGATTTCTAGGAGAATGTAACCTGATGAAGACTTGGAGCTGTGAGAGCAAGGAACTATTTTTTGCCTTTCTTGGAATCTCCAGCACTTAGAGCACAGTGACTGGCACATAGGAGGCATTTATTATTGCTTATTGGCTGAAGAACAGAAGCCAAGTGGTCCTGGATCTTTTTTTTTTCCTTCCTTCCTTCCTTCCTTCCTTCCTTCCTTCCTTCCTTCCTTCCTTCCTTCCTTCCTTCCTTCTCTTTCTTTCTCTCTTTTTTCTTTCCTTCCTTCCTTCTCTTTCTTTTTTCTTTCTCTTTTTTCTTTCTTTCCTTCCCTTTCCTTCCTTCTCTTTCTTTCTCTCTTTCTTTTTTTCTCTTTTTTCTTTCCTTCCTTCTCTTTCTTTTTTCTTTCTTTCCTTCCCTTTCCTTCCTTCCTTCTTTCTTTTTCTCTCTTTCCTTCTTTCTTTCTTTCCTTTATCTCTCTCTTTTTCTCTCTCCCCCCTCCCAGTGATACTACAATTTTGAGCCACTCCCAATTCCTGCCCATTGTGGCTGGAATCTTTACTGAATAATTATTTTTAAAAACCTAAAGTCGTGTGTGTGAGGTCATCAGAGGCAGCCAGGTGGTGAAAGTGGATAGAGAGAACTCGCAGTTCAAACAGGATTTCCCTAGCTCTCAGAATGAGATAACAGCACTTACCTCCGGAGATTACCCTGAGGATATAAAACGAGGCGCTTTTTACAAAACTTAAAGCACAAAACAAAATGAAAATCCTGAGAATCCACCGGAATCCAGAAGGATCTCAGAGCTGCGATCACATGTTCCCAGACTGGAAGGCTTACCTGGGTTCGGGAAGTCACCTCCAGCCCAGAACTTCAGGACTCAAGCCGGTCATCACAAAGTATGTGACACCTTGGGGGCAAAATTCCCCCTAAAACTTTTGGGCCAGATAAAGGCTGAAGATGGGTCTCCTCCTAGCAAAGGAGCTCTGCTGCCCCCTGGTGGGTGTCGAGGAAAAGCCATGTTGACAAGAACCCCTCAGATGGGGGATTTGGTGAAAGACGGGGCAAATCTGTGCACTCGGCTGGGTGTTTTTCCCATTTTTATTAAAAATAAACTCAAACACTTTTTCATACAAAAGTTTCGTGCGCTGGTGGCCGCCACAGGAAAGTCCCGCCTGTGGCACTGGTTTCCCACCTCGGCCCCAGTTGTCTTGAGTCCCAGGGAGCACTGGTGGGGGGCCCGGCCCAGTGCCCCCTGGCGACCGAGCCAGCTGGGGAGGGAAGTCACGGGGGCAGCCTCCCCCATCCCCACGGCAAAGGTTATATATGCAAAAGTGCCTCTGACAGGGGCCGAGTGAAATGGACATCCCGTGATCCTTCCGTCTCTTCCTTGGGACTGAGGTCTCCTCCGCCCCCCGGGGCCTTTCTGCTTCAGGCACGTTCCGAGCCGCTCTCCCAGAGCCGGAGGACGTCTCTGGCTACTCCCTGGGGCCTATCCCAGGCCAGGCCCTGCCTGCCTCAGCAGCCGCTCTTCGCCCGAGCCCTCTCTGAACCCCCACTACTGCAAGGGGGGGCTCTGCCCCGCCGGTTCCCAGCTTCTAACCAGCCCAGCGGCAGAAGGAGCTGAATTGGGGGGCTCTGGAGCCAGAAGCATCGCCCCGGCTTTCTCTACCCCCGTTGCCATCCGTTATCCCTGTCCCTTGAGCATCCCCCCAGGATAGCCCAGACCAGCCCAGACCCCTTTTCCAAAGGGGACCTCCGTAGGGATGTGGCGGGGTGGAGGGGCTAGACAGAGCTGGGTTTTCCCCAGGGGGCGGGGATGGGACAGTACTGGTGCTAGGGTGGACAGCATGTCGAGGCCAGGGGCAAGGTATGGGGGCAGGGTGTGGGGCATGCGGATGGGGCGTCCTGCCTGAGCCCCTCAGTCCCAGCCGTTGTCCTTCACCATGTGCGACATTTCAATGATGTATTTTCCCTCTTTGTACTTCTGGCTCGTCTCAAAGGCTTGCTCCTGGTGGAGTGGGAAGCAGGGGATGGAAGGCGGGCTCGCGTTCCTTCCACATCCCATCAATGCCAGTCACCCCTTCCCAGCCCTTTGGCCCTATGGCGAACGCCCGTGGCTCGGAGGGCAGTGGGGGCTTAGAAGTGGACGCGGGATGGATGGCTCACCTCGGGGAGCAGGTGTCCCAGAATACTCACATATTTCCAGCCCAAGGTGGTTTTGCAGCTCTCACAGAAGATGTCAGCCACAGAGTGGAGGCCAGTGAGCAGGAGGCGCTGTTCAGCTGGCCCACAACCCACGTTGACCCTGTCTCGGGAAACAGCCAGCACAGCCAGGCAGGGGAGGGGTGTTTGTTACTCGGGTCAGCCCCCTGATCAACCCCAAGGGATCCTCCCTAGAAGGAGCTAACCCCAGAAATCTGGAGAAACCCATCATTTGAGAGCCACCCCCCCCCTTTTTTTGGTTGATCCCTGGGAACTGCTTTCTCCAATGATGTGCTATCAGCATCTCAGCCCTCCCCAGGGGCTTATTCCTGGGAGGATCACGGGCCTGGCTCCTCGCCTAACGGTACAAAGAGGGACCTCTGTCCCACCGGCTGGGTAAGGGAGTTGCAATACCTGTTTGCTTCCCTCTGTTTGCTAGGGGGGACTTGACCCTGAAGCCCCTTGTTCCACAGGGGGAAAAAATAAGGAAAGAGGGAGACTCACACAGAGTTAAACAGGTAGGCCCGGCCATGGCTCCCCTGGAAGGACTGTGGAGACACAGGATAGAGAGTGACCACCAGGGACCCCGTGGTCCCACCATCTGTTCCCCCTCAATGCCACAGATGAGGGAGAACTTTTTGATCAGGACTGGCAGGCTCACTCCTGGTGATGTTCGTATAGGGGGAGTCCTGGCTGGGGAAAAAGTCCCTCCCTTGGAAGGGAGGGGAGAAATTTGGGTCCTTCTGGGCGTACCTTGGAGATGAGCTCATCGTGCTTGGCCAGGTGCGCCCGGCAGTGAACACAGCTGTATGTGCGATGACACCGGGGCAGGTAACTGCGGAAGGTCTTGGTGGGGAGGCAGGCAGGGCCCGGGCCAGGCTCGCAGCTGGGCATGACGGGCTGGAGGGCAATGCCCTGCCGGGCTGGGGGGGCTGGCGCGGTGCAGCCCCCACACAGGCGATCGCAGGTGAAGCAGCGAAGCAGGTTGGCTAGAGCCGTGTTTCAGGGCAGGAGAAATGTGGGGGGGCTGCCCAACCAGGGCCCCCCCAGACGAGAACCAGGTAGAAATGAAGGTCACCTGAGAAGAGGGGAAGGGTGCATAAGGAGAGCACTGAGGCAGTTAGGAGCCTCTCCCGGGAAGATTGGGGGTATCTGGTTTCCTGGTTACCATTCAGCCTCTCCTGCTGTCTCCTTCTGATCCCAAAGACTAGCCCTTTCCTAGGAGAGTGTGTTTTGTTTTGTTTTTCCCCGTCCCCTTGATTCTAATTCTGCTCTGGTGAGCTCGGCAGCAGTTCCAGCCTTCTGGCATGAGTCAGGGAGGCAGTATTTGGGGCGGGGATGGGGAGGGTAGCAGCAGCCTCCATCATCCTTCCCTGAAAGCTCTCTAATAAGATGAAGGATGCTCAGGAGCCCCGTCATCTGCCGGTGTTTTCTTGGCCGTCCATTCATTTGTGCAGCTCGCACTTATTACTGCATCCAATTGCAGACTTGAGCCTTTGAAAGTTGGGATGCTTCGGTTTCTTTCCTTGGCTCCCCCTCCTCCCATTTTCAATTCACAACGTTCCCCACAAACGCCACCATTTCCATGTGAGGCTGGGAAGGTGTGCCGAGACTCGGAGAAGCTAGGATGTGTTCTTGGGGGGGAAGAGAGGGGAAAGGAGGCGGCACGGGCTGCAAACACACACTCAGAGCTTTCCTTCTTTCCCACTGTTCCTGATGGTGGAGTCCTCCTTTCACCACTAGGAGGGAGAACTTCGCAGCTTCCCAGCTCCTCGGTGGCAAGGCTCACCTCTGGGGATGCAGCACAGCAAGCAGTCCCCTTGATGGCCGCCCATTCCAGCCTAGCACAGCACTCTTAGCCAAGGAGGGACACTACGGCCTGTGATTTCTTTCAGGAGCATTTGGTTCAAAATTACCCTTCTTTTTGTCTCGAATGACTAATGTTCATCGTGCACCCAGAACCTGGAGTCTCTCCTCCCTGCTCTGCCCCCACAATCTCTTTCCCCTGCCCACACCCATCCCTCACTCAAGGGAGCATGTGCACAGAAAACTGGGAAGAGTAAATAAAGCCTTCCTAACAAGTTGATGGATACAAGACTCTGGTTCTAGGAAGGCTTATTTGGGAGGCTCATTGAAGTTTCATACAAAGGAGAGGGTCTCATTTTTTTTTAAGTTTCTAGTTAGACCACTTCTATCCAAGAGCTTCCTTCCCTATCCCATGGCCCATCTTGGTCTGGAGGTCCTGGGATCCCAGAGCTGGCTATGTCATCTGAGCACAAGCTTTGGCAGGTTCTACCAGCTAGCAATGGCCCAGGTGAGAGACTTGTGGCTCTTGGTTAGGCTAATGTTCAAGAAGCACATGACCAAGTTAACCACAGGATAGAGCTTTTTTGGCCACAGAAACTCTCAAAGACCAGGCCCAGCGCAGAGGGGTCTCAACCCCCATCGGTGGATGGAGCGCCAACAAAATGACAGCTCTCTGAAGGACTGAAACAGGAACGAGCCCAAATGAGATTATAGGCAAGGGAAGAGCTACATCACTGGCAGAAAGCAGGCTTCTGGTGAAGAGGAGCACTGGTTTCCAGTGAAACTCCGACTCGACATTGGTGAATAACAGGAAATCAGGTAACAGCTGCTCTTTGGCTGTTCTCATCAGCAGGCAGATTTTGGCCTTGGATCCTTGCTGGCGATCTTCTGGGCCCATTTCAACGGCCTGAGGGAGGGCCAGTCTGCAGGTACAAACAGCTTGGAGGGACACAGGTAAATCTCTGATGCAGAGAAAAGACTCCAAGATTCAGCCGGAGCCAGAGCAGAATAGAATTCCCCCTTATCTCAGGATAGTGCCTCCCACTTCTAGCACCCCAAACAGCCTCTGCCTTTAAATTGCCTCCTAAAGGTTTCTCTTTTCCTCTCCAGGAGCCAGACTTCTTCCCTCCTGGCTCACTGCTCCGTTCCATCAGGGACTCGGCTCTCCCTACGTAGGATCCAGGTAGGAAAAGCTGCTGTTGTGTTCAGGGTGACATTGTACTCCAGAAGAGTTCAATTAGCCTTAGACTTCGGCCCCTGCGATTGGGCGGCTGTTCCATTTCTCCTTCATCTCCTTAAGTTCGGCTCGATTACCAAGTGTTCTGCTCGAAGGGATCCCCAACCTGCAAGCACTTTGGAGCGCCCCAGACCTGCTCCTTTAGCCAGTTCCATCATAACCCCCGCCCCCAGGAAGGTGGAGACAGCACCAAACATCAGAGGATAATGGAAAAAGTGACAAGAATAGGGATGGGGAGACTGCATCTATTATTCCCCCTCTCAAATAACAGCAAGAAAGCAGGTTGGAAACAACAACAACAAGAGAGCGAGCCAAGGATTTTCTGCCCTAATATGAGATGGGGCTGGACTGGAGGAGGGGGGGAGAAGGGGAGGGAGGGGAGCAGGGAACGAATCCAACCGCCCCGATAGCCTTACAGGAGCGCTCTAGGACCAGATGCTAATCCCGTGCCTCATTGGGGAAAGAAAAAAAAAAAAAAAAGCTGGGGGTGGGGGGGTGGGAGGAGAGCGCATAATGGAGCTTCTCGTCAGCCCCGAGATCTCAGCACCCCCCCGGGGGGATTCTGGAGCTTGAAACCGCTCACTCCCCCCCACACCCCAATAACTTGGAGCGTTGTCCGCCGGTTTGGGGAGGCCGGGATCCGGAGGGTCCCCCCCCCCAGCTGGCCAACGATCTCATCCGCCAAACAATAAGCATCCCCGATCGCCCCCGCAGCGAAAGTTGGGGGGGGGGGTCAGGGACGAGACAGCCTGGGGAAGCTGCGGAGCTGGACGGAGCTTGCAAGATGCCCAAAAGACAGGCGAGGGGAGCAGCGGAGGAGAATGAAGGGGGCGCGGGAGGGAGGCAGGCAGGGAGCAGAGAGAGGACAAAGGACGGCCGGATGAATAATGCATTTGCAAGGAAGATCAAAGCGCCGCAGAGCGAGGAAATTTGAAAAGGAAAAAAAATCGGATCGGAGCTGCCCCCTCACCTTGAGGTCTGCTCCAGAGATCTCCGTATGTATATGTCTCTCACTCTTCTCTCTTCCTTTATTTTTTTTTCCGCCTTCGATCGGGAAGGGGATGTGGGTCCCAAAGGGCCTGGGCCCGGGGCACGCCGGCAGGGGGCCCGATGGAGCGCCGGGGACCCGGGGGTGGGGAGTGGGGGGGTCTCTCCTGCTCGGGCTCTGTCTGTGGGTGAATGTGGCTGTATGTTGTGGAGCTGCCTCATAACACTGTGAGTCATCCAGCCCCCAGCCCCCCCCCTCCCACGTCAGAGCAGGGCTGGGAGACACAGGGGGCGGGCCGGGAGGGAGGCAGGGAGGGGGCAGAAACTGTGGGACCGATGCGGGGAGTGCAGCAGGGTGGCAAGGCAGCGGGAGGACGGACGGGGAGCATCATGGCGAGAACGGGAGCTGCCGGAGAACCAGGGGAGCCGAAGACCGAACGCGTGCCCGAGACGAAGACCGGTCAGAAGGGGACGGGGTGACCGGGAAGACAAAAGAGGAGAGAGAAAGGTGGAAGGAAGGGAGGGAGAGGAGAAGCCGGAGAGCGGTGCCCACACGCTCCCCGTGATCGATTTCCACATTTCAGCCCTGACAACAGTCCTGACGCAGGCCAAAGAAGGGCGGACTCCCGGATTAGGGACGGCGAATGGAGCTCCAGGCTTGCTAACAACCCCTCCGGAGCTTCGAGGGCTTCCGTCTGACTCTACTCGTCCCCTAGCCCCTTCCCAAAGGAGTCCCCAGCAAAAGCAAAACCCCAAACCAAAATATTGGGGTCAGGTATTCCAACTCTTCTCACTTGTGCTCCGCCGGAAGGCAGATCTTAACTACTCGGACCCTTGTCCACCCACTGACTCTTAGACTGATCACTCAAATGCCTTTTGAACCCCTAGATTTAACCTCGATCAAGTTTTTGATCTGAATCATACGGGATAATGTATTGAAAGCATTTTGCAAACCTGAGGGTTCTATTTATAAAAATAAAGATAGTTAATATAACCGATTTATATGATGTAATCTCAAACCAGCCTGATAACCTCTCTTTTTCTGTCTCTCTCTTCTCCTGTCTCTCTGTCTCTCTCTCCCCTCCCTCTGTTTCTCTCTCTCTCTGTCTCTCTGTTTCTCTTTTTCTCTCTCTGTCTCTGTTTCTCTGTCTCTATCTCTGTCTCTCTGTCTCTGTCTCTCTGTCTCTGTTTCTCTGTCTCTGTCTCTCTGTCTCTGTCTCTCTCTGTCTCTGTTTCTCTGTCTCTGTCTGTCTCTGTCTCTCTCTCTCTCTCTGTGTGTCTCTCTGTCTCTGTCTGTCTCTCTGTCTCTCTCTCTTTCTTTGTGTCTATCTCTGTTTTTCTGTCTCTACACACACACAACTCTCTATATGTATGTATGGATAACACTGAACTCAGCTATATATACACTTATAGATCTTGATACAAAGATATATTACTTCTCTTCACATGTTGAATTTTCAAGTCAAATTAGTCTAATTTGCTATTCTCAAAACAGCATTTTATCTCTTTGCAACCAGGCCTTTGCACCAACTGCTCCCCAAGCCTGGAATCTGCTTCTTCCTCACTTCCCCTCCTGGATTTCTCTGGCTCTCTTCGGGCTCAGCTCAGGGGGCACTTTCTTCATGGAAACATTTATCATCCTCTTATTATTAGTGCTCATTTCTTCTTCTCAAATTGCTAAATTTACATTTACCTGTTTACATTCTAAATCCTTCCCCTCCCCCAAATAGAATGTAAGCTCTTGGAGGGCAGATCATTTTCACTTTTGTCTTTGAATTCACCATGTCTGGAACATAGGATGAACTTAATAAAGCTCGTTGGATCAATGCTTTGTGGGGAACGAGGACATCTGGCTCATCATGGAACCTACCTCAGCCAGCCCCAGAATCCTTGGATCGGAAGATTTCTCACTAAGTGTCCTCTGATGCATTTCCCTAAATATAGTGTTATTCAGAAATCAGCACCAAAGACAGATCCTGCCCTTGGAGAGGAGATTACATTCTGAAAATGAAATGAAACATTGACATAAATGTACAGAGAAAATTGTATGTAGGTGGTTTCATTTTTTCTCCTCCCACATGTAAATGCTGAAGAATTTTCAGGTGGGGGAAGGTAAAAATAACAGGAAGAATGACTTGCTAGTAGTAATAAAACCAAAAAAAAAGGTTCTGATCATTTTACTGGGAAAGTATTCCGGGAAGAGGAAGAATTTAAGCTACATTTTGACCACAACTACAAGGAAGAGGAGGAGCCCGTAGTTAAGTAGATTAAGAGCTGTCCTTAGAACTAAGAAGACCTGGATTCAAGATGTCCCTCTTTTAACTTGGATTAACTACACGACTTTTAAGTACCTTTCTAAAACAAGAATTCTTAATCTGGGGTCAGAGAATTTGTTTTTAGTTTAATAACTGTGTTCCAATCTAGGACCAGTAGATGGCGTAGTGGTTTGAATGCTGAGCCAGAAGTCAGGAAGACTCATCTTCCTGAGTTCAAATTCAGCCTCAGACACTTACTAGTTGTGTGACCTGGGCAAGTCACTTAACCCTGTTTGACTCAGTTTACTCATTCAACAAATGAGCTGGAAAGAAATGGCAAACCATTCCAATATCTTTGCCAAGAAAACTCTAGACCAGTCATGAAGAGTTGGCAGGACTGAAGGAAAAAAAAAAAGTGACTGAACAACAATTTCAATAGTTTCCTTTATAATTCTAGGCATTTTATGCATTTAAAAACTTTATTCCATAGACTTCCACAGACTTCCAAAGGAGTCTGCCACATACAGAAACAAGGGGAAGGGCGGTGTTCCAGAGAAAGGAATGGCAACCAAGCTTGTCAAGAGATTAGAAGTGACAAGAAGAAAGCAAAAGTGTTCATTAATGTATCTTTCTGTGTTCAAGCAGCAGAATGAAGAGAAGGGCATAAAATAACAAATGTAAGAGCATATTAAACACCCCATTTTTAATTTCTCTAGAAATTCTAAGAAATACAGTTTCTAAAACGCTAAACTTTCTAAATTCCTTAGAAAACAGGACAAAGTCTAATGGTCTTTCTTGAGAAAATGGACTAAAGATGACCAAGCTAAGCAATGAAATCTAACTCTTGTTCTGCATAAGATAGATATCTTCTCCATCCAAGGGAAAAGTTTTCCTCCATGAAAAGGGAGATACCCTCTCTTATTTAGTTTAGATTCTCCAGGAAGACCTACATTGATTCTTTGAAAGGAGTAGTTCAAGAAGGTTAGGGTAGAAATGACCATTGTTCAGATTACTCAAATACATAAATATGTATACACATATCTATATACATATACATATATATGTATATATCTATATCTACTACTATATATCTTAAATATGACATAATATATGACATATATATTATATATATATGTATGTATATATATATATATCCACATCCTTCACATAGTGTAAGTTCTTTAGAGGCATCTAAGTGATAAATAGAGTTCTGGGCCTGGAGTTAGGAAGAATTAACTTCAAACCCAGCTTAAGATACATACTCGCTGTATGGCCCTGGACATATCACTTAATCTCCATTTGCCTCAGTTTACCCAAATATAAAATGGGGAATAATAACAGCATCAACCTCCCAGGATTCTTGTGAGGATAAAATGAGATAACATTTGTGAAGTCCTTAGCTGAGCACTTTATAGGTGCTATGAAAGTGCTTATTTTCTTTTCTCCTTGAATATTAATCCAGATAGTCAAGATTCTTTAAAATGATACCTGAAATCATCCTGTGGCAGGGTCATGTTGGAAAGCATGAAAAACAATGCCATTTTGGACATCTTTTTCCAAGCTAGAAATGACTTAAATACTAGCTTAATGTTAAATAAAATTGCTTCTTTCAGAATTGAGCCTAATGACAGCATTAGTATTCATATTTTCTTTATTTTATTTTCCATAACTGACAATTATATAACAAAATGATTTGGTTACATCATGTGTATAATTGAGTAGTTTTGTTCTATTTGTTTAAATAGTTTCTTTTACAAATAAGGAATAAGATTTAAAATAAAATAAAGATAAAAATCTAGTGGTAGTTTGTTAAAAGAAAAAAAAAAAACAAGAACAATATATGTGGTGGGATTGTAGAACACCTTTCCAATTAACAACAGCCAGATGAATTTGTGATTACCAAGGCTTAATTCAGTTCAGTGGTATAATGGGTAGAGAACTAGAAGAAGACACTTCTGAAGCAATTGGAATTATTATTAGTTTTGTAAAAAACTAAAAACAATGATTTTTAAAATCTAGATTTCAACATGCATTTGGTTGGACACCCTCTAGTGTTGGCCTACTGCACGTGTCTGTCTGGGACAGAGTACAGATGGACAATGAATGTGTCAGAGTTTAAAAAAAAAAAATCTCTATTTGTCTCAGTTTCAGGGTTAAAAGAATGGAAATAGGCTGAATTTCTGGAATTCTATACCTCTTTTACTGACTCCAAGTTTCCCCAAAGTAAAGGCACATCTTTTCAATACTAATATTGTGGCCACAAAAAATGGTTAAGTAATACCACTGTTCTTGAAGAATTAAAGCTGATTATTATCTTTAGGTCAAAGATCAACAAAAAGGAACATGACAGATATGGGCTGGCTGCAACCCCAAACTCTGCCAATAGGAGAAAAGGATATCATGGAAGCCATGAAGAAAGGGTGTTTCATGTGTAAAGAGTAAGGGTGAAACTAGCCAGAATGAGTACTTTATCAGTATTCTGGAAATGGCAGGAGAAAGTGAGAAAGTTTTCTAGTATACCCCTCAGTTTCTTTATCTGCAAAATAAGTTGAAGAAGAAAATGGCAAAGCACTGCAGTATCTTTGGCAAGAAAACCTGGGATTAGATCAAGATTCAACAACAAACTAACCTATTCTGAGCTTCCTTTAAGGAAACAAGCTTTAGGGAGAACAGAGGCAAACATGGATGGAATTTGATCTGTTTCATTTAAGGGAACTTTTTGAACTGATGACATCACAGACCCACTGGAAAGTCATTGAGTTTCACTAAATTGCAGTCTTATCATTTCTCATACAATAGGCAAGTTAAGTCTCTTTAGTGCTTGCTTACTTCATAACTAGACTTTAAAATGGGGTAGTGATAAGATCAGTCAAGTGTTTTGCAAAATTTATAGTACTATCAGTTAATGTTTTAATTAATTAATCATTAAAATTAATTTTTGCAAGGTCTCTCAGTAGACCCTGCCAAAAAAATAAAAGCTTTCATTCTACAGAAGAGAATACATTTACACAAATAAGGAAATTCAAGCTAATCTGAAGACAGAAGCCACTAATAACTGAAGAATCCAGAAAGACTTCCTAAAGAGAGAGGTGTCTGAGATAATTTTAATAGAAGCTTAGGATAGATTAGTTTGTTATTGAGCCTTGTTCTATTCTTGATGACCCCATTTGGAATTTTCTTTCTTTCTTTTAATTAGCTTTTATTTACAAGTTATATGCATGGGTAATTTTACAGCATTGACAATTGCCAAATCTTTTGTTCCAATTTTTCCCCTCCTTCTCCCCACCCCCTCCCCTAGATGGCAGGATGACCAGTAGATGTTAAATATATTAAAGTATAAATTAGATACACAATAAGCATACATGACCAAACTGTTATTTTGCTGTACAAAAAGAATTGGACTCTGAAATATTGTACAGTTAGCCTGTGAAGGAAATCCAAAATGCAGGCAGGCAAAAATATAGGGATTGGGAATTCAATGTAATGCTTCTTAGTCATCTCCCAGAGTTCTTTTGCTGGGTGTAGCTGGTTCAGTTCATTATTGCTCCATTGGAACTGATTTGGTTCATCTCATTGCTGAAGATGGCCACGTCCATCAGAATTGATCATCATATAGTATTGTTGTTGAAGTAGATAATGATCTCCTGGCCCTGCTCATTTCACTCAGCATCAATTTGTGTAAGTCTCTCCAGGCCTTTCTGAAATCTTCCTATTGGTCATTTCTTACCAAACAATACTACTCCACAGTATTCACATACCACAGTTTATTCAGCCATTCTCCATCTGATGGGCATCTACTCAGTTTCCAGTTTCTAGCCACTACAAACAGGGCTGCCACAAACATTCTTGCACATTTGGGTCCCTTTCCCTTCTTTACTATCTCTTTGGGGTATAAGCCCAGTAGAGACACTGCTGGATCAAAGGGTATGCACAGTTTGATAACTTTTTGAGCATAGTTCCAAATTGCTCTCCAGAATGGTTGGAGGTGTTCAGAATTCCACCGACAATGTATCAGTGTCCCTATTTTCCTACATCCCCTCCAACATTCCGCATTATCTTTCCCTGTCATTCTAGCCAGTCTGACGGGTGTGTAGTGGTATCTCAGAGTTGTCTTAATTTGCATTTTTCTGATTAATAATGACTTAAAGCATCTTTTCATATGGCTAGAAATAGTTTCAATTTCTTCATCTGAGAATTGTCTGTTCATATCCTTTGACCATTTATCAATTGGAGAATGGCTTGATTTCTTATAAATTAGAATCAATTCTCTTTATATTTTGGAAATGAGGCCTTTATCAGAACCTTTGATTGTAAAAATATTTTCCATTTGGGATTTTCTTAGCAAAGATATTGGAGTGGTTTGCCATTTCTTTCTCTAGCTGATAGAGGAAGAAACTGAGGCAAATAGGGTTAAATGACTTGCTCAGGGTCACACAGCTAATAAGTGTTTTAAACCAGATTTGAACTCAGGAAGAAGAGTTTTCCTGACTTCAGTCTTGATGTTCTATTTGCTGACCAAGTTATCCTATAGATTAGTTTGTCGGTTCCTACTTCTCTAGACCAACAGGACAAGAGAAGAGATATTAAATAAAAGCTGGAAGAGATCATTGTTGTCCAACTCACTCATTTGTTGATGAGGAAACTGAAATTCAAAGATGTGAATTTATTTGCCCAAAGTCCCACTGATTTGTGGATTATGAGAATTCTCATAAATATCTCAACTACTCTATAAAGTAACTAGTATCAAATGTTTTGTCTTTGTTTAATAGATGAGAAAACTGATCCTGAGGGACAAGGTTAGATAAGTAGTAATTTGTGAAGAAGTGATATTGAAAGCCAGGAGATATTAGAGACTCATTATTAATATCAGATATTGAACATCAGCTGTATTACTCTCTATCCTACCCCATAAAGAAGGAACTTTTTGCCTGACCCATTACAATAATCTCCTTATCTCTCTTCATCCAGATCAATGGATCTGTCAAGGATCCCTCCTCCACAAAGCTATAAAATTCATATTCATTAAATACAGCCCTGCCCATATCACCCTCCTACTCAATGACTAGTGGTTCTGTATTGCCTCCAGCACAAAAGAAAAACTTCCCAAGGAGACATTCATCTACCTTTCTAGCTTTCCTTTTAAAACCTGACCTAATGGGCTCTCTGTTTTAAAGGGGCTGATGGCAATTTTCTGCATGTAATGTTATTTCATCTTTCTTTTCTCTAACAAATTGCATCTTCCCAGCCCTTCTGACTCCCTAGCTTCCTTCAAACTCAGATCCAGTGCTTTCTCTAATTTCCCCAGTCATGACATCCTGTCCTTCTTGATCATTGTAGTTACTTTGGATTTCTGTCTTCATGTACATTTTCTATTCCCACAGTAGAATGGAAGCTTCTGGAGAGCAAAGATGGTTTCATCTTTGCCTTTGTCTACATAAGGTCTCCCATGATACTTTGTACATTCTAGGCACTAAACAAACTCTTGGACTGAATTTGACTACAGAGGTGAAGGCAGCAGAGATATAGAGTTTTTCACTGAGTTAGATACCAAAGAAAAGATGACTTTGGACAAAGAACTTTTCCTTCGGTAGGCCTCAGTTTCCTTCTCTGCAAAATGATTTCTGAGTGGGGGTTCTTAATCTAGAGTGCATTAGCTTTTAAAAAATTATTTTGATAATTTTATTTCAATATATTTGATTTCCTTTGCAATCTTGTACCTTTTATTTTATACAATTTAAAAGTCTTCTGAGATGGGATCCACTGGATTCCCCAGACAACCAAAAGGGTCTGTGAAATAAAAAAGTTTAAGGATTCCTGTGTTAGGCAGTCTCCAAGTTCTTTAACCCTACCAATATATAGCCATAGCATCTTTTTAAGGAAGAAGGAAGGAGTGGATCAAGGAAAGAAGAAAAATTAGAACTCTAAATCTTGCAAAAATAAATGCTAAAAAGTTTCTTTACATGTAATTGGAAAACATAAAATACTATTAAAATATATTTAGTTGCTAGAAATGAACAAAAATCTAGCTTCTCTCCTTCTTACTTCTCTTCATCCCCACACAGAGAAAAGAAAAACAAAAACAAAACCACTGTAACAAATACTTGTGGTTGGAAAATTCCCATTTGGTAATGTAAAAAAAAAAAAAAAATTCTCATTTTTTTATCTTGAGACCACCAGTCAGTCAATAAACATTGATCAAGCACCTACTATGTGCCAGGCACTATGCAAAGTAAGCTCTGGAGGCATTTAGGAGATAATCAGCCCGCTTCATCTTTGATTTATTCTGGAATCCTAATTAGTTTTTGCATTGCTCGAAAATTTTTCAAAGTTGTTTTTCTTTCTAATGTTGTTATATTTAAGTTATTCTCCTGATTCTTCCCACTTCTCTTTGCAGAAGTTCTTTTCAGTCTTCACAGATCTCTGACATAATCCCTTTTGTCATTTGTGGAAGCACAGCAATATTCCATTATAATCCTAAGTAATGATTTGATGAGCTATTTGCTAGTTGATGGACATCTCAGTTTCTAGTCAGTCAGCACAATTTTATTAGTCACCTACTATGTGGCAGTCACTATGCTAAATGGGGGCACAAAAAGCTAAAAGCCATCTCTGCTCTCAAGGCTTCAATCTAATGGGGGAGACAATAGACAGACAATTATATATAATCTCCATACAGGATAAATAGGAAACAATCAACTGAGTGAAGACACAAGAATTAGGGAGAATCCAGGAGGTGGAAATAAGGAAAAAGCTTCAGGTGTGGGGGACAATCAGTGAGGACAACTGGAATCCTGAGATAGAATGCCAATATAGGAATAGCAAATGAGTCTGGTGGTTACTGAGAGGATAGACAGGGATGAGATGATATAAATATTTCTGTACTTATGGATTCTTTTCTCTTCTTTTTGTGTTTCTTTTCTCCTTTCTTTAATCTCTTGGAGATGTTTCAATTTATTTTCTAATGTGACATGTATATATATATATTACTTCTTCTGAAGGTCCTTTTTGTTTAAGGTTATCAGTGACTTGAGAAATTTAGAAGTTTCCTAGATTTCTTGGACTTTGGTCCATTTACTCAAGATCCTGTGGAACACTGGCAGAATAGTTCCTTGATTCTTCTCCATCTCTCATCCCCTTCCAAATGGCAGGTTCCATTTAATCCAACATAACTGACTGACTCAAAAACAACAAAATTTAATCCAAAAACATTCATTAAGCACTTAATATATGGGAGGCATCAAAGGAGATACTGATGATACCAAAACCAAAAAACTAAATAGAGTTTAGCTTGGAGGGAAGTGACATTTCTAGTGGGAGTGGTGGGAGTGGGGAGGAGGGTGGTCAGGGGCAGGAGGGAAACACGGGAAACATGTAAGTATATACACAAAGGAATTTCAAAGAGAGATCTTTATGAACTGATCTGATCTGGATTGCCAGGTCCTGGAAGTCATCCATTCTACCTACCTCATTGGGCAGGTCGGTGGAATAGTGGATAAGGGAACAGACATGGAGTCAAGAAGACTGGACTTTAATTCCAACCCAAGATACTGTGTGACTTCAGTTTTCTTGAAGATAATAGTAGCCTCGATCTCCCTTATTATAAGGATAAATTAGATAACAGTATACAGAGTTTAGCGCAGTTCTTTCTACATCATAAATACTATATACATATTAGCTATTTAAAAAAAATTACAACTATTTAACATGTAAAGGACTGCTTGTCATCTGGGGGAGGGGGTGGAGGGAGGGAGGGGAAAAGTCGGGACAGAAGTGAGTGCAAGGGATAATGCTGTAAAAAATTACCCTGGCATGGGTTCTGTCAATAAGAAGTTATTAAAAAATTAAAATAAAATAAAAAAAGGAAAAAAATTTACAGAGGAAGAACTGAGACTTAGAGAGGTAAAATGATTTGCTTAATTATCCAATGTAAATTGCAAAAGTGGGATTTGAACTAAGATCCAAGATTCCAAATCCTTTGAGATAATCTCCAAATTATTCTGCATGATATGATTGTTTATATGTTCTTTATCCCGAATTGTATATAACTGTTTATATGTTGTCTCTCCAGTTAGATTGTAAGCTCCTCGAGGGTAAGAACTGTTGTTTCTGTTTTTCTTTGTAACCCAAGCATACAGTAAGTGCTTAATCAATGCTTGTTAATTTGATTAAGTCGGCATTTAATAAGTGCCTGTTATTTCATTTAAAACTGAAAGATTCCTTAGTAATAGTAAGAAGTCGAGATTTATGCAAGGCTTTAAGTTTTGCAAAAACCTCTTAATCTAAGCTTTTGTAGATATCTAGTGCAAATATTCCTCTCCAGTTTAATAGATGGGGAAAACTGAGGACCAGAGATGTTATTTCCTCAATGCTTCCCACCGTCGGAGGGGGCTCATTCCCTTTGGACACCGAAGGCAAAAAAGTGCACCCTGCCTAGGAAACACTGGGCACGTTGGGGAAACTGGGGTGAGAGCGCGGAGGTACATGGAAAGGCACGAGGCCCAGCAACAGCCGACTGTTGATGTGTTCCACGGCCAATCGGGAAAAGAGGATTCGGTCCCGCCCCTCCCCATGTGCTCCGCCCTCCCAGCCTTCGTCACATCCAAACAATCGCCAACAAGACTCCAACACCCAGGAAGCACCGCGCGACGCCGGGTGAATCAGAGGAGCGACGGACCGGAACCCCATTTCCCAGGAGGCCCCGCGCGCATAGCCGGAAGCTCAGGATTGTCTACCTCGTTTACTTCCTCTTCCCCGCGGAAGAGCCGCGAGGGTTCTGGTTTCCGGCGAGGCTCCCGGTGAGTGGCTTTTTCATGGGTTATAGTGTTTTCCCTGGGGGAAGCGGTGTTTGTTTTCCTTAGCCTCAGGTGGCCACTAGAGGGGTCAGGACGTTCGCTCACTAGCGTTGGAAACGAAGGAAAAGGACAACCTCCTTCGTGTCCTGGCGGGGGGGCTTCTGAGAGGAGGAGGGGTTCCCTTCAGGACTGCGTCCTCACGTGACCACCGAGTTTGTCACGTGACCACAGCCCCAGTCTTACGCGGGGAATCCGCGGCGCGGACGATAAATTCAAATCCGGACTGGCTTAGAGCCGTTCTAGCCCAGCTCCTTATCTAGATAGAAGAAACCGGCCGGAAAACGGGCACCAACTTAGGAGGTTAGATCTGGAAAGGGCCTTAGGAGAAGTCATCTCATGTGGTCTGTCATAGTGAAGACGAGAAACCAAGGTCCTGGGACGTTTAGGAGACTTGCCTAAAGCCCCCAGGTAATGAGAGAGACGGAGCCAGGAATGGTTAGGGGTCCTCCCACTTATCTGGGCGAGCTGTGTGGTCGAAGACGTATGGATCCGTTGGACCTACTTCGGTTTTAGGTTGGGGGAGGGGAGTATTTTGCCCTTCCTTGTTTGCCGGTACTTTTGTTTATTCTTGTGTAAATTCTCAGAATCGTGACTTTTTTTTTGCTTTGTATCCCCAAGATTATAGTGGTTCTCCCTGGGGAAGCGATGTTTGTTTTCCTTCGCCTCAGGTGGCAACTAGGGGGGTCGGGACGCTCGCTCACTAGCGTTAGAAACGAAGGAAAGGGACAACTTCCTTAGTGTCCTGGCGGGGGGGTGGCTCCTGAGAAGAGGAGGGATTCCCTTCAGGAAGAGGGCCTAGCTGGAAGCGTGTGCTAGAAAATTGACTGCTGTTTCTGTCTTATTGGTGAGGAAATGAAGGGTTAATCTTTGAAGATTTAAGTGACTTTAACTTCGAGAATTGGAGAGACATTTATTAATGTCATTTGCACATGCATATATACGTGGTTGAAAAACCGGTATTTAGGGGCAGCTAGGTGGTGCAGTGGATAGAGAACCAGCTCTGAAGTCAAGAGGACCTGCGTTCAAATGTAGCTTCAGACACTTAACACCACCAAAGTGTGTGACCCTGGACAAGTCACTTACCCCCAATTGTCTCAGCCAAAAAAAAAAAAAATAGAAAAGGAAAAAATGGTATTTGGAATTGGAGATCTTTGTTTTGAATCTGAATTGACTACCTGACTTGGAGTCAAAAGATCTAAGTAGTATTACCTCATCTTTTCAAGCCTCAGTTGACTTACTTGTACAATGGAAAAGTTGGGCCAAATTATCTTAAGGTCCCTCGTAACTGAATCATATGATGTTACTGGTGTAATAGGAAGAAATGTTCTGTAGTAGAAAAACCAATGGACTTAAGTGTGAGGATCTAGAGAACTTTCTATGTTATTTTGGGGAAGTCACTTCATCTTCATAAGTCACGTTTATTTGTAAAATAAGAGGGTGTTTTTCCCCAGATTTCTTTTTATTCTCAGAGTTTGCAGTTCTGTGGCTTTCCCTTTGAAACGGTTCTGTTTAGTCTTGACAAAGAGAATTATGTAGCTCTTATCCTTGAACTTAACATTCTGTTATGGGGAAGTAAAACAAGTACGGAAGGAAGTATAAAGTACGATATCAGTGAAAGAGATAACAACCATCACCACCACCACTAAAATTTGTATGGTGACTTAGGGCTAACAAAACCTTCTAACTTAATCTTTAAAACAGACACATAAGGTTATTATTTTTCCCATTTTCAGATGAGGAAACTCGGGTCCAGAGAAAATTTCTGTGCTTGCCCAAGTTCCCAAAGCTAATAAGTGTCAGAGATACAGATTGGAATCCAGGTCTTGCCAATTCCATATCTAGCGCTGTCATTTCTGACATATAGGCTAGGAGTAAACACTTTCTGTACCTCTCCTTTGCCATGTATCTTACTATTCCTGATTCTTGTTTCCTTTTCCCCTACTTTAATAAAAAATAGCTAGCGTTTATATGGCATTTTAAAATTTACAAAGTATTTTGCATAGATGATTTGACCGCTATGTTAAGTAGATGATATTGTTATCCCCATTTTACTAATGGAAGAAACTGAGTCCAGAGAAGTTAAGTGATGTGTCACACAGTATCTAAGTCAGAATTTGGATTCAAGTCATTTCTGACACCAAGCTTTCCGAGTCCTTTGTTATCTTGTGCTTTGCATATAGGAGCCACTTAAATGTTCCTTAATTTGAGTCCAGCTTCAACTGTTTTGCCAGATCAGAAGGTCTTCCATTGTCTGACCTCATTGTCTTTCCTGCTTTATCTCATCTGGCTCAGTTCTGTGGCTTATGTGCTTTTATATTCTGACTTAGTAAACCAAATTAATATTAGCTATGTATAGGTGTTTTTGTTTTTGATAAATATTTCCCAATTATATTTTAATCTACTTCAGATCCCACCACTCAGTATGTTTGATAGTCCTGCTCTGGCTAAATTGGTACACTTGAGCCTTAGCTTCAATGTGTTTAATTTTTTTTTTTTCCTGCTAAGTCTTTACCCACATTCTTTCATTTGCTTACAATATTCCTTTTCTGGCCTGTTGAATTCCTGTTCACCTTTAAAATTCAATTTTTAAATGCTATCTTCTCTAAAAACAAACAAACCTTCCCTAATTGCTGATTTGCCATTCAGTTTAGGAACCCATAAAATCTTGTTTGGCAGCTCTATGATGAATATTGGGAAAATTATATATTAGTTTTTCTGTGCTTGTGTCTTGTACCTAGACTAAGTTTTATGAGAGTAGGGACTGTGCTTTAAGTAAAATTTCTAACTCCCACAGGATCTAGCACAGTGGTTTGCAGGAGTAGCTGTCTAATAAAATATTTTTTGTAAAAATAAATGTCTCGATTTTTTCTTTGTCCTCTAATCTTTGACCTGTGTGCTTCAGAGACAGTGCCCACACAGAAGAGAAGATGGCAGAAGAATCCAATGATGAAAAGAAGCCGCTGACTAAATTCGAATTAGAACGGGAGACAGAACTGCGTTTTGAGGTGGAGGCCTCGCAGTCAGCCCAGCTGGAGCTCCTGGCTGGCATGGCCGAGATCTTTGGCACAGAACTGACCCGAAACAAAAAGTTCACTTTTGATGCAGGTGCCAAAGTTGCTGTCTTCACTTGGCATGGATGTTCTCTCCAGCTGAGTGGGCGCACCGAGGTGGCTTATGTCTCCAAGGACACACCCATGCTCCTCTATCTTAACACTCACACGGCCCTGGAACAGATGAGACGACAAGCAGAGCGAGAGGAAGAGCGGGGTCCCCGAGTGATGGTAGTCGGCCCCACGGATGTGGGCAAGTCCACAGTATGCCGCCTTTTACTCAATTACGCTGTGCGACTAGGCCGGCGGCCCACCTATGTGGAGCTGGATGTAGGTCAAGGCTCTGTGTCCATTCCCGGAACCATGGGAGCTCTTTACATTGAGCGACCCGCTGATGTAGAGGAGGGCTTCTCTATCCAGGCCCCTCTGGTCTATCATTTTGGCTCCACTACACCTGGTACCAACATCAAGCTTTACAATAAGGTAAGATCTAAATCGGGATGGAGAAAGGGGCTTTTGTTGGGGATGAAAACTCTGGGAATGCTTTAGGCTGGTTAAAACCTGCTATCATTCCATTTGCTCTACGGCTTATATTAATTCACCCATACTTACCATACTTTTATCTGTATGTATGGATGTGTGTGTGCGTGTGCACGCATGCACACATATATATTTGAGTTTTGCTGAAAGTTTTGAAAATCATGTTTTTGTTGGATGATGAAATTTTATCTCGCAAGTAAGTACATAATGTTTTGGAGTGGGGAAACGAGACAATAATTTTTTTAAAAATCTTAATTTCCAACCCTATTGATTTAATATTTGGCCCAAACTATTACTGAAAAGAAATTAATGGTCTGGTTTTTTTTGCATAGGCAATTGGGGTTAAGTGACTTGCCTGGGGTCACACAGCTAAGAAGTGTTAAGTGTCTGAGGTCACATTTGAACTCAGGTCCTCCTGACTTCAGGACTGGTGCTCTGTCTACTGTGCCACCTAGTTGTCCCTGCTCTTGTGTATTTTTACCAAACTTGAAAGTCTTCAAGTGTTCTCTTGTCTCTTTGAGCACCAGCCTAAGCCAGATTCTAAAAGGGCTTGTATAGATTGGTCTCAGAGGTTTCTTCTAGAGGGGTTCAGAACGTGTGTGAAGGCAACATTCACACCAATAAAACCATGGATCTGGGAGTTAATGAAAAGTGGTCTGGACATTGGATATTAAATAAAAGAAATTGGGTTTGAATCCCAACCTGGCCATGGAATACTTGTGCAAAGTATTAAGATATTTGGGCAAGTCTCTGGATTTACTAGGCTTCAGTTTCAGGTGAAATGGCCCTGGAGGTCCTTTACATCTTTAAATCTGATTATCTACTTAGGGGACTAACTGAAAATAAGCAAGCAATGCTGAAAATCGGGTGGAAAATTACAACAAAAGTGGGACAAAACAGTTATATAAGTTTGAAGTAGATCCACCTCTCATGCTGATCCTTCTTTTTACAGATTACATCCCGACTGGCAGATGTCTTCAATCAACGCTGTGAGGTGAACCGCCGAGCCTCTGTCAGTGGCTGTGTCATTAACACCTGTGGGTGGGTCAAGGGCTCTGGTTACCAGGCCTTGGTGCATGCTGCTTCTGCTTTTGAGGTGGACGTGGTGGTAGTGCTGGACCAGGAGCGACTGTACAATGAGCTGAAACGGGACTTACCCCACTTTGTGCGTACCGTTCTACTCCCCAAGTCAGGAGGCGTGGTTGAACGATCAAAGGACTTCCGCCGGGAGTATAGGGATGAGCGCATCCGAGAATATTTTTATGGTTTCCGAGGCTGTTTTTATCCCCATGCCTTCAATGTCAAATTCTCCGATGTGAAAATCTACAAGGTGGGGGCTCCCACCATCCCAGACTCATGTCTCCCTTTGGGAATGTCACAGGAGGACAATCAGCTGAAACTGGTACCGGTTACCCCAGGGCGAGACATGGTGCATCACCTCTTGAGTGTCAGCACAGCTGAGGGCACTGAGGAGAACATCTCTGAGACCAGTGTGGCTGGCTTCATTGTGGTGACTAGTGTGGACCTGGAGCACCAGGTTTTTACTGTGCTCTCTCCAGCCCCTCGCCCACTGCCTAAGAACTTCCTCCTCATCATGGACATCCGCTTCATGGATCTCAAGTAGGGATTTCTGCATGCGTCAGAGGGACCCTCCACATACATCCACAGGGGGGAGGGCCCAGGTAGTTGGAGGCTCTTGTGGCCAGAAACTCCTGGGTAAAACTGGTTTAGTGGGAAACAGATAGGCCACCTTTGAGAGAACTAATGGTAACCTGACCCTTTGAAATTGTATTTTCCTCTTGGTTCAAGACAGGTAACTTGGCCCCAGAGTAGATCTGGAATGCCAGCTGGGATTTTCACAAAACCTGGGGAAACACTGACCCTATTTCACTGTTATTAGGTGGTCTAATTATGTTCTTCCTTTTGGCTTTATATCTTTAACTTATATTTCACACACTATCTTTTTGTCTTTGTCCGTGGTGGGAGTACAAATTGAAGGACATCTTTCAGGAGAGTACAGACTTTTAAAAAAGATTTTTCTAGTTTTAATAAATATTTTTGCAGCCCTTCAACCAAGAGTGTGTGATTGATTCTTAAATTCTTGAGAGGGGCAAAAATAAGAGGGTATGTGTCTATTTGGTTAAGATTGTAACAGTTCAGAACTAATACCAAGAGACATTTGGGAAGGGTCCTGCAAGAGACACCCGATTCTCTGCCTTCTGGGCACAGACGCTCTTAGCTTTGGACCTGTAGATCCCCTAGGAGTCTGGTTGGTGAGTTTATTGTATTGGTTCTCTTTTCCTTTGCACTTGGCCAGGCGCTGAATCTGCTGTCGACACCAGCCTTACCGAGGACAATTCAAGAGGCAGGCAATAAATGTGGGGGCAAAGTGTCAGATGTGCCCATCATCTTCAAGAGAGAGCTGCAGAGGAGAGTAAAACAAACTATCTCCCCTGTTGCCTATCTTGATACTTGGAGCCAATCCTTGCTTCAAACTTCAAGGTAATTTAAGCCTTAACGTGGCAAAGAGCCAGACAGCCCATTCCTCTTGGAGAGACAGCTTCGTTTCTAGGTAGGACAACATCATTTAATAGACAGATTGTCAAATGATGCTATTCCTTCAAACTCATGGTATGTGTAGGCACACCTTGGTCATCTCTGTACAGTTCCCTACCCCTTCCATCTCGGAGGGACCCAATACCTTGCCATATGTGGCTAGGAGAGAATGCACTTTGAAAAAATACACAAAAGTGTGTTCTATTATTCTTTGATGCCCTCCTAACAGAGTCGGTACTTAGTTCAAGGATCAGTGGATTGCTTTGCTACTTATGTTAAAATGTAAAGCTGAAAACTAGATTTACTTCTAGATATGTCATAATGTTTATGGAATGTACCCCAATAGAGGCTGCTG
Source organism: Antechinus flavipes (assembly GCF_016432865.1). Lineage (NCBI taxonomy): Eukaryota > Metazoa > Chordata > Mammalia > Dasyuromorphia > Dasyuridae > Antechinus > Antechinus flavipes. The sequence continues at coordinate 247,419,232 of NC_067403.1, forward strand.
AGAGTTTAGGGGTTATATGCTGAATATTGTGAGTAACCTATTCAGTGCTAGCTACATAACAGGTGCTCAATAAATTTTGGCTAATGAAGATTCTTTTTCCCATAGCAATTTCGATCATGAAGCCACTATTCCCTTTCTAACTTGTGGAGGACCTGGCACTTCAGCAGCCTGGTGTCCTCGGAGATGCTTCCTCCAGATAGGGGGTGTTGAAGAAGTAATCTTTTTCATTTGGCCAGGAGGTATCAGTAGGGCAGCCTTGGGACACCTTGTCTGAAACAGTGAAAACTTGTTAGGAGTTAAGGGAATATGGACTCTTTAAAAAAAACTATTGATCCTTTTTGTTTTATATCACTTCCATTTTGAATGCATTCCTCCTCCTTTCCATCCTTCCTATTTATACTCGTTAAACAAAGAATTCTTTAACGGGGACACAGCAGGTGCCACAGGCAAATCTTGAAAGCCACAGAAAATCAAAAAAGAAATCTGAGAACTGAACTTGAAAGGGCTTCTAAGGAAACATTTCAAAATATCCAAAGCTCTTTGCAAATGTAAATAGCAATAATCCTGTCCTGTGTGTCTTAGATACTTCCTATTTCTTTTCGGTGGAGCTTAGCAGCCTTGGTATTTTCTCACACGATATTGGTGAAAGCAGAGAGTTCTTTTGAATCACTGGGAAGAAAGATAAAACAGGCTCTTGGCGAAAGATCTTGAGCGGCCCTAATTAAATACCAGAAGAAAACTCAGTCCTGGAGCCTTTAATCCACTCTGGTACTCTCTTGGCCACATTACGTAGTGCTGAAATATAGTAAAAGCCCCAAACCGATCCAAACTGCAGATTTGTAGTGGAAGGAGCCATGTCTCGCCCCAGGGCTTTGCAGGGCCTCTGTAGGGGCAGAGGTGGAAAGATGATGTTCGAGGTCTCGGGCTGTCCCCCCGGGGCTCCTGCCCTCAGGCGGAGCTGGCCACAGAGAGGGTCTCGACCGCTTTTTGCCCGTCTTGCTGGATCCTCGCCAGAGCACCTTCAGGTTCTGCTATGGCTCCCATTAGTACCATTTTACAGATGGATAAAGTAAGATGAGAGCGCCCAACTCCAAGTCAGCATCCTGCCCAGGCTAGTCTACTTTTCTGAGAAGCCCTTACTTTAGAAGCACCCCACCCACCTGGGCAGTCTTCTAAAAGCTGCCCGGGAGTTCTACACCCTGCCCCCCGGCCCCCTTCCTCTGAGACAGTAGGGGAATCTGCCGCACCCGTTGCCCCACCCTCCCAGGTCGTCTGAACCCGAAGTTTCCTCCCCTTTGGATCCTCTTCCAGATAGCTCCCCCACCCCCAGACTAGCAGAAGGTGGAGCCTGCGGAGGACTCTTCCAGGAACCCCGGTTGGCCTATGAACTGGGATTCTGGTGGTTTTAAATAAAGTTCCTCCAACAAAAGGGACTAATCAGTTTCCCTGGGGCTGGCCAATGAAGGAAGGAGCTGAAGCAGGAAGAGGGCGGGTCCTCCCCGTGAGTGGCCAAATGAGACGCTCATCTGGCCCGTACCATGCATCTCGAAGAGACTTGGCTCCGACGGGAGCCAGACTTCCTGCTTGGTTGGCTTAAACACTAGCGTTTGAGTGCTATGCTTTCAGATTTATGAACTTTAGCGACTGGATATTGGAGTAGTAAAAGAAGGGCTAAGAAAGATGGAAATACTCCCCTCGCTACTTCCTTTTTTCCGTACACCTGCGCAGTATGCTCAGCTTCTACCCAATCGTGCTATACCCCATGGTCATGCGCGCGCCGCTTCGGCGTCTCGTGCGCGTACGGCGCTGCTCCCTGACAGCCAATCAGGAACGAGCGATCCGCGGCCACTGGGAGTGGGGTGGGAGGAAGCGGCGAGGATCTTGCGTACGCGCGCGCGCCTGAGAAGGAGGTGGGCGGGGGCGAGAGGAGGGCGGTCAGTGAATGGGAAAGTGGGCGGGCAGGCGGGCGGTGCGAGCCGCATGAATGGGCGAAACGTGCCCCGCGCGAGACCCGGCGCGCGCCGGGGCTCGGGCAGCCAATGGGAACGCGAGATAGCTCGAGACCGGCCTCTGAGGGCCAACGGCCGCGCGCCTGCTGCCGAGAAGGAGCGTCGCCGGGCTCGGGAGCGCGCGGGGAGCGGGGGCCGCGCGGAGCGGGGCGGGCGTGGAGCGTGCGGGGGCCGCGCGCTGCCTCTCACAACCCAGGCGGACGGACGGACGGACGTACGGACTGGCTGGCTGACGGCTGGCAGGCGGCACGGCCGAGGGGCGGCGGCGGCGGGCACGGCGCACGGGGTGAGTACCGGGGACACCGGCCCCTGCGGAACCGGAAGTGCCGGGAGGGAGGGTGGGTGACCTCCAGGGAAGGGGGAGCCGGGGCCGGGATTGCCCGGGGACCTCACCCCCGGCCCACCTCGCCTCGGCCGGCCCGAAGTGGCTGGTGAGCGACGGACGTGCGGCCGCCGCGCCGGGCCCGGCCCCCAAGGGTTGGGGCCCCGTGGCTGCCGTCCGGCGTCTTATCTCCCTTCCCCCCGGCCTTCGGGAGCACGGCGAATCCGGGGCTCGGCCCCCCAATACTCCCACTGTCCAGCGACTCCCCAGGCCGGGGGCTCCCGCAGTGCCGGGAGCGCTGCCCCATTTTGCCGATGGGGAAACTGAGTCGCTGAGGTTACACAATCTGGCTCCGAAACTAATTCTAGCCGGGCGAACCCCCTCGGAAGGACCCTGCGCTCCGGGACGAGGGGCACCCTCTCATCCGGGTCTTTCCCAGGCAAAGGTACCCTCTGCCCCCCGATTCGAGGTGCCGTGCCCCGGGCAGCTTGGCCCTCCCCCGATGGGTCTCTTCCCGGAGCCCCCCGATGTTCCCGAGTCGTCCTGTCCGAGTGTGGGACCGCCTTCTCCTGCTGTGGTCAGCCGGGCTCCCTTGGGCTTAGCGAGCACTCCGTGTGCCCTTAGCCGGGGTCGCTCCACTGCTCCCCGCCTCGGCCGCCTGCTCTACAGTGGGACCCTCGGCAGACTTCATCCAGCTTTTTGGGCAGATGAGGAAACCGAGGCAGGCAGGATGAAGGGACTGGGCCAAGGTCACTCAGCCGGCCGGGGTCTGAGGCCAGACTTGAATTCAGGGAGAGGAACCGGCGCCGCCTGGCCGCCTCAGGGAGCTCTGGGGGGTTCTGGGTCTAGGGGTGGACACGGTTCTGTCCGGCTCTTCCCCAGGTTGGTGAGTGCTTTCTCCTCCAGCTGTTGTGTCTTGGAGAGTGACCCGGATCACCCGGGGAATAAGTGCCTGGGCCGGGCATTCCGGCCGCGCCGCCTCTCCTGTTACCCCGCTTCTTGATTAGGAGTGTTCCTCGTAGCCTCGGCCCCTGTCCCTGTGTGCTGGTCATTTGCCATTCCTGCTCTACCGATATCTCGGGTATAGCTTTTAAACCTCCCCTCCCCTATAGCACTGTAGCCACTTTCTTAGAAATTGTATTTGTATTTGTGCTGGTATCTCGGTGTCGGATCCATTCTTGCAAGAACCTCCCCTGTTGACCAGGATTGATCTCTTGCCATGGAAAGACCCTTTCATTCAGCCCTGTCGGAAACCACACTTCTTTCTGATGGGACCGGGAGCAGCTTCTCCACCTTTGCTCCTTCCTGGATTTTATTCTGCTTCCTTTTGTGTAAATCCCTCAAGCATCTGGTGTAATGCTCAGTTTGTGTTTGTCTGCACTGTGCTTCCAGTATCTTAGCTCCTTTTCCAACGCTATCTGTCTATAGTATTGAGCCCACATTCACAGTCATTTCCCAAAGCACAGTATGAAATAATATCGTATTCTAGACTAGCTGACACACAGTTATACTTGGATTTCATCTCCTCTAATCTCTGGAGTTTCTGTGCAGTTTCCTGTGTGATGAAGAATTGCAGTTCTTTATCTAGTAGCTGACTCCCTTGGTCCCCATTCCTAAATTCCAGGTGGTGTGAGTTCACTGTTGGGAAAAGAGCTGGATGCTTTGGGAATTGGTATTCACCGGTTCCCTCCCCAAATTGAGGCCTTTAATTCTCAGTCCCGAGCCAGTCGATCTTTCTGCTGTTTTCCCTAAAGCTGAGGGATAAATAGATGAGTAAGGATAGTTAGATCCTTGCTTGTGAGAGTAGAATGAAAGCTGGCCTGGAAGTCTGAGATCTGGATTCAAATCCTGCCTGACACATACTCATTTCGACTCTGGGCAAGTCACTTAACCCCTCGGTGGTGGGGGCAAGCCTTTAAGACACTGAATTGCCAAGAAAGTCCCAACCGGAATCGGTAGCCTCGGTTTTCTTCTAATCCCCTATATCAGTAAAATCATAAGTTCCTCCCCCATTCTCTGTTCTATGTCCCTGCATCTGAGTAAGCTGAAGATTTTCAATTCAATTCAATTCATTCACTTGGAAATCATGTTTTCTAGATTATCTCCTTGAACTGTGGGTATGTTTTAATTGTGGCTTACTTTTTTAAAAGCCTGCTTGAATGGAAAGCAAAACAAAGAAACCTTTTCTTGTCGTTTAAAAACAAACAAACAAACTACTAGTTTAGGTAGTAAATCTAGAAGGGAGGAGCTGACCCCTGAGGGCTTCCAGCTGCAGAGGTGGGAGAGGAAGTGTTTCAAGTTTTTTGTCCTGGTGTCCCCATTATTGCCGTTATCTCTGGATCTGGGAGGGTAATGGAGGAACTCAGCAGATGGGAGGGAAATCAGAACTTTTCTATCCATGGAGGACCTGGAAAAAAGTCAGATTCTTGACTTGTGGTCAATTGGCGATTCCTGTGGTGAGCAATGGTTATTCCAGAATTGTTTTGCCCTATCTGGCCTAGTGTTGGTTGTAGAAGAATATGTATTTGTGGGAGGTTAAGGGGAGCTGCGAGTACTCCCAAGTTCTGATTCAGTGACTCATTGAATGGCCTTAAGCACATCTCTAGGCTTAACTTTGACTTAGTAGGGAGGCAGGCAGTGTGTCATCACATAATAAGAGTAAAGTGCTTTGAGATCACCAGATGAAAAACATTCTATAAAATCCAGAGGCTAGTGTTACATTGCTGCTGTCATAAACAGTAATAATTGTTACTGTTAATCACAATTAAGTAGGTGGAGCTGAGTTTACTTCTTAATGGGCCGTTTTAAGAAAGAACTGTTGAAATTTGTTTTTAGGATTGTTAGTTTACATTAAAATAGAGTTCAAAATACGTTCAGTTCTTTACCAGTTATTTTTAAGTGCAAAGCTCTGGTTTCTTTCATAAGAATTCTCTGATTTATCTAAGATAATTACCCAGCCACTATCTCTTTAGAGAGGGGTTTAAAAAAAAAAATTATAAGATAGAAGGAGAGGGGGTTAGTACCTTATTTTGATTTGGATATTATTTTCTTCCTTGGTTGTAGTGGTAATAATAATAGCAATACACTCTTGGCTTAAAGGGTCTAATGGCTCTTGTATGAGTTTCGGTTTTACATACATGAAGTTTGTAGCTACCCATTTGTGTCTGGTTGGACTTGTCAGTCCCGCTCTAGGGTTCAATGATTCTGCTCAGTGAGCTGGGGCACAAGCCCTTTACCTTCCCATTAGGATTGAGGTTATGGATTTGAAAAGGCAAAGTCTCTGATCTCTCTGTTTGGATCTGAGTGAAGTGTGGAAGAGGAGGGGTCTCTGTAGAAGAAATACTCCCTGAGAAGGCAGCCTGTTGGGTTAGAGCAGGGGTCCTCAAACTTTTTAAATAGGGAGCCAGTTCACTGTCCCTCAGACTGTTGGAGGGCTGGCCTATAGTAAAAACAAAAACTTTGTTTTGTGGGTCTTTAAATAAAGAAACTTCATAGCCCTGGGTGAGGGGGAATAATCGTCTTCAGCTGCCGCATCTGGCCCGAGGGCCGTAGTTTGAGGACCCCTGGGTTAGAGTGTTTTCCTCATGTTTTTGGAAAGCTTTGTGGCTGAATCTATTTGTTTTCTCTAGGTGACTCCCAGTGACCCAGCTGAGCTTCCCCAAGAGCCAGAGGGTGAAGAGGAGAGAGCCCAGCAGAGTTTAGGAGACCCTGACACAGAAGAACCTCTGAAGCTTTTTCATCGGCCATTATCTGCCAAAACATAGTCAAGTGGACCCAACGCCTTTATCTGCCTTTGACCAAGTAGAGAGCATGGCTTCTGGGATTTCAGATTTCCTCTTTGATTTACATGAAGTCTACAGAAACGGTGGCCCTTGACGGGCTTTGGAATAAAAGAAAGAGACCCAGGATAGACAGGCTCTCCCTCCCGTTCCCTTCTCCCCACCCCCTTCAAAGGAAGGATTTACAGCTCAACCTTGCAGCAGCTGTTGCTCAGCTTTAGCCGCCAAGAGGGAAATAAATAAAATTAAACCACCATTGCCAGGCAGCCGGTCCTGGTGAAATTGAGGTGTGGGGGATGTGGCACCGAGAAGACTACTGGAAAGGGGCAGAGATTGCCATGGAAACAGACTCTGTTTGAAGCTGGAAGGGGGACCCACCTGAAGTTTCTGATTTGGATTAAATTTGAGCAAGACCTAGTGTGTAGGCCCATCCCGTACTTTTGGAAGCAAGGCAGACTCAGTGTCAGTCGGAGGGGCATCGGTGCCTCTTAGAGGAGTCCCGTCAGCAGCTCTCCTCCATTGCCCTGGGTGCCATTCTTTCCTGCCCTTTCCCCTCAAAGGCCCGTATCCCCCCATCCCCCCATGAGCTCGGGCCGGGTCCTGCCACCTGCCCAAGTTCTCGGCCAGCAGCCATTTGCATGCATACAGTCCACGGCTCCTTTTCCCCTTTTAAACTGTCCACGCGGTGCTGCTTAATCCCCTCTCCTGCCTCATCTCGGGGAGGGGGCTTTTCAGCCGCTCAGTTCTCCTTTCCCCCTCCCAGCCTTTTTGTTTCATTTGCAATCCTCTGACCTTTGCTTTTCTTTGGGAGGGGGAAGGGCCACGGTTTTACACTCCAGCCCTAGGTTTCCTTCTGGGCTCTCCTTCCCCCCATCCCCACTGACCCGCCTCCCATTTTCTTGCCCGTTCTGCCACTGTGTGGGCCTGGGCTATGCGGCAAGGCAGATCTTCCAGCAGAGCTCCACCATGCCCGCAGAGTCCGCAAAGAGATTCAAACCCAGCAAGTATGTGCCCGTCTCGGCAGCCGCCATCTTCCTAGTGGGAGCCACCACACTCTTCTTTGCCTTTACGTGAGTTTGACCCTAGGGTGTCCTCCGAGGGAAGCAAGGGATAGGCGTTCCCTGTGGGTGTGACTGGGGAGGGGCGCGGTGGACTGGCAGGGAGGGGGGCTTTTGGGTACCCAGGGAGATAGTCACAAAAGGAGGAGTAGATGGGATCAGAATTGGCAGATTTCGTTTTGTCGGACTCTCTGGTGCTTTATAAACCAGTTTCCCATTCCATGGAATCCTAGATGGCTTCCCATTATGCCACAGAGCCCCATCATTAGATAATCCAGGAAGGGCAAGGGCGTGGGAAGAAGCTGTCAGAGAGATCTGAAGAGACTTAAGCAATCAGTTGTGAATAGCGCTGTTTGAGGGAACCAGGAAGCTTGAAGTTCTCCCGACGCTACAGCTGGAAGGATTCTGGCCAGGTGTCCCGAATCCTCAGACTGGTAGACTGGGAGAGGTCAGGAGTTTTTGAATTGATTGATGTTGTGCTGCAGCGACAATCGTGGCTTTTGCTAAATGTCTTCACCTGCCACTGATGGTTAGTCCTTAGGCTGGAGAAGTCCGAGAGCGTGCCGGAGCCCAGCAACCAAGTGTTCTGTCTTGGAGAAGAAGCCTCCATTAGAACATCTCTGATATAGGGGCATATAGGAAGCTTTTCAAGTTCATGTTGGAGTGAGAAGAAATGATGGGAAGCTGGGCACTTGAATGTCTTGTCTCCCTTGCTTCTGAAAGTCAGAGTTGGGGTTCTCCCTTTGTTACTGGACAGAAATCCAGGAGATAACAGGAAGTTGCCCTTCATCCATCGATTCCCTTCCTTGTCTCTTGTATGCTACCCGACCATCACCCGGCACCCACTGAAAGTTTTTTTTTTTTTTTTTTGGGGGGGGGGGGTGAGGATTTTGTCATAAAGTCTAACTAGGCCAGACATCAGAGGCTAAAGCCATTTGGGTCTGTTAGATGGCTCCGAATGATGATTTTTTTAGAATACCCAAGTCTTGAGAACTTTTTTGCCATGGTAATTTATTTGTGGCTGAAAGCAGATGAACACAACATCAGAACTCTGTTATCTACATTAAGTTGCTCCTGGGGAAAAAAATAAGCAATATCATGGATTAGATAAAGAGCTAGAAAATGGGAGGGACTCGTTTTTGTTTGGTAGGGTAAAAGATACCAGTAAAGAAACTGCCTCTGAGTTAGGAAAGGGAGGAAGCCCTAAAAGTGGAAAAGAGAAGCCTTTCTCTAGGGGCTAGAGAGGTCTGGATTTCCTTAGGTGATCTGAGTTCAGTTCCCACCTCCAGTTCTCGCTGGGTCTCAGACCAGGAGGTGAGGCCCTTCCAGGGCCGCCTCTCTGAGGGTGGACCTGAGCCTTAGTCAGTGTCAAGGATCTGAGATTTTGTGGGTGTGAGAATGAGCTCCACCCAGGCAGATGAAACTCAACTAAGATAAGCCTCCGCCGCCCGAGGCTCTTGAGAGAATTCTAATCTGGAGTCTTCACTACCCCATGCTGCCTCTTCTCTTCTCTTCTCTTCTCTCTTCTCTTTCTCTCTTCTCTCTTCTTTCTTCTCTCTTCTCTTCTCTCTTCTCTCTTCTCTTCTCTCTTCTCTTTTCTCTTCTCTTTCTCTCTTTTTGATAAACTTTGAAATGCTATAAAAACATGAGTTAGGTTATAAGTTTGATGAGAATTTTGAAATCTGCTTGAACAAAATCAATGAAGTGATGATCAGCATCTGTCTTGTGGAGCTAGCCAGCTGAAGTCCTATTCTCTTGTAGCGGGTCTGTCTGAAAAGTGGGAGAATCTAATGATGGCCAGGCCATTTAAGCCCCATCACAGGGGAGAGGAGAACTCCATGGATCCCAGGGAGGAGCCGCTCTTCTCTGAAGAATAGTGGGTCCTGTATCCTGCTTATCCTTTACTTTCCCTAGGAACTGTTTTTTCCTGCATAAATTGTCCTTCATGCATTGGGCATCAGCAAAGAGGGCTGGGCTCACAGTGAAAGATTGAGTTTTTATTTCTGCTGCTTCATCCAGCAGGTAGAGCCAGCAGTTGACCCAAAGGATCTTACTATGGAACTCTTGAATTCTAGCAGTAGCAGTAACAGTTGGTCTTGGACTAGGAATATATTCTTAGATCTCTCATGGTATCCTTGAATATACCTAGAAGCTAAACAAAGGGCAAGATGTGTGTGGGTTTATACATAAACCCATACCCATATTAAAAAAAATCTAGGCAATTTAGGGTAGGTTAATGGGGATTCTTTTGATTTAGACAGTTGCTGAGCTGGACTGAGCAGGAGGCACCGTCTCTCCTATTTCCTGACTTGCTCATCAGGGACCAGTGAAACGTTTGCCTGGTTACACCAGTTTACCCAGAACAGAAATGTTCTGAAATAGGTGTTTCCTCAACTGATGGCTGAAACTGTGTAACCTACTTTTCCTACATGCTTTAAAACGTTCTCCTTAGTGCCAGTGCTTTTGGGATTCTTAGTGGGCCACGGTCCCTTCAGCCTCAGGCCAGGAAAGAGGATGAGCTTTGGAAAATAATAGTAGTTAACTCTGGAGACCCTATTAGTCTTAGGGGGAGTTTTGAGAGGTGAGATTGCCTTAACTCGCAACGAAAGGCTCCCTCCCCAGAGCTAGTTTCTAAATTGTTTGGGCCTCCTCTCTCTACATTTTAAGAGAGGCAGCCCTCCTGGTTTTCTGCCCCTCGTGAGCCATGTCCTTATCCGTTAGGAGCTCTCATCTTTTGGTCTTCTGTCATTTCTCCCACAGATACTAGATAATGAACTGAGCCATCAGCATTCTAGAACAACTGCTCCCCACAAGTTCCTATCCCTCCCCCCTCCCCCCCAAATTCCTCTCAAGTTCTTTCTGAGACCCAAATCGAACATTTCATGGTTTGAAAAGCAGGAAGGAGGTCACAGCTGAAAGTAAACCAGCTCTTTCCTTAGTTTTATCTTAGCCTTAGTCATCCTTGCTTTTCGCTTCTCCCCCAATCTCCAGTCTCAGTATGCTGCTGTGTAAGACCCACTTGTGGGATCTAGGAGGCTGGGAGTGAGAGGGAGAAGCTACAGAAGCCTGTGGGTTTCAACTAATTAGAAATAATTTTCCCTCTCATTTGTTTCATCAAGCAAGGAGAGGCTGTATTCATGAAGCACCAGTCTGTCTCACGAGTAAAAAGATGGGGTGTTGGCTGGGGGATGTGCAGAAGCCCTTTCATCCCACTGGGAACTTGGAGGTATTCTTCAGTCTGTGCCTTGTTTTCCCACATTCTGAAGCTAAAGGGTTGTATTAGGAATTTGTGCTTGTGTGTTTTTGCCATTTTACCAAAAGGAACCAACCTGCCTGGTGGAAGAATAGACTTCTCTTATGATTTTTTATGACAAGAGGCCTGATTTCTTTTGGCTTCTTCCTTCCTCTTTCCTTTCCTTTCTCCCTTCTCTCCTTCCTGTCCAGGTGTCTGAGGCTGGATTTGAACTCAGGTCCTCCTGACTCTTGCCACTGTGCCAGTAGTTGCCCCCAAGCCATTCTAATAAATTGGAATTAATAAATTCGAATATTTCTGAACAAAGAGACAGTGTAGTAGTAGAAAGAGTCAGGGTCAGAAGTCTGGGCCTCTGGGGAGCTTCCTGGCTCAGTTCTGCCCCAATTCTGGGCAAGTCACTTGTCCTCTCTGGACCTCGGTCATCTAAAAGGGAAGGAGGGAGGCTGGCCAACTTCCACGCTCCCTTCCAGGTCTGAAAAGCCTATTTCTAACTCACTCGGCTCGTCACTATCTTCATTTGTAAAATTGAGTGGGGGACAAAAGTATGTTTGCAGTCATCATCCCTCAAGGGGATGCTCAGGGACTCTGTGGCCTGGAAGTCCAGACCGGCTGGTCCTTTGGCACATTTCTTCTTCTGGTCACCGCCCAGCCCTGGCAGCTGGAGATATTTGGGAAGTCCGGCCGGTCAGGGTTCGGCTGCTGCTCTTTGGCTCTCTCATCTCCCACAGCTCCCACGGCACCCCACAGAAGAGGGCTTGGAGCCTCAGCGCCCCAGAGCTGCATCCGTCATGACACTGTCAGTCAGATGCTTCCACTATGCCAGGCATTGGTGGCATGTGCCTCGGTGCCCACCTGTTTCCTGCCTGGAGGAGCTTTTCTTCCTTTGAACCTCAGACAGGAAAAGTGGAATGGCATATAGAGGGACTGGAATGATAATTGATGATGATGATGGTGGGTAACAACGTTTCCTTGTTCCTTTTAAGCAATGGGTGTTCAGTGTGGGGCCAGGTGTTTTTTAAGAAGCATTCCAAGATCATTGGACATGTGCCCTTGTGCATTCTTACACTGGATTGGACAGCCGAGGGAACACAGAAGCTTGGGAGAGATCGGTGCCTGAATTCCCCATGGCCACATAGTGAGGCCGTGAGCAGCCCACTCCTCCCCATCCCCCAGAATCCCAGTTCTTTGCTGTCCATTCCTTGTTTTGGCTCTCCTGGAGAGAGAAGACTTTGGCCAAGTGGGCAGTAGAACCCGTCCTCCCCTCATTCCATTTGGTCTTGCTTGACAGAGTGGGCAGAGAAACCTGTTTTTCCTGGGCTGGTGTAGGTCGAGGAGTCCTGTCGTGAGTCAGCCAGCCTTCTGGGCTAAGGCCGCTCCCCAAACCTCAGGAGCTCTGTGATTATTGCCATGGGCAGAGGACGAGCCCTAACAACGCCTGTTCTCAGCCCGTGTCTCATCTCCCCTCTCAAAGGGAGCAAATTCAGACAGGCTGCTTGGGGTGGTCACCCCGGGCCTGCTGGGTACCATAGCAACACGGCTCCTCCCCAGGCCAGGAAGGAGCAAACCTGGCTCGTGCACGCCCCTCCTTGGTAGGGCATTGTGATAGCAGGGACGCAGGCTGGAAGTAGAAGGTGCCTTGGCAGTCTGGGAGCCGGAATCCGGGCTTTGCTTACTGACATTGGTGCTCTGGAGGGCTTCTTTCTGTAGGGGATAGTTTCTCTTGGTGCCAGATTAGGATTTAACTCCATACACCTTGGCTGGAACAGGTTTATATTTGAAGATATTCTGAGGGGAATAAAGTCTGTCATCTGGAGAAGGGTACCTAAAAGATCTGTGAACTGGATGAGAGAATTTGGTTTAAAAATAAGGCAACCCAGTGATAAAAGGGATCAGGAAAATTGGCATATCCTCTTATTTAATAACTCCCCAGGAACCTCAGGCCTCCTGAGGGATGAGGGAAACTCTTGTTTCTTTTATCAGAAATTTAAGAAAAGCAGAATGGTCTCTGTTCCCTCCCGAGAAATGATTTAATCCTCCTTTCCCCTAAAACAAAACAAAGAACATAGTTATCTCCTATGGTATCCACAGGGATTGATTAGTGTTACCCTCCTTCCTTTTTCAGTTTTCTTCCTTAGGAAGAGATTACAGGAATAGGCAGCATGAGGGTCAAGTATGTCACCCTCTTTCCCCCCCAGAAACAGAAGAGGGGGGACTTTTGAGGGGAGGTTCCAATCTTGGCGGACTGGTTTCCCTCATCCTTTCCCCTGCAAGATGAAGGACAACAATCCTTAGGGTGGAGTTGGATAGGGGACCCTCCTCCACAAGTTTCCCATCCCTTCCCATCTGAATTTTTGCTTCTGTCAGCCCAGACCCTCAGGGCAGAGGATCCCTTTGTCCTTAATTTAGTGTGAGGTACTTTTCTGGTGGGAGTAGAGAGGACTGGACTTGAGCCCGCTTGACCCCTGAGGAGATCAGCAGGGGAGACCCTTGGGGCTTTCTGAGGGCAAGTCAGAGTATGTCCTCCCGTACTTCCAGGGCCCCGGCCAGCCCTGTTCTTGGCTGTCGTCAGGGCTTTGTTTCCTCAGGTCTTCCCCGAAAGCTTTCCTGGGGGGTGGGATGACTTCTTTGGGGGTCTCTTGCCCTCTGAGAAGCTTTCCCTTCTGTTGGTTGATGGAATCCTCGGCCCCTCTGGATTAAGCCATCGGGGCCATCTGGCACCTTGTTCTCTCAGCGCCTTCGTTCCTTACTTCAGACCAGGCTAGGAAAAGGGGACAAGGACACGTGCTGCCCTAGTTGGGGGATTAAGCTTCTCGCCACAAAGTAGATTAGTGTATTATGCCGCCGTCTTCCACGGCCTCTTGAGCTCGGCAAGCAGAGAGTTCCTTCTCTCAGGAGGGACATCCCGTTCAGCGTAGAAGTCGGAGCGAGGTTCAGATCTCTCTGTGATGCTTATACCTTTGTGACCAAGGGGAGGTCACTAAGGTTCTCTGTAAAATGAGATGGGCCAAATGGAAGATGGAGGAAGGGAGTGAACATTTTTAGTGCTTTATCTTTACCCGTCATGTTAATACTTTTGCAGGGATCTCATTTGATCCTCACAACACCCCTGTGCAGTGGGTATTTTGATTATCCCCATTTTACAGTTGAAAAAACTAAGACAAAGAACAGTTGAGGGACTTGTTCAGTGTCTGAGGCTGAATTTCACCTGCCGTGTTCCTGAGTCCAGAACCAGCCCTCCAGCCGCCGCACCCCCAGCTGTCTCAGAACCCCTAGTTCTCGGTCTCGGCTCCTGGTGGTTCGGGCCTTCCCAAGCTCTCACCTTCCTGAAGGCTCTAGACAAAGGCAAGACTTGGGGAGGACTTCCTCATGGAAAGAGCTGAGCCATGTTCCCCATCTCTGGCACAAGTGAGGCTGTTCCCTTTTGGCAAATTGTTTTCATGCTCTTGTGAGTTGGCTGGCTAGGCTTTTCTAGTTTCCCTGTCCCTGTCATTATTCAATTAGGGTTCTTTTAGTCTGAGCCTCATTTGCTCTGATTCATTTTTAGGCCTGAAGAGTCTTGGGGGAGAGGAGACAACTCCTTGCTGTTTTGTCAACCTTCTCTTGAATAAAATTCAGTTCAGTCCTTGAAGAAACTCTGCGCCCCTGAGAGTTGAGTGGGAAACATTAGCCATCGGGACCCAGAGTCACCTGGGAGTGGGGGCAAGGCAGGAGAAGCAGGCGCAGCCAGCGTCAATTGCTATGAGCCCGTGTGTGAGGCAGGAGGACATGCCTGGGATTCAGAGGCTGGAAAGGGATGTGGTCGGTGTCAGTGCCACAGTTTCTCCTGCTTGGATAGGAGGGAGGCAGGCGTCCCCCAGAGGAATCATCCTCTGGTGTTTCTGTGGTCACTTTCCTTAGTGGGCAGAGAACAAGCAAGCCCATGTGGGAAAGGGTCACCATGGAGGATTCTTGGACACCGGGGAATCAGACCCGCTGGTCTAGAGGTTGGGAAATAGCAGTGGGGATTCGAGAAAGGAAAGGAAAGGGAAGCCTCCAACCAGACGTAGCGTGGTTCCGGGAGCCGAGCCAAAGACAGTTCCCTCTCTGTTGGTTCCCCTCCTGGAGTAATGGCAAGGAGAGCCCTCAACCTCATTCACTCTGCATTGGAGACTGGTTGGCAAAGGGATGGCTTTCTCCCAGGGAAAGCTTTGTCGTACTCCTCAGAACGTGGGCTATGGATCAGGCTGCTAAGGGAGATCTGGCACTCACAGGGGCTCCTTCTCCCTTTTTCCTCTTCTCTGCCCAGGTGCCCAAGGTTGAGCCTGAATGTGTCACCTGCAGTGCCCATCTATAATGCTGTCATCTTCCTCTTTGTGCTGGCCAACTTCAGCATGGCCACCTTCATGGACCCAGGCATTTTTCCCCGAGGTAAGACCTCCCTCTTCTCTTTGGGCACTTCTCTGAGGAGCAAATTTAGTTACCCCTAGGTCTTAGGGGTTTGGCGATGAGGGGATTTATTTATGCACTAGAAGCAGTGACAAGACTAGGGTTTTGAGGGACAGGTATTCCCAGTTTGTTATCGGTGACCTTTGTGTGTGGCATAAGGCACTATAAATCTGGAGATCCTTTATGTTGGCAAAGGTGACTTCCTGCTGCCACACCCTCCCCCACCCCTTTCTCCCTCCTGATTTCGTAATAAGTGGTAGAAAGAACGAGTCCTTGGGCTGAGATAGGGAGCCTTGTTCCCTAATGCCTTCATTCTTGGTTGAGGGTCAGCGCCGGATTAGACGCAGTTTGTAAAATAGTTGTTCCTCATGGAGCTTGTAGGCTGCTAGGGCAGATGAGGCCCACGCTGCATTCTCGCTTGTGCTGGGCTTATTTGTCTCACCAGCAGGACAAGGATAAAGTATCCGAGGGATTCAGCAGCGGGAGTGATCACTTCTTTCTCTGGAGACTAGGGAAGCCTGGAAAGACTCGGCTTGGGAGCTAAGACTGGAAAGATGGGCCGGCTTTTCATTCATGGGATAGGGTGGTGGTTCCATCTAGAAGGTCCGGGGGAGCCGAGTTGGAAAGGGAAAGAACAAAGTCTGCTTGGAGGATGGGAACCTCTCAGCGTGGCCACGTGGAGGAGCGTGTTGGGGAAGGGATGCTCTCGGTGGGTCTCCTCCACTGGGCCCATATTTGTGGGGGTTCAGCTATCTTTCTCCTATCTCAGCTGAAGAGGACGAGGATAAGGAGGATGATTTCCGAGCCCCACTTTACAAAACGGTGGAGATTAAAGGGATCCAGGTTCGAATGAAATGGTGCGCCACCTGCCGCTTCTACCGCCCCCCTCGCTGCTCACACTGCAGTGTCTGTGACAACTGTGTCGAGGTGAGTAAGGGCCTTGCTGAGGAATGGGGTGCAGCAGAATGCCCTTTTCCGTGGCGGCTGTCTTCCCATCAGCTGGCAAAGCCGAGTTCTTTTAGCCTCTGGAGAGAGACCCAGACCAAATAGCGTCCATTAGTCTTTGGGCTCTCCTGGTTCTGTCCCGCAGCCTGAGGACACCAGCTTGATGTTCCAGCTCGGCATCAGAGGCCATGATAGTAAATGTAAAATGTTTAAAGGTTTGCAAATCATCTCTTAGACAGGATTTAATTTGCCCTCACAGCCATCCTGTAAGGCAAAGGCTACAGAAGTTATTATCCTCATTTTATAGATGGGCTCAAAAAGATTGTGTCTTGCCCATAATCGTTGAACTAGTAGATTCAAACCTGGGCCTCTCTCCCCCTCTCGTCATTGTTTCCTCTCCTCTCCCCCCGTCAGTGTGGCGCACTGCCGTAATCGGGGTGCTCTCTGTACAAGAGGCAGGGGACAGTGATGTCTCAGAAGGAAACCTGCTCCCTGGAGCCCAGCCCCTCCCTCCCTCCCCCCCTCCTGTGGAGATTCCAAGCTCCACTATCCGCTCTCCTTGGATCTTTTGTAAACCTCTTCTTGCCTTCTGCCCGTGGCTAAATTCCCTCTTGTTCCCTCCTGCCTGACTTCTTTGGTCCCTATTACAAGATGCTTCCCACTTGTCATCTTTTTCCCCTTGACTCTTGCCTCCTAGCCCCTCCCATTTTCCTTAAGCTTCAAGTAGCCGCCAGATCCTTCCTGTACCTGCTTTCATCCAAGCCTCTTTTCCTTTTGGCAGAAGGGTGCGGCTGATCCCTTGGCTGAGTCCCATAGCGGGTCAGCTGGCATGGCCATTGTAAGGGAGAAAGTCACACCGGCTCCTTGACATTGAGCCACTGTGGCCTTGAGGTGACTTCTCAAGCTCGGGGAGGAAGGAGGGCTGCCTCGTTCAGAAGTGGCCCCCCGAAGTCCTGGCCACACGAGCTCAACTCGAGGCTGTGCCCCCTCCTTTTGGGACTGGAGAAGGCTGATGGGCTCACAGCCAAATGTTTTGACCTTTCTATCTTTGCCCCTAGGAATTTGACCACCACTGTCCCTGGGTGAACAACTGCATTGGGAGACGCAACTACCGCTACTTCTTCCTCTTCTTGCTCTCCCTCACGGCCCACATCATGGGCGTGTTTGGCTTCGGCCTGCTCTACATCCTCTACCACATGGAGGAGCTCTCAGGGGTCTGCACGGCCGTCACGTATCCTTCCAGATGCTCAGGGTGGGGGAGAAGCGGCCCAGAGGAGGGGTGGGGGTGATGGCACAAGGAAAGTCCTGAAAGTAGCTAATGTCAGCTCATGTCACTTGAATGGTTCCCTTGACTCTCAGGCCTCAGCATGGCAGTGATGTGTGTGGCTGGCTTGTTCTTCATTCCTGTAGCCGGCTTGACGGGGTTTCATGTGGTGTTGGTGGCCAGGGGTCGCACAACTAACGAACAGGTATGAAGGATTATGGGGAGGGGTTGCTGAGAGACTTGGGGCAAGGTTTTTCAGACTTTGTTATACTTAGTTTTTTTTTTTTAAATAGTATTTTATTTTTCCAAATACATACAAAGATAGGTTTCGACATTCACCTTTGCAAAACCTTGTCTTCCAGATTTTTCCCCTCTCTTCCCCCCACTCTCCAAGACAGCAGCAATCCAATACAAGTTAAACATGTGCAATTCTTCTAAACATATTTCCATATCTCTCGTTACACTGAGTTTTTTGTCCTAACATAATATTGTCCATAAGGAGTTATTGACAGTGGACCTTTTCCTTTGGGTGGTAGCTTGCTCAGCCCCATACCTGATTTTTAAACCTCCTTTCTGATACTCTATCATCTGAGTTGGCTCACAGTGATTTTTCTCTTCACAGGTTACAGGTAAATTCCGGGGAGGCGTAAACCCTTTCACCAATGGCTGTTGCAACAATGTCAGTCGTGTGCTCTGCAGCTCTTCGGCCCCTAGGTAAAGCCTTCCTCTCCAGCTCAAACCGAGGGGTTTCTACTCTAGGGCAGGGTATGATAGGTGGAGACTGAATTCAGTAGTGGCGTCCCCTTTTTGAGAGCCGGGTGGCTGTCACGAGGAGAGATGGCTGCCCTATTAGGTCACCCAAGACTTCTGCCTCTCGCGCTTATTTTGGCTATGGCCGTAACCTACTAATTGAGGTCTACATCAAGTCTCCTCCCTCTCAAATCCTACAGGTCCCAGAGTGACCTTGCTAATGTGAAGGTTGGTCTCACCACATCCCAGCCTTACTCCATATAGCCCTGTGGTTCTCTGTCACCTGTATTCAGGACAGCTCTTCTGTTGGGCTTTGTAAGCCCTTCACAGCCCAAGTCCGCCCACCTTTACAACTTCCTTCCCATCTTTCTGTGCAGTGAGCTTGGCTCGCTGTACTGGATCTGGGCCCTTTCTGTGGCCATCCCCTAGACTCTCAAGACCCTCCTCCCTCCCCTCTGCTTGGACTCCCTTGTTTTTGTAAAACTCAAGCTGTATTCTCTACAGGAAACCTTTCCTCAGTTTTTAAGTCTGTTTTGCATGTGCTCAGTCTCCCTGGTAGAACATAAGTTCTTGGCGGCCAGGATGGTTTGATTTTCATCTTTGCAACCTTTGTGCTCAGAACAGTGCCTGGCACATAGTAGGTGCCTAATAAGTAATGATTGATTGGCTGGATCTTTTTTTTTCTTCTTTTCTATTGAGGGATCAGATTTATATTTAGTGATCTGAATTAGGGATTAGCCTTCAGCCGCCTCATCTTAGTCTAATAAAGAGGGTTGGCTCAGTGCAAGTCCTCGGCCTATGTTATTGGTGGCCCTTACAATGCCTGGCACGTGATAAGGGCTCAGAAAAGGATCTGTTGACCAATCGTTATCCTTTGACTACCAGGTACTTGGGGAGACCAAAGCGAGAGCAAACAATCGTGATCCGGCCTCCTTTCCTTCGACCAGAAATAACAGATGGACAGATTGCTGTGAAAATTATGGACAACGGTATTCAAGGGGAACTCAAGAGAACCAAGGTGAGAGTCTAGGGCAGGATGGGAACCGCTACAAATCATTTGCATAATCAACCACAGGTGATGAGCTGAAAGCTGGGTACCTGTTTCAGAGTTGATAATTGTGCTTGGCCTGAGAATGATGGTACAAATATCCAAATGACCTTTGGCAGAAACAGAGTTCCCCAGCCCCCATCTATGGGATAGGAAGTAAAGTCAGGAGGGAATCGGTTTCCCCCAGTGATGAGGAAAAGTTTGTGACATTCTGCCAGTCTTAAAATTACCTCTTCGTCCTTCCTTGACCTCTAATGGTGGAGTGTGTCATGGATTCGTTCTGGTGAAATTTACAGAACTCTTCTCAGCTCATGAAGCTCCTTGGTACAGGGAATGAAGATAGACAATTCTTTTTTTTTTTTTTTTTTTTTTTTGTGAATTTTTATATTTAAATTCATTGGGAAAAAAAGAACAAGATTTTAAAAGAATGATTAGAAATATTTGTTTTGATAGTAATATTCTAAATGTAATTGCTTAAGTCAAGTTCTGGAAGCCAAAGAAGAAAGTTCAAAATGTGTTGTTGAGATAGGAAATGATTCATTTTGGCTGGAGAGGGGAGCGCTGTGTGGATAGCATTGGGCAAGGTTGGCAAACGGTGCCCAATGGGGGCACCCAGTGAATGTCAGGCAGCAGTTTTTGAACTTGAGTCAGCAGGCCATTCGATGATGAGCCCAGGAGAATGAGCAGTTTTGTGAGGAGTGAATGGGAGTGGGAAGAAGTTGGTGGCAGAGAAAGCTCTTGTGAGCACATTATCACGCCAAGTACCAGGGACCAGCACAGAGGCCATCGAGACAGCCCCTGCCCTCTAGTGTCTTGCCTTCTTTTGGGGGAAAAACTGCATGTGTATTTGTGTACATATGATACACATAATTTTTTAAATGATCTTGTTTTTAATGTACCTTTCTCTCTATTCTTCCCTCTTACTCCTTCTAGAGAACTGTGTAAGAAATAATTTTTTAAAAAAGGAGAAGAGGAGAAAAAAATCCAGAAGAGTCACACAGATAGGAAGTGTTGGGTGTCCTCCTGACTTCAGGGCCAATAAGAGCTCAATAAAATCCCCTGAAGTCCTCCCCCAAAATTCTGTAAACGAGGTGGGATTGGGGGGTGGGGGGTGGGGAGGTTTCTTTCTCTTTTACTTGGGGCTAAACTTGTGCTTTCTTCAAACCCAGTGATCTTCTGGTAACTCCAAAGTGCTGCTGTCCCAGCATTTCTTTCTGATGATGACCTCCTTGGGGTTTATGCTTAGCAGTAGACTCTGTGGGTGTAAGGATGTGGATATTTATTTTTAGCACTTTATTTGTGCAATTCCTAATTGTTTTTCAGAATGCTGGTAAGTGTACCAGCATTGCACTAGTGTGCCATCTCCCTGACTCCTAACAGAGACTTTGGATCTTTTGACATCTTTTGCAGTTTGCGGGCTAAGAGAGACAAGTGCAGTGTTTCGATTTGCATTCTCTCATTCTTAAGTGATTTGTAGTATTCTTTCTGGGAAGTTAATAATTCATTCTTCTAAGAATTGTCCACATCTTCTCGTTTAGTCGTTTTCAGTCATGCCGAACTCTTTTTGACTCCATTCGGGTTTGGAGGGATTGGCCTTTTCTTTCATTTGGCAGATAAGGAAACCGAGGCAAACAGGGTGAAGTGGAGGATCACCCAGCTAGGGAACGTCTGAGGCCGGATTTGAACTCTGAGCTTTGTCTCCAGCCCCAGGACGCTATTCAGTGCTTCCACCTAGCTCTCCCATTTACATCTTTGCACTCCTATTGAGGAATGGATTGTAGCCTCACATTTCTGTTATCTGCACATCTTGGATATCAGATTCCATCAGAGATATTTGAAAAAAACAATTTCTTTTTCTTTTTGCTGAGGCAATTGGGGTTAAGTGACTTGGCCAGGCTCACACAACCCAGAAGTGTTGTGTGTCTGAGGTCAAATTTGAACTCAGGTCCTCCTGACTTCAGGGCTGGTTCTCTATTCACTGCACCATCTAGCTGCCCCACAAAACCATTTTTCCCCAGGTTGATTGCTTCCCTTTTTATATTCGATGCATTTGTTTTGTTTGTGTGGAAGCTCTTCAATTCCATGTAATCACAGTGGACTTTTGTAATTGCCTCTGTGCCTATGAGGTATATGATCCACTTCTTTCTAATAGGAACTCCCAAAAACTCCTCACAGAAGGGGTAACTGGCAGGGGGGGAGCCGTAGATGGAGCTGATGTCCGGGAAGGGGGGAGGGAGCTGAGAGCTCATGTGTCAGGGTCGAGGGGATGGCAATGGGAGGAGAAAAGAGGGGAACAAATGAATGAAAGAATGAATTCGTACTGAATCGTTGCCTTGTGGGACAAAAGGGCCTTTCTGTATCCCAGCTGTCCTATCTGTTTAGAAAAAGACATCAGTTGTGACCTCTGCTTCTCCCTCATCCTTTAGTTTCACCAAGACTGTTCTTCCATGTCTGATCTCTTCCTTTTTGCAAATCTTAGTCCAAGGGAAGCCTGGAGGTAACAGAGAGCCAGTCTGCAGATGCTGAGCCCCCGCCACCTCCGAAGCCGGATCTCAGTCGCTACACGGGCCTCCGGACTCACCTCAGCCTCGCCACCACAGAGGGTAAGAGTTTGCTGGACACGGCGGGGGGCGAGCGGGATGGCCAAGGACAGCGGGATGGGGGAGGTGGGGTAAAGAAGTCGTAATCCCTCTGTCCTCCTGCCATGCCATGGGAACGGGGCTCAGACCTCTGGAGGAGCTTCAGATTCTCCCTTGGCCCAGGGCTCTCAAGAAGAGGGAGAAGGGCAGGCAGGGTACGGGGTGAGCCCGTCCTAAAAGCCCAAGTCCCTTAAGTCCTTTCCTCTCGTGAGACTCCAAGGAGAGAATTCTGGGCCGGGCCCCACCACCCTAAAAGTGACGTGTGGTCGTTGTGCTTGTGGATTTCTCCCACAGATAGTCTTCTGAGCAAGGACAATCCCCCCACACCCACCATGTACAAGTACAGGCCCGGCTACAGCAGCAGCAGCACGTCCGCGGCCATACCTCACTCCTCAAGCGCTAAGGTACGAGACCCTGCCTGGGGGGTGGCGGGGATGCTGACTTCCTTTGGGAGGTGGGAGCCCAGGCCCGCGAGTGGAGGGGGGCTCGCGGGCCAGATCTTGATGTGCCTCCTTCCTCAGCTGAGTCGAGGAGACAGCCTGAAGGAGCCAGCCTCGATCGCCGAGAGCAGCCGCCACCCCAGCTACCGGTCAGAGCCCAGCCTGGAACCCGAAAGCTTCCGCTCTCCCACCTTTGGCAAAAGCTTTCACTTTGACCCACTATCAAGCGGCTCACGTTCTTCCAGCCTCAAGTCGGCCCAAGGCACGGGCTTCGAAATGGGCCAGCTGCAGTCGATTCGTTCCGAGGGCACAACTTCCACCTCCTATAAGAGTCTGGCCAACCAGACGCGCAACGGGAGCCTCTCTTATGACAGCCTGCTCACCCCTTCTGACAGCCCTGATTTTGAGTCGGTGCAGGCAGGGCCAGAGCCAGACCCCCCTTTGGGTTATACCTCTCCCTTCCTGTCGGCCCGGCTGGCCCAGCAGCGGGAAGCTGAGAGGCACCCCCGCCTGGTGCCCACCGGCCCTCCGCCACGCGAGCCCTCACCCGTGCGGTACGACAATCTGTCGCGCCACATCGTGGCCTCCCTTCAGGAGCGGGAGAAGCTGCTGCGCCAGTCGCCTCCTGTCCCTGGCCGGGAAGAGGAGCCCGGACTGGGAGACTCTGGCATCCAGTCGACGCCAGGTTCTGGCCACGCCCCCCGTACCAGCTCATCTTCGGACGATTCGAAGCGCTCGCCTTTGGGCAAGACCCCGCTGGGCCGCCCAGCCGCCCCCCGTTTTGGCAAGCCGGAAGGGCTTCGGGGCCGGGGACTGGGGTCCCCTGAGCCAGCCCCAACTGCCCCTTACCTAGGCCGATCCATGTCTTATAGCAGCCAAAAAGTCCCATCTGGTGTCCCTGAGACAGAGGAAGTTGCCTTGCAGCCATTACTGGCACCCAAGTAAGTATCGGCGCCACCCGTAGGCTTCCTTTGCCCTTTGTGCCCCATATGACCGGCTTCTGAAGCGTCCTCTTCTCCTTATCTAGCCGGGTGTCAGGAAGTACAGGGCTGTGCCCTGGGTGCCAGGGGAAGTGAATGTGCGAAACCCCCCAGACGAAGGAGGGGGAGTGAATGCTGGGGGAGGCTAAGGTCGAGTGGCCTTTTTCGTGTCCGAGGCTCGCTGGGGAGACACCATTTTGAGGGGGTGGCCTCGAGGTGGGTCTGGCCTCCTCACTGCCTGATCCCTATCTGTCCTTCCTTCCCCAGAGACGAGGTGCAACTGAAGACTGCCTACAGTAAATCCAACGGGCAGCCCAAGACCTTGGGCTCGGCCTCCCCTGGCTCGGGCCAGGCCTCCCTCAGCAGCCCCACCCGAGGAGGAGTCAAGAAGGTGTCGGGGGTGGGCGGCACCACCTATGAGATTTCGGTGTGAGCCCTTGGCGCCTCCGTGCCTACACCAAAGGGCCCTGAGTGGCTACCCTGCTCCCCCCAAAGGGGCTCCCCTCTCCTGCATGGACACTTTTCAAACCACAGATCCCACGAGGATGAGGAACTTTTACAGACCACAACGCTGGAGGCAGGGGACGTGGGGGAGAGTCGGCACCCACTGCCCAGGGCGGTGACTCCTGTCTGAGAATCAGCCTCCTCCCCCGAGCCCTCCCCACCCCTGGGCCA
The DNA here is from genome assembly GCF_016432865.1 of Antechinus flavipes. Classification (NCBI taxonomy): domain Eukaryota; kingdom Metazoa; phylum Chordata; class Mammalia; order Dasyuromorphia; family Dasyuridae; genus Antechinus; species Antechinus flavipes. The sequence goes on from NC_067403.1 coordinate 247,442,819, forward strand.
GACTCAGTGGACATTTGTGCAATTGCTTGCCCTGGAGGGAACCGGATCGTTTTTAAACCAGAAATAATTTTTTTTATTATTGTTACGGATTCTATTTTTTTCCTCTTCTGCGTTACCAGGTGTGTGTGTACATATATATATATATATATATTATATATATATTATAAATATCAAAGAAATTCTATATATACCCTGGGATGAGGAAAGGGGAGAAGAGGGGTGAGCATCAGGAGAGAAAGGGGAGCTCCCCCCACCCCCGCCCGTCCCTCAGACCATCAGGAAAAGGGTTGGGGTGTGGGACCTTCCAACCCAGCCCTTCCCTTCCCTGTGGCCCCTCTCTTTCCCCTCCCTTCCCCCAGTCATCACCACTGAGGAGCTTGGGAAGAGGAGAACAAGTGAGGACACTCCCCTCCATGGTGGGGAGGGGGGACTTGGGGACGATGCAGTTAGTTTTATAGTCTCATTGGCACTTGATTTCCTCAGTGGGCAAGGCCCTGCCACCTGCCCCCTGGCGAAGTAGGAAGGAGTTGGCCTAGCTCAGCTCCCATATCATTGGATCCCAACCAACCCCAAGGGGGCTGTGGAGGCGGGCAGCCTCCCCCAACTCTCACAGTTGAGTTTGCAAATTCAAGGCCGGGAGAGAAGAGTCCAAAAAGCAATATTTCTCATCACATGCCAAAAACTGGGAACAGAGAGAGGGGGGCAGGCCCAGTCCGAGCCTCTCTGGCTTCCTTGGGGATTACCTTTAGCCCAACTCTCCTGGGTGGCAGGGGATGCTGGGTCCTGGCTTCAGGAAGGGGGACCTGCCTCCCTCTTGGCAGAGGCCCTTTTATTTTTTATTCTGATTAGCCATTTTAAACCAACAAGGAATAAAAAGAAATCCTGATCTAAATCTGCCGCCCTGAATCTGTGTTCTTTCTGGTCTTGCCAGTTCCACCCTTTTCCTGGTGGGAGGTGGCCACTGGGGCCGTTGGCCTCTGCGGGTCCAGGCTTGGGGCAAAGCTGCTTCTAAGTGATACCCGCTCGACTTGTCTCTTTTGGAAGAAGTGAATGAAGTTGACCTGAAGAGAGCCCGAGCTAGGGCAAGTCATAACGAATCAGGGGAGTCAGTCCAGGTTTTCAGGGTGTTTAATCTTGGTTTCACCTTTGGAAAGGTGTAGCACCCGCGGTAGCTGCCAACTAAGGGCCCTCACCACCGCCCTTATCCGGTCAAATGTCAGGTGGGGTCGAGGGCCACCTGCTGGCACTGGGGGAGAACTACGGCTACCCTCTGGCATGACCTCTGCTGCAAAAAATGGGGTTACCCCTCTGCCAGGTTTAAGGGGAGAAAAAGGTCCTAGCAGATTTATGGAATCTCTGTACTCTCTGGGTAGCTGAGGAGAATGCCTCACACACACAGCACCTACCTTTGCCAGAGCTTTGCCTTGAGAGCTCACTGGTTCAGGACCCATCCTGGTTAAAGCCTGACCTGCCCCCAGAGGAAAGAGATCGGGCCATCAGACAACGGCTCCATTTAACTTTAAAAATGGGGAGGCCGGGAATTCTCCACACCTTAAAGTGCTAAGAAACCCTCAAGTGATAAGACTTCTTCCTGTTCTTATTAACAAAGTGCCAGATCAACCCTTGCGCTCGATTTTCCATCTGACAGGGGCACCGTGGCAGGCTTAGCGATGTGGATACTGGGCCCCCTCTCCCCATTTCATTTGGGGTGGTATTCCAACACTTGGCCCACCCAGTATTTGTCCCCATTCTCAATGGAGCCCGCTACGGCCACTCCTCTGCTAAAAACCAGCAGGACAAGGGCCACTTAGCATAAACGCAGCATCCTTAACCCTGCCCCTGGTTCCCAACACCCAAGCGTCACAACTCAGTCAGTTTGGTACAATACGAATTTTTAAAAAAAGAAACCAAGCCCTAATAAACCAATCCAAATCCGAAAAGCAGACAAACTGTACAAAAAGACATGGAGAGAAGGCTCCTTGGGAAGGGAAGAGCGGCTCCCCGGAGAGCCAACCGAGCCGTGCCTTCCCCAGGCACTGCCCTTCCCACCCCTAATGAATCTGCCTCATTCGTCTCCAGCCAGAGCCGGCCTGGCCCGCATCCTTCCCATCACGGGGGGGATGCTCCCAGAGCTCTGTGTCCTCCAGCCTCCAAGGCTGCTTCGGTCGGCAAGTTGCGTGTAGGAGAAAAGAGCGCCCCGGCCTGTCGTCCAGTGATCTCGTTAACGGAGGCTACTGCTGCTGCTGGCCTGGGAGCTGCCCATACTGGGGTGCTCTGGACTGTGACGGTTCTGGGGAAAAAACAAGAAGCAAAAGTAGGGAAACCATCTCGATTTCTGGAAGCTCACCTCAGGCGGTAAACTCCACGGCCTCGTTCCCGCCTTAAAGGACGAGGAAGCAAGAGGCTACACGGAGGTAGCGTGGGTGGGGGAGGAAAGGCCTGTTCTGGGAATCGGGAAAGCGGGGCTCATGTCTCACTCAGCCTGGCCACTGGCTAGTTCGTGTAATCCTGTGGCCTCCCTTGATTTCTGAGCCTCACTTTACTTCACCAGCATAGCCTGATAGGCTTACTATACACCAGGCACTTTGCCCGGGGCTGGAAATACAAGAAAACAGTCCTGCCCTCAAGGAGCTTCCATTCTACTGAGAATAAATGCAATATCCTTGGAAGAGGGAGAGCACTCACAGCTATGATGAAAAAGTCTTCCTAGGAGGTGGCACCTAAGGTGAGCCTTGAAGGAAGCTAAAAACTCTCAAAGTCAGAGGTGGGAAGGAGCGGATTTGAAGCACGGCCAGACTGTGCAAAGGCCCACCTGAGTCTGGGGAAACAGCCAACAGGCCCTTAGGCCAAAGAGTAGACTCTGTGTGTAAAGGAGAAATGGGAAATAAATCAAGGAAGGCTGAAACCAGACTGTTAAGGCCAAGCTGAGAAGTTTGGCTCATCTCCGCCAAGAGGGAACCATCCATATTTCTGGCCAAAGTCTGATGTGACACGGACTTCCCTGTGCCCTCAACCTATCATGGTGAAGCGAGGAGAGAAGCGGGAAGCCGGGAGGCCGGTTGTCCAGATGAGAGGCGCCGGGAGGCCTGGACTGGGGTCATGAGTGTGAGTGGAAAGATGAAATGGCCGAGAGAGCTGTGGGGGCAGAACTGACAAGACTTGATAATTGACTCCAAGTGAGGGACAGAGAAGGAAGAGCCAAGAAGAACGACAGCCCGGGGCAACGCCAGCAACAGAAAACAGAGACAGAGGAAGACAGTGAGTCCTTTAGAGACACGGAGTCTGAGAGGCCAAGGGACATGCAGGTAGAGAGGTCCGACAGGCGGGTGCTGAGGCAGCCTGGAGCTCAGGAGACAGGTCTAGAGGTCCGGCAGCTGTCTCCCTGGGAGTGCTCACGGAGGAGTTCATTGAGACGGGGGAAGAGAGACGGCGGAGGGTGAGGTGGGTGAGGTCCAGCAAGAGAGGCTGAGGACTAGCTAAGCAGCTAGGAGGAGAACCGGGAGAGAGTGGGGCAGGAAAACCCGTGGGGGAGAGAGAATATCAAGCCAGAGGAAGTGACGAGCCACGGAGAGGCCGCTGGGTCTGGCCGGCAAGAGCTCCCGGGTGTTGAGTGACATGGTCAGAAGGCAGACTGCAGAGGGCGGGAAGTAAGGGGGAGCAAGGCAAGGAAGGCGGCCTTTCTGAGGGCCGTGGCTGCAAATGGGAAGAGGAACACAGGACGAGCCAATCACGTGAAGGTTTTCTGTGGCTGGGGGACCTGGACCTACCTCAGGGTGACAAGCGGCAGGTGAGCAAGAGAGAAAGGAAGGAACTGAAGGAATAAAGCTCCCCCCGAGAGGGGACCTCGAGATGGGCCCAGGGCACAAGGAGAAGGCAAAGAGAAGGGCCCAGAGCGAGGGAAGAGGAGGCGGCACAGAGAGCGGTTTCCTCAGTGAAGGAGGATGCAAAGTCCCCTGCTGAGAACAAGGGGGGAAGCAGGAGGTACAGGAGACTTCCAAGATGAGGTCTGCACCGGTCGCTGCAGGGAGCTTCCTCAACTGTAAAACAGGTATAATCAGTAATACTTGTCCTACTTGGGTCCCAGGGTGGTTGTGAGCAAGGCGTTTGGCAACCCTTAGAGCCCTACACAAGCCTGAGCGGCCTACGGTCCCATGGGCTTCCGGCCACAGGTCCAACCTGAGGGAAAGGACTCGGATTCGCCTTAAGATAAAAACAAGATACACAGGACCTCACTGGGTTACAGGAAGAGACCACTATCCTACCTTCTTCTTCTTCTTTTCTTTCTTCTTCCTTTTCCGCTCAGGATCTTCTTCCTTTTTCTTTTTCTTTTTCTTGTGATCCGAATCGGATGGAGTTTCTATAGGAGACAGTATCACCTGTAGAGTTCCTACGGCTTATGAACTCAAAAGCCAACATGAAAACTGAGTCAAGGACAATGTTATTTTCCAAGTGGCTTGAAAGGGGCCTCAGGCTCTCCCAGGGACTCAGTGCCAAGGCCCCCCCCAGGGTTCTTCCTGGAGTATAAAGGTGGGGCTCAGCAGGAGCTCTGTGTTAAGAGAATGACCTGGAATCAGGAGAGCTGGGTTCGAATCCCAGCTTAGAGACTTCCTAGCTGTGTGGCCTTGGGTAAGCATTTCCCTTCTTGGGGCCTTGGTTTCCTCAGCTATAAAACGGGGATTATATCCTCGCACTAGCTACCTTGCGGGGACTCTGTGAGGACAGTGCTCGAGAAGTGTGAGTGCCTACTGTTTTCGGCCTGCTTGAGGGCAGCAAGAATCGGATGCGGAAGATGTGATCGCTTTCTGGCCTTCGGGAGCAGCCTCTTACCTGGGGGAACAGGGTCCTGCGTCCGGCTCTGTTTGTGCTTATGCTTGTTCTTCTTCTTGGGCGGCTGGATGTGCATCAGCCGACACTGTTCTGGTAGCTGGAAGAAGGGCCCAGAGGCGCCGTGAGTAGAGGCGGAGGCCACGCCCTCCGTGTCCAGCCCCCCGCCCCTCCGCCTGAGCCACAGGACTCACCGGGCCCGCGTGCAGACGGAAGCCCGCCAGCATGGTGCCAGTGATGGGGTTGAAAGAGCCTCCCAGGATGGGCGGTTTCTCGATGAGGGACCGGAGGCCGCTGTTGTCGTGGGAGCCCGGCAGGTCGATCATCCCGGGCAGGTCAGGCAAGAAATTGCTCAGCTTCTCCTTCACCTTCTTCCCACAGAACTTATTGTAGGCATGCTCCAGGTTGTAGTGCGTGATGAGATTGGTGCTCCCCGTCAGCTCGGTGCTGCCTGCGGAGAGAGGGTGGGGGACAGGGAGTCAGGACCAGGCCCCGCTGCCACTGCCGAGGACCAAAAGCACAAGCATGTCGACTCTGCTTCCCAAGACAGCCATCCACATTGGACTCCCCGTTTGTAAACGAGGAGAGAACGCCAAGCGTCACGGACAGCCATCTGTCCCTCTCTGCACTAAGCATTAAGAGTAGGCAAACTTCTCTGTCCTAACTCTCAAATGATACTCTTTCTAAGGATGGCACGTTCCTAAGAAATCATAAAAATGCCTGCATGTTCACGGACCTTCAAACTAGCTCTGTGTTCTGCCTGGTTACCCTGGAGGTAGAAGAGAGGAGGGGGTGGGTGGAGGGGATAGAAGGGAGAACAAGAGGGAATGAAACAGGTGAGAGAGGAGATCCATGGGGAAATCCGAGATGGACAGAGAATGGGAAAGACCGGTAAGGAAGGCAGAGGGAGTCCCCCAAAGTTCGGGCTGGGCCTGTAGTTCCCTCGGACTTCGGTGTTACCAGCAACACCGGGCTGACCGGTCCCTTCCTAACCATTATGTGAAGTTCTTCATCTTCTCTGAGAAAGCTCTAGCATAAGGCTCTGTTCTGAATGCACTGAGACAAACGTTTCCTGAACAGCACCTGCAATGAGGAATGGCACATGAGCCACCTAAGGGCTGAAATAAAGCTTCTCTAACTCTTGGTTTACTTTCTGAATATCTTTCAGCTTCGTATTCACTGATCAAGAAATAACAAACACCTTGACCTAGTTAATTCTCAATTAATGTGGGGGGGAGGGGAGGGAATGCTTTATATATAGGGTGCCTAATGCTTTTGGACTGTAAAAAGATCCCTTGTGGTGTGATTTTGGAGTCCTTGCTAATGCAATATCTGACCTTGAGTAAGTCTTATCACCTGGAAAGGTGGAGTTAAGGAGTTAGCAAGTTAGGAAGTTGAGAGTCAAACAGAGGTTTTTATATTTGATCCTGGAGGTCCACAGAGGGCTACTGGAGTTTGCTGAGTGGGGATGACAGGGTGAGATCTGTGCTTCAGGAAGTTCACTTTTTGACACTGAAGCAGGCAGGCAGCCCCATGAGGGCTGGGATGATAAAGGCCTGCATCAGGATGAAGGCAGACTCAGAGGAGGAAAAAGATGTACACCCGAGCTATTGGGAAGGTGGTTTTGACAAGACTGGCAACTGACTGGATACAGGGAGTGAGAGACAGGGAGAAGTCTTGGCCATGAGCCAGAGTGACTAGAAGGATGGTGAGACTGACAGCAAGAAAGAAGTTAGAAGGGAAGTTTTTGGGTTTTTTTTGGTAAAGATAATGAGTTCCATTCTAGACATGTTAAGTTTAAGAGGACATCCACTTCAGAATGTCCAAAGTGCTCTGTCTATTCTACTGTCTCTGAGCTCTTCCTGAAATGTGGGTAGATCTATGAATTATTACCTATAATACCAATTATGTGTAGTCATATAACTGAAATCGGAAACAAGAATGGCACAGATAAATACACTCACCATAAAGGATTTTCATTAGAGATTTTACAAAGAGTTTACAAGTATTATTTATTCCAAATCCCTCTAAGTATTTTTCTCTTCTTTTTAAGGTTAAAAAAAAAAAAAAAGACATAGTTCACACCTGTTGGCTCCATCTCCTACAATCCACACAGTAACCCTCAGCTGTCAATACTCCATATTAATTCAAGTTTTTGTTCAGCTCACCAGTGAGCTTGAGCTCTTAATCACTTCATAATGGAACATTCTACTCCACCCCACCCTCACTGCATACTCTTCTTAGGGATACTTGGGGATAGCTAGGTGGCAAAAGGGATTGAATACCAGGCTTGGAATCAGGAAGACAACTCTTCCTGAATTCAAATTCAGCCTCAGACACTTAATAGCTGTGCGATCCTGGCAGTCATTTCATCCTGTTTGCCTCAGTTTCCTCCTCTGTAAAATGAGCTGGAAAATCTTAAATTTTTATTAAAAAATAAAATTTCCTGGAGAAGGAAATTGTATCTCTACTAAGAACACTCTAAAGTGGCAGGATGTGATTGAAAAGAAAATTCAACAACCACAATCAAGGGTCACTTGAAGGAGGCTCATCTGTGGACTCAGAGCTGACCAGCATGGCACCTGAGGCCCTTCTCCGAAATGTTCCTTGCCTCAATGGCCCCATTTGGCCACAAACATCTCATTTGCGCCACTCCTCAAGTCCATTCTCCCGGCCCCAATCTCAGTTTTATGGGCCCAGGGGGGCGACCATGGTTTTATACAGTCTCTCTTAATGAATGGCCCTGCTCAGCTTCCTCGTCTGTAAAACGCAGTTGGCTTGAATAATCTTCAAGGTCACTTCCAGTTCGGAAAGTCTAGGACTCTTCCCTGAGATGCCACATGGTACTGGCTCCTCCTCTCTTTCTTTCTCAAACTTTTTTTTTTTGGTCATGGGACTCATGAGACTCACAGCCCAGGGTCTGGCTCTTAGTTCTTTCTTCTCTTGGGCCCTCGGAGACCTCAACCATCCACACTCTTGTTTCAACTATCTCCTCTGGGCACGCCTCTACTCCAACCCTTATTTTTTTTTAAAACTCCAATTCTGTTTCCATCTTCCAATTAGAGAATTTTACTTAATTCCTTCAGTCAACTCAAACTCAATTTTTCATCATTTTTTCTTTTTCTCTAATTTTTAAAAATAAAAATAAATTTTCATTGATCACAGCTGGTGGTACAATGGATAGCATGCTGGCCTGAAGTCAATCATTTCAAAGCCAACCTCAAACACTTACAAACTGTGACCCTCAACAAGTCACTTCACCTGTTTGCTTTGATTTCCTCAACTGTAATAGGAGGACAAAAACAACATCTACCTCAGGGACTATTGGGAGGACTGAATAAGAACAATGTGCAAAAAACACAAAAGTACTTAGAACAGTACCTGGCACATAGTAGACTCTATATTCCATTCCCTTCCCTTTCCTTTTTTACATCACTGTAATTTCCTCCAGGATTTCTCCTCTTCCTCCATGAAACCCACCCCATATAACAAACAGTAATTTTTAAAGGAAAAGAAAAAAATTAATAATAAGAAAAAGAGGGAAAAATCAATACAATTGATCAGTAAATTGAAAAACTCTGAATATATGCACATTGTATATTTGTGGACCTTTACAAAGAGCTGGAGTGGAGGTATTTTATCTCTTCTTTCATGACATGCTTGTTCTCTATAGTTTTGTCATATTCACTTTTAATTTTTTTGGTGACAGATATTTCTCTTTACATTGTTGTAGTCAGTGTGTATATACTGTTTCCATGGTTCTGCTTATTTCATTCTGCAGCAGTTCAAGTAGATCTTTCATGTACATGAACTGATGCCGAGTGAAATGAGCAGAATCAAGAGAACATTGTATACAGCCATAACAAGATTATATTCAGGACAATTCCAATAGATTCGTAATGGAGAAAGCCATTGCCATCCAGAGAGAGAACAACAAAGACTGAATGTCAAAGCATAATATTTTCACCTTTTTTTGTTGTTGCTACTGTTTACTTTTTTTTCCCTTTCTTATGTTTTTTTTTTCCTCCCTTTTTATCTGACTTTTCTTGCCCTGCCTTATGAATATAGAAATATGTTCAGAAGAATTGCACATGTTTAATCTATACTGGATTGCTTGTTGTCTTGAGGAGGAAGAAGGAAAAATGTGGAACACAAAGTTCTGCAAAGGTGAACATTGAAAACCATCTTTGCATGTATTTGGAAAAATAAAAAGTTATAAAAAAAAGTCAAGTAGATCTTTCCATGCTTTTCTAGTTTCATTATATTCATTTCTTATAACATAGTAATATTCTAGTAATTGTGGTACATTTATGTATGTATGAAATATTAATGCTGTAATATCTCTACATCAAAAAGTATGGACATTTTAGTCACTTTATTTGAATGATTTCACATTGCTTTCTAAAATGATTGTCCTAATTTGCAGCTACATCTAGAGTATGCTAGTGCTTTTATCTACTCACAACTGCTCTCAAGCTGAATTTCTACCTATTGCCATTTTTGCCAATTTGCAGAGAGATTCCTGGAGGTTGTTTTAATATGCATTTCTTTTATTATTTAGTGATGTGGAGCATTGTATCATGTGGTTGTTAATAGTTTACAATTCTTTTTGGGAATTGTTCATATTCTTTAACCATTTATCTATTGGGAAATGGCTTTTGGCATTATATTTTATCTGTTAATTGTTTATCGAACCCAATATTTGGACAAATACAGCATTTCTAAAACAGAACTCATCACCCTCCCCTGAAATAGTGGAATATATTACCATCTTCTTATCAATTTCTGCCATTTTACAGATGAGGAAGTGAAAGGTTAATAAGCCAAACAGGTTAAGTGGTTTGTCCAGGGTCACACAACCAGGATTTAAACTGGTATCTTTAAATTTTGATTTTTGAAGTGAATTCAACACTTTTTAATGCACCAAGTACTACCCTTTTTTGTTAACCAGATTTAAGCACCGTTGACTTCCTTCTCCCTGGCTCCTTAGCCAAACAGTCATAAAGTTCTCTGGCTACTTTGCTACTAACTCCTGCCTATCTAGCCCTCCTCCTAACACTCGGGTAGGCTCTTCTTTCTGCAGCCAGTCCTCTCTCCTTCAGCCTGCCCAGGGTAATCTACTCTTCTTTTTTTTCAAGGTTATGAATAACGTCAATGTTGAGCTCAGCAGGAAGCCAGCCATCTGGCTGCTTTGTCACCTCCTCCTCCATGGGTTCTACACATCTTGGCCCAGTTAGGTGGGTCGCCCGAGACGAATGCCCCAGCACGTGGGAATCATTCCTAACTCACTCGAGCCGCTGCTGGGGCTCCTATGGATGGACCCCAGCTAGTTGTCAGCTGGGCAAAGGAAACCACCGTGTTTGCCCCCTTGGCTAACGGCACCAGCAGCCTCTCAAGAGAGGAGGGGGGTCTGCAAAAACGAATTGTCCCAGGCTGCCTCAGAGAGTATCTCATGGCAGCCTCACAAGCAACCCTGAAGGGGGCTGTCCCAGTACCTATTACACAGATGAGGAAGGGAGGCAGTCAAGGTTGAATGACATGCAACATTTGAACTCTTGTCCAGAGCGAGATCCACTGGACCTCAACAGACAATTTATGTGACCTTTAAAGAGTTAAGCTTTTATTAATCGGTTACTACGCCGAAATAGCACAACAGGAAACAAGGTGAGAAGTTTAGAACCCGGGCCTTCCAGACTCCATGAATCTGACGGACTCCGAGCCAGTTCATTGGCTGGCCCGCTCATTCGGCCCCGCCCCCTGGGTTCCCCGACTTACGGAAATCTCTACGTGGCCCCGCCCCCTTTGTCCATTATTTGTCGCTTCCGCTCATTGGCCTAAAGCCCCAACCTTCACGCCCTCCCTGGGAGCTGATTGGCTGGTTTCCAAGAGCATCCGTACTCACCTGGGAGCTCCCGCATCAGGTAGAAGGGACCGCACCCAGCTGCGGCCTTGTCAGCGCCAGGAGGAGCTGGGGCCGCAGCGGGCGGAGGGACCGTTCCGGGGCCCCCTCCGGGAGGAGGAGGAGGCGGAGGGGGCGGCTTCCCCGGCCCAAAGCCCAGCGTGGCTGGTGGCGGCGGCGGCGGCTCTGTCTGGGCACCGAAAAGTGCTGTGAAGTTCTCCATCGCACTGACCGCTCTGCCTCTGCCGCCACCGCCACCGCCGCTGCTACCGCCACCGCCACCGCTGCTGCTGCCGCCTCCGCCCACTCGGAGTCTGGCACCGCCGCGGCCTCTCATTGGGCAACTTTCTCTCGCAGCACCGCCCTCCTCTTCCTAGAGCTTCTATTTATTGGATGAGTCTGGCTTCACCGACCGCTGAACTTCCGTCGCTCTAAGATGACACAGAGGAAATGGAGGTCGGTGACCAGAGACCGTCTATCTCCCGCCCACCCCGTTCACTGCATCCAATCAGAGAGGCAAGCCGTGAGAGGCCAGCCTTTCAGAAAAGCCGTTCTTTCCGTCGTGTCCAATCACAATTCAGCTCCCGGCGCAGGCTCCGGAGCGACAAAGACGCTGTCCAATCGGGAAGCCCAGATGGCAGGAGGTTGAGGGACACATTCGGTGTCCGGCAAGTACTTTGGCTGAGCAGCTCCGACGGCTGAGACTGCGGCGGTATCCGCGGCTTCAGGGCAGGGAAGATGGCGGTGTTGGCTCCGCTGCTGGCGCTGCTGTACTCCGTGCCGCGGCTCTCGCGGTGGCTGGCCAAGCCGTACTACCTGCTGTCGGCCTTACTGTCGGTCTCCTTCCTGCTGGTGAGGAAGCTGCCGCCGGTCTGCCTCGGTCTCCCCACGCAGCGCGAGGACGGCAACCCCTGCGACTTTGACTGGGTGAGCGGAAGAGGTGGCTCCGGGTCACCGAAGGGCAGGGTGGGAACGGCTGGCCGGAGCTCGAGGGCGTAACTAGGGCCGGGTGGCAGGAGCGGTGACCCCAGGCCGCTCAGAGTTAGAAAGGTGCGGGGAGAGTTGCGGAATGGAGCCCTGCTCGGCCAGCTTCTCCCAGCGTGACCTTGGGCTCCTCGATTCATCCCACTGGGCCTCGATGGCCCCAGCTTCGAATCTCCTGTGCTGTAAGATGGCCCTTGTGGAAATGGTCGAAAGGAAATCGCATCCCCCAGTTTTTCCTCTTTGAGGCCTGAGTACTTAACCGTCCTCCAGGTCCGTAGCCCTTGCCTTCCCGAAACTTACCCAGTGTGGGGAGTGGAGTCCTGGCAGTCCCTCGAAGGCCTAGGGGATAGCCTGGGGTTATGGGAAGGGACTCGTCCCATTGGGAGGGTGGGAGGGCTAGGATCCGCACAGAAGACTGCACCTCCTTTTGCTCATGTCATATATGTCAGTTTTTAATGAACAGAAATCTATTGTCTCTCCCACCCTTTCTCATTCAAAGTTAGTTTCAGTTTTAGCTTTGTCTAAAAGAGATCTCCCCGGCACGGAGGGAGAGCGTTGGCAAGTAGCCTGCTTTTTAGTCCTGGGACTCTTGGTTGGCCATTTAGTCACTGTTTTTAGTCTCTTAAGAGTTGTTTTAGCTTTTCATGGATCAGCCTATTATATACTCAAACCCTCCTCCTTCCCTCTTCAGCTATTATGTTCATCTGTTATTTTCCCCATCCTCCTTTCATTTTTCAGCCAGCCCAAATTCTGGCCCAGCCCGAGACCCAGACCCACCCTGAACAAGAATTGGAAGGGTAGCTAAGGATTTGTCACGTCTAATTCTTTCATTTACAGATAGCAAAATTCAGGCATACAAAGAGTAAGGAACGTGACAAATGTCACGGATGGAACACGTGCCTTTGGAAGTCCAAGGTTCTTTCTTGCATATCATGTTACACCAAGTGTCTGTTGTGTGTATAGCATTGTCCCATTCTAAAGGAAATAGAGAATAATAAGGCCTTCTAGGAGACCTATCTAGGAGGATAGAATAAAAATAAATTATAACACCTTCCTCCCATTTCTGTTGTAATTAGTTTTTTTTTTTTTCCCAAACAACTTTCATATAAGACCCAAAGGTGGATTCTTGCTTTTCTGGGACTTCAAGTCTCACAGAAGTGAATACATGACATTTCTCCTCTCCACCTCTTGTCTTTGCTTCCATAGGCCAGGACCTCAGTTCTAGTTTCTTTGTCAACCTGAATTTCCTGAAAAGTTTTTCTGCTTCTGTTCTTCTTTCCGTAGAGCCCTTGTGCCTTTATATTTGCCTAGAAGTCGAGTTATGTAATGCCATACTGGAAAATCTTTTCTTTACATTAAATTTCGTTTATCTCATTCTTCATTGAGTCTCATATCTGTCACGATGTTGATAGTATGTTTCATCAGGAGAATTTGGAATTGTGCTTTGTCAGTGCATTGATCATAATTCCTAGGTCTTTCAGTTATTTATCTTTCCAATAACACTTTTATTGCATAAATCTTTTTATTGGTTCTGTTTACTTTTCTCTGCATCAATCCATACAAGTACTTCCTAATTTTCTCTGAAACTGTCATAATTATTGTCATCTTATTGCAGCACACTAGCATTCTCTCAGATTGATGTGGCATCAGTTGTTGAGCCATTCCTCAGCTCTTCACTCATTCACTTGACAGTTCTTTGCTATGGCAAAAAACGTTGCTATAAAGGTTTTGCATATATGCGTCCTTTTCCTCTTATCTCCCAGCAAGAAATAGTGGTATTGTTAAGTTAGAGTGTATATAAGAACAGCTCTATGGGCAAAGTTCTGAATAACTTTCCAGAGTGACTGGACCAGTTCAGAGTTTCCTCAACAGTGTGTTTTGCCTGTTAATTCATAAGCCTAGAGCATTTGTTGTTTCCCTTTTCTGGTCATTTTTGCCAATCTGATGAATGTCAGGTAGAACCTCTGAGTTATTTTAATTTTCATTTCTCTAATTATTAGTGGTTTGGAATATTTTTTTTCATACAACTATTGCTAGCTGAGTGATAGCACTATTTGTTGTGTGAGGAATCTGTTCTCTCCATGCCTTACAAATGAGACCTTTATCAGCCTTCTGCTGTCTTCTGTTACTCTCCATCCAGTTATGCTTTACTCTAACCAAACTTGCTGTTCTTCCTATGGCACACGTTGCTCTGTTCTCATAACTAGAGTGTTCTCCCTCTTCCCTCTGCTCCCTGAATTTCCTACTCGTTTAAAGATCAACTTTGTTGCTATCTCCTTCAGAAACCCATCCCAGAAGATTCACCCCCTGTTCTTTAACTCCACCCCCACTTCTGTCCTTGTAATTCAGATAGAATTCTGTTTTGTATGCAGGCATATAAGATCAGTGTGACCTCAGGCACTCAGGTAATTTTGTCCCTCCTGGACTGTTTCCTCAGCTGAGGAGAGCTTCTTTTCCTTCCCCAGACTTTATCCTCCTGCCCCACAAAGCATTTGGAGGTCTGGAAGATCATTTAGGTAAACTTTTTTAGCTCCTCCACTCCTCCTCACAGCCACTTAATGAGTGTTTGGTTTTTGTGGCCTTCAACAGGCCACAGAGGTAAAATGTCTCTGTAAAATAAGAGGAGTGTGCTCTATCTGTATCTAATGGGTGAGGTCCTCCCTAGTGACAGTAAAATTCTGAGTGTGAGTGATTTTCCCCTTTCTCCTTACTTCACCCATGCCCCTCTCTTGGTCTCTCCAACCTCAGGCTGATAATAGCACATAGTAGGCACATAACAAAGGACTGACTGAGATGGATATCACCTCTAATTTCTGCATAAGACTCACCAGAGTTTATTCAGTTTGCTTTTCATTGATTATGGAGAATTGAGGTAGAAAATCCAGATTTCAGATGCATCCCAAAGTTATGCCTTTTTTATGTTCTTCATGTTGGTTGGGGTCATTTGCTTCCCTTTGTGCTACATAAGGATGGAATCGGGGGAAATGACTGGGCTGCTGCTGACAGTGGTATTCCTAAAAGAGACAGGCTGAGAAAGTTGCCATGGATAAATTCTTATTCCTAAAGAGAGAATAATTTGGTTACCTGTAATGAAATATAATCATGTTTTAGGACAAAAGCATCTTTTCCAGAATTCATCCTGCTTATGATGATTGATGTTCACCCCATTTAGGGAACTATTGTTTCCAAATTGGTGGCTTTTTGCTGGACTAAAGGCCTCCCTCTGTACAGAAAATTGTTAAGCACTTTTTTGTTGAGATGGCATTGACTTGGGCTTCATAAGCATGAATAGTTTCATGATCTCCCAATACTTTGACACATTAGTCTGTAAACAAAATGATCCCTCATCATCACCACCCTTCCCTTCCCCCTAATGTATCCCCTCCTTACAAGTAGTAACCCAAGGGGGATATAACATGAAACTGGCAAACCCTGTGTGGCTGTCAGAGGAAAAGGTACGCCTTGTCTTTGAAGACTTACATAGTGTTACTCTGCATGAGGGAGAAAGGTATTTTGGTTTAAATGTGTATCAGAATTCAATGGAAAGTCCCAGCACTTCATTGTGTCGGCTTTTCTGCCACTTGGCGACCGTTTCCCAGTTCTCCATGTATCCTATGCCTGCTGCCGCCATCTTCACTAGATCTCCTGGCTTGCTGCCGTGTGTGTGTCTCTGCCTTGGTTTTTCACGTACAGTCACTGTGATTCTCTTGCAGAGGGAAGTGGAGATCTTAATGTTTCTCAGTGCCATTGTAATGATGAAGAACCGGAGATCAAGTGAGTGTGCCCCCTTGCTCCTCATCCTCTCTGCAAAGCCCAGTTGTGAGAAGTGCACACGTACTTCTTGGAACTTTGGGGATATTGTTAGCTGAAGTATCTGCCTCCTGAGACATTTGGGAAGATCCAGTGGTTTCATTGTGGGTCAAGAGCTTTTCTGACTAGGATCCATAGTGGTTTTAGCTGGTGTTCTTATGTGATTTCCTTTTCTTCAAAGAAAGAATATTGTTTTGTGGGGTGGAACCAGACTAGTGGGCCTGAGGTCTTAGGATAGAAGCTTTCCATACCTGGGCTAATGTGGCCCCGGTGTAGGGACTGGGAAGGTTGCCCAGCATCTTTCAGCTCTAGCCTAGCTCTGATCCATGCTGTCTGTGTTTCAGTTACCGTGGAGCAGCATATAGGGAACATCTTCATGTTCAGTAAAGTAGCCAATGCCATCCTCTTTTTCCGCCTGGACATTCGCATGGGCCTGCTGTACATCACACTCTGCATAGGTGAGGGTCTCGGGGAAATGGGTTGATTGGCTTTAGGTTGGGCATTGACTAGACTCTGGGACCTAGTCCTCATCCAACACGAGACTCCACATTCTTTTCCCCAACTCTTTGTTGCTCTCATTTGACTTAAAATTCAGCAGTAAAGGAAAATGCACATGATTTGGGCAGAGGCCACAAATGCCCAAGAAAGGTCCGTTTTTTTTAATGCTCTATTTCTGGTTTTTAGTGTTCCTGATGACTTGCAAACCTCCCCTCTACATGGGTCCTGAGTACATCAAGTACTTTAATGACAAGACAATTGATGTGAGTGGTTATTCTTTCTGTACCCTGAGGTCCTGGGGAAGGTGTGTATGTATGTGGTGAAAGAGGGATAAGGGATGTTATTGAGATGGAGGAGGGCAAGTGTTTGGTTCCGTTTTTGCTAGGAGGAACAACTGTGCTTAGGAATTTGTATCATTGCATCAGGAATGTCGTGTGGTTGTGTGTTTGTATGCTGAAAAGGTGAAGAACTAGATTCTAGGGGCTGAGATTTCCTCAGGGACCTGTGTTCTCCTGACAGATCTAACTTATCTTGTATGTGGCAGGAAGAGCTGGAACGAGATAGACGGGTCACATGGATCGTGGAGTTCTTTGCCAATTGGTCTAATGAGTGCCAGTCATTTGCTCCTATCTATGCTGACCTCTCTCTCAAGTGAGTAGCACACCACAAGAGACAATGGAAACTTGCCCCCTCACTGTTTTTCAGTTTTTTTGATGCATGGACTGCTCCATCCAGAACCCCTGAATAGGCTCTCCCTGCCATTTGTCACCAATCTTCCTTCTCTGGAGTCTGTTTCTTTATGGCCTGTTCAGTATGTTTTAATGTTCATATCTCCCTGCCAGGTACAATTGTACAGGGCTGAATTTTGGGAAAGTGGACGTTGGACGCTATCCTGATGTCAGTACACGGTATGTGGTTTCCTAAGCAACAGAATGAACAGGTGCATGCTTGGAGATTGAGCTGACATGGTCCTTTATTTCCCTTTCAGGTACAAAGTGAGCACATCACCTCTCACCAAACAGCTTCCCACCCTGATCCTGTTCCAGGGAGGGAAAGAGACGATGCGGAGACCCCAGATTGACAAGAAAGGTCGAGCTGTCTCTTGGACTTTCTCTGAGGTACTTAAAAAGGCCCATGCATGAGAAATGCTGGAGGAAAGAGTATCTCCTCCTCTCTTTTAATGTCTAAGAACACAAGGAGGAGAGGGGGGAAGTTAAAGCCTCTCTCATTTCTCACAACTTAAACAATCTAGAACAGTTTTGAAAGCTTGTCTCCTTAAGCAGGATCCAAATACAAGGGATACCCAGTTACCCAGCAGAGAGGTTCTTGACTTTATCTATGTGAGCTATAAAAAGTCTGAGTGACATTGTTTTCTGGGAAATTATTTTATTAATGATGCAAGCAGATAATTAACAGTAGGGATCAGTGGCATTTTCAAATGCCAGAGACCTCATGGAACCGGCTCTAGACTTGATATGCCCTTGGGAAAGACTGGGTGTTCCAGAAGGTGGCAATTAGCTCTTATTGGTAAACAATGAGAATAATGAGTAGACTCATTCTAATGAAGAGCTTTACACTAAACCCCAAAGTGGGGTCATCTAGACAGGGTCTACCTCCTATCCTAGCCTGAGTAGAACCCTGTGGGCTTTCCCCCCAGAGGGTCTGAACTAAATTGGAGATGTTAATACAATCTCTATTTGTAGTCTCCTTCAGATTCTGACCTGACCACTGAGGGATGAGAGGAAGGGAAAAAACCCTGGATCTCCCCAATAATTGGTTATTTAATCATCTTTTCTCATTTAATCTGAATCGGTTTGTGTCTGCCTGCTTTCCATAGGAGAACGTGATCCGGGAATTCAGCCTGAATGAGCTCTACCAACGTGCCAAGAAACAGACCAAGACCCGAGATGTGATCCCCGAGGAGCCACCCGAGGCTGCAGCTCCTCACAACCAGCCGGCTGAGGAAAGCAAGAAGGAGAAATAGGAGCTCTGCTCTTCCTTTTCCAGAGGGCCCTCTTCCTTTTTCCTGGTTTGCCTTTTCAGGTCCTGTCCTTAGTAATAAGGGACTTCATAACCTGCTGCCTTTTAGTATTTATATTTATTCCTTATTTGGAATAGACCTGGAACCAGGCCCAAGGCTGTCGGGGGAGGAATTAACAAGGCAGACAAAAGAATGTCTTTTGTGGCCAAGCTTCTCCTCCCATTTCACCAAAGGGGAAAAAAAATCAATTCCTTATCTTGGAAGGAGAAAGTTTACTTCTGAATGTGAACATTTTTATACTGACTGGAGGCCTGGAAAAACAGAGAATGGGTTAATCCAGAAGTCACATTTACTTTCCTGTGGTCTCACACAGGTTTCAGCTTAGAGGCCTCACTAACATCTTCAGGATCGTTGACTTCAGTTCACTTAGGTCTTTCTGACCTTCTTTATTACTATTTAACATTGAGTAAAGAGTTTAAACTTAACTCTGATTTGGGTACTAATAAAATTCATTTACAACAGGTCTGCTCTAGAGGAGTGTGGAAAGATGGGGTGCAAGTTGCTTTAAAGAGCAGTAGTTAATTTCAACACTCCATTCATCTGAGTCAAAGAAAACCTTTAGAATGCCGCTTGTGTATTGGGGACTGGAGAAAGGCTGGGGTGGGGAATGGGGTTCTTCTGTTTTATCAACTTTGTTTCTCTGTGCCCTGCACTCCAAAATTGAGCAAATAAATATCTAAAAAAAGACTTCAAATACGGAGTGTCTGGTCCCGCGGGGCAGATTCCTATTTTGCCCGGGTCTGAACGGGCCTTTCTCTGGGTGAGATTCCATCTTCCCAAACCTCATGGTGTGGCATTGAGTTGATCAGAGTTCTAAGGGCTCTCAAAGCCTTTTCTCCCAAATCTCTTTGCATGGATCGTTTCAAAGTCCCCTTGCGCTGTTGTAGGGGCTGCCCTCCTGGCCTGCCTCACCATTTCTGGGGACCAAACAGCATCCCCATTACCTTGGAAGGCCGCAGTTTGGTCGGCCACCCGCCCCGCGCCCCCGGACCCGTCTGATGGGCTGAGCGTCTGCTTTGCATTTTTTTCATTAAAGATTTAATTTGGAACCTCTGGCTTCGTTGTGGGTAACTCGGGGCTTTGAACATCCCGCGCTTTGGCCTGTGTTTGGTGGGGGCATGGTTTTCGATACCGGCTTCGGGGAACTGGTGCCGAAGACTCGCCCCCGGAAGTGTTTTCCACTCGCTTTCTTCCACTAGATGTGTTTAATTTTACGCCCTCAGAAGTGCGGCCGACTCTGCTGCTGCCTTCTGGTCCGGCAGCTCTTTCCGCGATTGCTCCTCTCCTAGCTTCGGGACCGAACTTGAGGCGCCCCACGTTGGGGGGGGGGGGGTATTGAACCTGGGCGGCCCGGCGCAGCAAACCCTAACCCTGGCCGGGTGACCCTGGGCTAGGCACCGCGCCCGGGGCGTGGCTCACTTTCTTCATCCGTAGCAATGAGCCAGAAAAGGAAATGGCCAATTGCCGCAGGAGGCCATTCGGGACGCCCAGGTCCTGGGTTTCTGATTACGGACCAGCCCTCCCACTCCTATCAGCTCCTCCTCCGAGGAGTGCGAGGTGGGGCGGGCACCCCCACTGGGGAGGCTGAAGTGTGGAAGGGAGGCAGGGAGGGAGGGGCCTGGCCGTCGGCGGAAGGGGACATCTGCGAGAGTGGGGCGATGTACACAGGGTCATACCATTTAGAGAAGGAAGGGAAAGGTTTAGGCTCCCCGGGCTGGTGGACGGGCAGAACTTGACCCTCCCGCGTCTTCTCCAGAGCGCAGAAGACGGCTGTGTCGTGGCAGACACCTGGCATCTTTCTCCAGCTGCCCCCTCTCCCTCCCCCCGCGCTCTGGCGCCGGTGGTTGCATCCGGACGTCCCGCCTCCCACGTTGGGGCAGGCGGGACCAGACTCCGCACATCGCTGAATCTCGCGGAACTCGGCAGCGCGGGCATTCTGGCCGGCTAATCTACACGTGCCTTGTCCCCACGCGTGCCATGGCTCCTCGCGGGAGGAAGCGCAAGGCAGCTGAGGAGGAAGCCGAGAAGCCGGAG
This sequence comes from Antechinus flavipes, assembly GCF_016432865.1. Classification (NCBI taxonomy): domain Eukaryota; kingdom Metazoa; phylum Chordata; class Mammalia; order Dasyuromorphia; family Dasyuridae; genus Antechinus; species Antechinus flavipes. The sequence goes on from NC_067403.1 coordinate 247,462,909, forward strand.
AAGCTGGCCCAGGGTGATGATGCGGGCTCGGGAGAGGCCCGCGTGGTCATTGAGCACTGGTGCGGCGCGGGATGGGGATGCGGGAGGAGGGGGGCTCCCGGGGTGGGAAAGGGCTCGTCCTCCGGCTCACGGCCCCCTCCCTTCTCCACAGCCAGAGCTGACGCGTGTACGCGCGCCACGCCGAGGCCGTGGGTCAGGCGCTGCGACTGGCCCGCCCGGAGCTGCAGGTGCTGTTGAACCCCACCAAGCCCCGGCGGAGCAGCTTCGAAGTGACGCTGCAGCGCCCCGACGGCAGCCGTGAGTGCGGGCCCTGCCTGGGAGGGTGAGGGAGGCGGCGCCGAGCTCCCCTGCCCCTCCCCCCACCGTGACCCTTTTCCGTTCTTGTCCTAGGGGTGGAGCTCTGGACCGGGATTAAGAAGGGCCCTCCTCGAAAACTTAAATTTCCTGAGCCGGGGCAGGTGGTGGAGGAGCTGAAGACCCAGCTGGCTTAGACGAGGCCCGAGCGGGGCTAACCACGACAGGGTTGTTCCCGGGGTAGGACGGAGCCAGGAATACCCCGGCCCCCCCTTTCTTCCTCCCCCCTCCCTTTTCCTCTTGCTTGCAGCCCTGTGCCCTGGGGCATTGGCAGCATCCATGACGGACCGTGACCAAAGCACCAGTCACGTTCCTGAAGCTACAGCTCCTTCCTCAGGGGCAGCTGCAGGGGCCCCCTCTCCCCCGCTTCCCATGCTGTACAACGGCTAATAAAGGTTGGGGTACCGCATAGCCTTGTTCTGCGTCTATTTATTGGGGCAGCCGCGAACGCCCCGTGCATCTGGCCATGTGCGACACCGGCCCAGAGACCCATACTAGGTGTACTGGAGACTGAAAGGCGTTTATTGATTGCGCAGTGCGTGCCTCTCAGAGCCTCTGGACAGCCCAAGGGCCCGAGGGAACCCGACAGCAGGGGAAGACGCCTGGGTTCCTCCTTTCCCGCTCTGTTGGACTGAGCATAGGCTCCTTCCCCCTGTGCTTGAGCCAAGCTGTCCCCAGGGGGGACCCTCCCAATCCTTGGTGTTACTGGCATAACAGGCTCTGGGTCCCACTTACTTCCAAGTCAGGGCAGGGCCCTCGCGGCAAAATTTACAACAATTCCCCCCACCCCCCCTCAAAATCAACGGCAGCGCCCCTTAATCAGCCAGGACCCACTCCCTACCCTGTGTCTGATCTACAGAACCAAAGACAGAGGGGCAAGGAGTGAGTCCCTCCCCAGGAGGAAGCCCCTGGTGGCCCTGCCCCAGGATGGCGATTCCTCTGCTGCCACTGGAGCTCCCGCTGCCTCAGCGAACAACTTTCAGCCACCCCAGACACAGCCTACGTCAAGACGTCCACCTCCGTTTCTGACTCCGAGGAGGGGTCAGGCCACACAGAGAGGCTGGGGAAGGGCACTTGCCCGACCTGGGCCGTCCAGTCCACTACATCAATCTCCCCCTCCTCCTCCAGACTGGCAGGGGACAGGGCCAGCTTCTCCGAGTTACCAAGCTCCTGCTTGACCTCTGGACAGGCTACTCCTTCAGGGTACAGTGTATCGTCAGTGACTGAGGGTTTCCCATAACTAGTGTCCACCCAGCTGGAGCAGGGAGGGGACAAGTCTCCATAAGGTGCATGGAAATGGACAGGGGACTCGGGGCAGAGCAGTTTCTCCCCCTGCACGTCTGGCTGGGGGCCGGGGGTTGCCGGCTCCGAGGTCCAGGAGGCGGCCACTGCCAGCCCTTCACCTTCACTCCCGTGGGAGGCCACGAGGGGGCTAAGAGGCTCTACAGATCCCTTATCCTCTCTCACCTTAACGGAGTCCTTCTCCAGCCCCGCAAACTCTCTTGGCCACAGCTCCACATCTGGCAGACACCATTCTTCTCCTTCCACCCAGTTCTTCTCGGGCTCGGTGAGAGGGTAGGTCGGGGTCCTTGAGTTTCCAGCCCTGGGACTCTCCAGGGAGTCGACCGAAGGGCCGATGTCTGAGTCACAAAGCATGAAGTCCAGGATCTCCTCCAGCTCGCTGGTGGCGGCAGCACTGGTGATGCGGTATTCCTCTGCCTCACAGGGCTGGCCCAACAGGGCCGGGACAAAGTCACAGGGCTCCCTGCAGTCTCCACCCAACAGAGCTTCTTTGCCCACCATGTCAGGGATATCCGGAAATTCTGACTTCACCACGGCCTGTTCTGGAAACTGGCCAGCGGCCAGCAGTGTCTCCTGGAGCCTGGAGCAGGCCGGCGAATCCAGCGAGCACAGACTGATTTCCACAGCGGGCTTGCCCTCTTCTTCCATGAGGCTCATGCCCGGCCCCTGAGTCTCCTCTCCAGACTCCCCGCCAGGCCCGGGGGTCAGCTGGCTCTCCTGAGAGTCCCTGGAAGGAGATTCCTGGACCACCTCCCAACAGCTGCCATTAACGATCTTACGAAGCTTGACCCGTCCGACCTGGCCTTCCTCGGCCGAGTCAGAGCTGGGGGCCCTGGCCTCGGGGCTCCGCTTCTTATTTCCGCCCATCTTGGGGGTGAGGGAAGGACTGGAGGTCCCCTCCAGAAGGCTGCCCTTTCCGGGCCCCGGCTCTTCCTCGGTGATCTCCTTGCTCAGCGTCTTCTGCCGCCACAGACGGCGGCTGGGTGGCGTGGGGGCCGAACTGGGCCCTGTTACGGTGCTGAGGGACTTGGCCGAACAGACATCGGGAGACAGTTTTGTGCGGCTCAGCCTGATCTTCCTGGGCAACAGAGGTTCATCCACGATGGGGCTGGGGGGGAAAAGCTCAGCAGCTACAGGGCCTGGCACCCTGCGGTTCTCCTTGGGGCCTTGCCCCTGGCTTTTAGGTGAAGAGCTTTCTGCTTGTGTGGGAGGGCAGATTCTGGCCTTCCCCTTAATGGGGAAGGGGTCTGACATCTCGGACAAGTGCTCTGTGCTCTGCCCTCTGCTTTCCTCCTGGGGATCCTCTTCTTTTCCCAAGAGCTTCAGCTTCCCGCCCCCAGGGGCACAGGCAGCTTGGGGAGGAGGTAGGGGAGTGCGGGGGCGGCGGCTGGGGCCCACCACTCGGGCGGAGATGGGGGCAGGGGGTGGTGGCTGCAAGCATTCCCGATTTAAGCGTCTGCCCTGGGCTGCTCGAACCAGTTTTCCACCTTCCAGCTGAAGCGACTCCAGCTCTGAGACTCGAAGCTGGCGGGCTGCTAAAAGCACATCTTGGGCTTCTTCCCGGGAGACTTCCATCTCCGAGGTGTAGAGGAAATCCACCAGCTTGCGCAGAGTCCCAATCTTCAAGCCCCCCAGCTCTAAGACCACCTTTCGGCCCTGGGCCGGCCGCTCCCGTTGGAGGCGCTCGGTGAAGAAGGGGCTGCAGGCTGAGAGGATGCAGCAGTGAGCTGGGACTGCCTCACCTGGAGGGGAACCCACCCAAACACATCAGTGTCACAAGTGGGCATGGTGCTTCACCCCCATCCCCCACCCCTCTTCCATGGAGCCTCAAATTGAAAGGGAAATAGTTCTTGAATCACTGTCAGAAACAGTAGGGATGCTAGACTTCATTAGGATCAAGTTCTTCGCTTTAGAGAGAAAGAACGGGGCTTAGCTAGAAGGGAGGAAACTTACCTGAGATCCCACCTTGAATCAGTGGCAGGGAGGCCTATGGGATGTGGGGTCTTCCTGACTCTTGGGCCAACATCCCCTCTAAAATATCCTAAACTCCCCAACTGTGCATTTACCTTCCAAGAGGACAAAAGAGAAGCGGATCCCTGGGCCAAATGTAACAACGAATGGAGACCATCTTCCTAGCAGTTTAAAGATGTAATTCTTAGGGAAATACCACTACTGTGCCTACAACCCTATGGCCCTACCCCCATGATATCAAAGAAATGTTCACAAAAGATATTTTAAAAATCTCTTTTCATAATCACTCCAAATGGGAAATTCCCCTGGGTTTTCTCTTGGAAATTTAAATTATAATATGAATTTAATGGATTATTATTGTACCATAGAAAATGACAAAATAGTGCTGAGAAGCTTGGAAGACTTCTCTGATGCAGAAGAAAATAAGCAAAGCTAGGAGAACAATTTATATAGATGATATCAAAAATTGTTTGGAAAGGATTCTGTTAGTGCAATGATAAATGACAAGCCCAAAATCTGAAGGAGACCCCCCTCCCATTCCCCCCATTCCCCTCCTTCCAGAGAGGTGATGGACTTAACATGACATACATTTTTGGAAAAGGTTAATAGAGAAATTTGTTTTGTTGGACTATGCATGCTTATGAGGAGGCCCTTGTTGGAAGTCAAGATAATAAAAGGGGTTAAATTATTTAAATGCATGTAAAAATAAATAGATACATTTACCAAAAAGAAAAAAAAAAACCGTAACTCTTAAGGAAGACTTATATACATATTAACTACTAGTTACTCACAGGTCTACTTACTTCTCACTGGACACTTTTGCCTTTTTTCCTAACTAGTCATCCTCCCTTAGAAAGTAAGCTCCTCAAGGGCAAGATCTCTTGGCTAGTCCTTATTCCTAGCACTTAGCACAGTGTTTCAATTTACTTGGGGACGGGGAGTGAAGACAGGGGAAAGAGAGGAGAAGGATACTGAAAGAGCCACTTGGCCCTCAAGTAATTACAAGAGTCAGAGACCACCATATCCTATGCTCTGTAAGAGGGGATAATAGGTCACACCTTGTAGGAACAGAGACCACAGTTGCTAAGAGTAAGGATTGAAAAGAACTCAACAACAAAAGATACTCAACAAGTTGGAGAACAGTCTTACATTTGGATTCAAAAATAAATTTCTCTAATAATGGATGGAGATCCAGCATATAAAGGATCTGGGTTTTTTTTTGTTTGTTTGTTTTTTTTTTTTTGGTGTTTTTTTAGCAGGGGAGGCTGCAAAGATTAACACAGAAGAGAGCAGATGAAATAAGATATGAAAGGAAACAGACCAATTATTAAGGATTAAGTTTTACAAACATCAAATTCACTGATCCTCCAAGAACCCTGGTAGATTGCTGCTATTAAATCTGGAACATAAGAATTTACAAAGGTCAGTGTTGAAAACTATCTTTGACTTACATGAACTGATGCTGAGTGAAATGAGCAGAACCAGGAGATCATTATATACCTCAACAACGATACTGTTTGAGCATGTATTCTGATGGAAGTGGATCTCTTCGATAAAGAGAGCCTTAATTGATCAAAGATGGACAGAAGCAGCTACACCCAGAGAAAGAACACTGGGAAATGAATATAAACTGCTTGCATTTTTGTTTTTCTTCCCGGGTTATTTATACCTTCTGAATTCAATTCTCGCTGTGCAACAAGAAAACTGTCCGGTTCTGCACAAATATATTATATCCAGGATATACTGTAACCTATTCAACATGTAAAGGACTGCTTGCCATCTGGGGGAAGGGGTGGAGGGAGGGAGGGGAAAAATCGGAACAGAAATGAATGCAAGGGATAATGCTGTAAAAAATTACTCTGGCATGCGTTCTATCAATAAAAAGATATTAAAATTAAAAAAAAAAAAGAAAGAAAACTATCTTTGCATGTGTTTGGAAAAATAAAATGCCATTAAAAAAAAAATTCAGTCCCCTTCAGTAGTCTATCAGTCTCAATAGGTCACCCACAATGCCATATGAGAATGATCTAAGGCAGTTATTGGATTCAAGAATCTCAGTATAGAAAACTGAAGAAATTTTGCAATTATCTGCACCTTGAGAGTTTCTATATTAAGAAAGTTTTTCTGCCTGTTCCAAGTATAAGCTGATCTTTCTCTTGAGAAGATGAAGGAGCTCATGGAACAGCTCTATAGAGTTCATGCTATCAGGGATAATAAAGTGTTCCCTCACACAGAAGCAAGGTATTCATGGAGGGGAAAAAAATCTGAAGTGGTAGTTGAAGCTGATGAAAAGAAAAAGAATGAATGTATAGTTATTCCACATCTCAGGGGCTAAAATCTGGGTAAAAATGTTTTGGTCCTCCTTTCATTCCATGAGAATGTCCTTTTTTTTAATGGGGTGTTTACATTAATTTACTGTAAAATTTGGGTTATATATTATGCACTTCTGAGTTTTTAAACCTTCTCTGTGTCATCTTCAAAACTTCCAAAAAATTCCACTTAATTTCTTACACTGACCCTTGCTATACTGAAACTGAAGTGGGGAAAGTCATGATGTGGAAGAGATAACTGTACACTCATAATTTGAAAAAAAAAAAAAAAAAAAAAAAAGATCCCTCTTCCTGAAGGGAGATGGATGCTCTGAGGAAGTGGCAGCTACTTTTGTTCCTGAGAATGATGAAAACAGAGCCCCAAAAGCTGTCAGGTGAAAAAGAGACCTTATTGGTGACTCCTTCCTGAGAGGCAACTGAAACGTTTTAACATGATAAGAGTAACTGAAAGGCCTGTTGTCTTTTGGGAATAATTATCCAAGACCTAATTGAAAACCTTCCAACTTGTTCAAAGAGATGACTCTTCCTCTTCTGATGGTCCTTATGGGCATAAATCATCAGAAAGATTACAAAGTCTTAACCAAAAAACTGAAGACTAGGTGGGGCAGGTAGGGTTTACCTCACTTCTGGCACTAAAAACAAGAGATAAAGAAAACTCTCTTAGAAGTATATAGCTGATTCAGATGATGGTGTCTGACAAAGGGCCATAGATTTCTGGATCACAGTTTAACATATAATAGGTTTCTGTCCAGGGTTGGAGTGACCTAGCAAGATCTGAGATGAACATATTTGCTTAGTATTCTGCTAATCTAATCAAAGGGGTTTCCAACTAAAAGAGAATGGGTCAGGGAGAAAGTAACACATACTTATAGATATATGTGCCATAAAAAGTAACTCTAAAGAGAATAGTATTTGAGACACCCAGACATTTTCAAGAAACAAAATTTAATAAAGGAGCCAGTAGTAAAACTCCTGGATTCCACTATCAATGCATAAGGAAGAATGAACATACACGAAAAGAGAATGATGTAGAAATACATCAAATTCAACAGTTTGGGGGTAATACACAGTGGAGATTTTTGACTAGAGATTAATTAAGGAGGCCATTCCAGTCAAGATGGAAGCCTGGATGGATATAGCTTCCTACATACTTACTGCAGCAAAAACCTTGAAACTCAAGAAAGCCAATGAGATGTATCACTTCCATAAAGAGGGAGAAAGACCAGGGAGAAATGTTGGAAAGAAGGCAGATCTTCATAAAAATAAAATAAAACTCACTTAAAAAAAAAATAAAGCAAAAGTATAGGCAGACCTGAGGCAAGATGTGTTAATATCCATTAAAGACTAAGTTTTAGGGTGGAAACCCTAACATGAGAAACATATACCCTGGAAGAATGGTGTCTTTTTTTTTTTTTTGCATTAAAAGTATCTACTTTATTAAAAATCATATTACACAATTTCTAAACTTTATATTAATGGAAGCTCAATTTCTTTCATGCCTTTTTATTGTTCTTTATATACTGTAATATTTGTTTGTTGTTGACTGTTAAATTCACAACAAAAAAGAGGAAAAAAATCTAAGAGACCATTTTAAGTGAGTACTTTCACCAAAGTACTTGACAAAAAAAAAAAAAATAAAACAAATCAGCTAGCAACCCCTGGACAACAGGAATGGAGTGTGTATGGTGGAAACTAGCAAACCCAGTGGCAGCCTAAGCAAACAAGGTGGTGGCCCTCCAGAGCAGGGGTAAAACTACTTTATAGTCTATACTGCTCTCTCTCTCTGAAAGCAGCAAAAGTAGAAAACTCACATAGAAATCTCTAGGGTTACCAGAAACCTCCCAGCAAGATCATTATTAAGTCCTAGAAAGCAGCATGTCTCAGGGCTCCAAGTCAAAAAAGTTAACTCCAGGGCTGCTAGGTCCCTGTTCTGATAAAGTCATAGGAAGCCCTGAAACCCAGTATTCTGAACCTCAAAGATGGAGAAGAAATAGATCCCAGAGGACCTAAAGCAAGAACAAGCAGGGTCAACCACTCTACCCCAAAATACATAGAAGGCAGAGCCTGCCTTCAATAAAGCCTTTACTTAGGAACCAAAACCTGAATGATGAATAAACCAGAGACACTGACTGACCAGTATCAAAAATGCTTACAAATCTAAAAATCTCACAAAAACAAAAATTCTGCTACAACTTTAAGCTCAGCCTCAAAGAGAAGAAAAAAAGGATTTTTGACAGTTAATACCCAACAGAAAAGAAATGAAAGATAAAAAATGAAGTAGCTTGGAAGGGAAAGTGGTAAATCTTAGCCAATTGATCAACTTCCTGAAAACCGGAAGAGTAGAACAAGAAATTAACTCCATGAGACAGCAAGAAATAATAGAACAAAATCAAAAGAGTGAAAAAAAATAGAAGAAAGGATTCCATAAAAAGCACAAGATTCCAAAAGAAAAACTTGGATATTCTAATCCAAGAAATCACAACTGAAAACTGCCTAGATCGATCAGAGCCAGGATAAAATAACCCACTCACTGCCCCCTGAAAGAGATCCCCACCCCAAATCCAGCCAAAAGGCAGAGCTCAAAAGCAGCCAGAAGGCAGCATTTCAAGTACCAGAGAACCAGGAAGGGTCCTCACATGAAACCTGGCAGCTCCTACTTTAAAAAAGGGAGATGTTGAGAGAACAATATTCTAAAAGGCAAGAGATAAACTTACAGACTAGCCTTCTAACTTAACCTGCAAAGAGAAATTCTCCAAGGGCAAAAACATGCCTTTGGAATATAGAGTGGACTTTCTGGCATATCTGAAGCAACTTTGAAATGCAAACAGCAGAGTACAAAGGAATCTAGAAAGGAAAAGTAATTGGACACTGAATGAATGCTAACATTCTAATGGGGAAAAGAAAAGTGTCCTTCAGAATTTTAAGTCTTTAATGGTTGAGTACTAAGAGTATTAAATCAGAAAAACAGAGAAACTCGAAAGGAGAGATGAATGATTGAGACTGTTCTGAAAAGGAGAAAGACACGATCAGTAAAAGGAATACACTACTTCACAAAGGAGGGGGAAGAGGGTACAACTTTATCCTAACAGGGATATATAAGAAAAATAGTCTAAAAAGCATGAAGGATGGAGTAGAAGGAGAGAGTGAACATTAGGTAGAATCTTAGTCTTACTTAAAGTGCACAGAGGGTTGAACATACATGTTAACAGGATGATATAGAAATATATCAGATTCAACAGTTTGGGTGTTTGGGGTAATATAAATATGTATATTCAAGTTCCTAAGTGGGAAGGCAGGAATTGGGGAAGAGAAAAAATGGTGATCCAGTACCGATCTTAATCAGGAAAGGTAATGGATAAATAAAGAATTTGAATCTGTGTTTTGATAAAACATAGATTGGATGAACTTCTCAGAGGGAAAGGTTACTGAGTGCCAGTTATGGGCCACAAGTGAAAGTGGGAGCAGTGCAGTGCAGAATGAGCAGTGATCCCATGTCTGTGAATACAAGATGAACACTGTGAGAAAGGAAATGCATTATGATAAAAACAAGTTTTTTACTTATGAAGCAGATGTTCCAGAGAACACAAAGGAAGGGTGGGCAGAGAGAAGTAGGATTCAAGGAGCAGACTTCAGACATACAAATGCAGGGTTTGCTGATGTTAAAACAAGGAACATCACTGCAATGGTTCTTTAAAATGCATAAAAGAGAACAAAGCTCAGAAAGAAGCAGGACAAACAGAATAATTTTACAAGGAGGTGTGGTATTATATACTTTAAAAAAGCAAGTATAAGGAAATGGGATATTTTGTGTTTTGCTGTGTATATGGGAATGTTTTTTGGTTTTTATGTTAAATTAAAAAAAAAAACATATATATATCTCCTGAAATTAATGGAGGAGAAACTAAGTGGGGCAGTGGATAGAACACCAGCTTTGGAGTCAGGAGGATCCGAGTTCAAATCTAGCCTCAGACAATTTGACACTTATTAGGTGTGTGACTCTGGGCAAAATCACAATACAGATCTCAGGCTGGATTTGAATCCGGGTTTTCCAAAATCCAAATCCAGTTTGTCCACTGTGATAAAGGATCTCACACAATTCCTGTGGAAGATCTGGAATTGGTGAATCACAGTAATAGATGGTTTGATGTCCCGTGGCAAAAGGTCTCCAGTGGAGTGCCACAGGTGTCTATGTTGGATCCCTAGTTTCACATACAGGGTGAATCCAAAATCTTAGTTTACCTTTAAGCAACTAAAAAGAGTTGAAAGGCATGAAGTAGCAGAGCTGAGATTTCTCCAGCTTCACAACTCAGGCTTTTCCTCTGGTGCTATAGCTTAGGATGGCAAACGTTTTTATCAGCAATGTAGATAAAGGCATAGATGGTATGCTTTATCAAAATTGCGGCAGATAAGAACAAAGCTTGGCTAACACATCGGATAAAAGCCAATATCTAAAATCTCAATAGGCTAGAGCTTTCACGTGGTTCTAATAAGATAAAATTCAAAGGAAACTCTCATACTTGGGTTTACTAAACAATTTCCCAAGTACAAGGGTGTGTGTGTGTGTGTGTGTGTGTGTGTGTGTGTGTGTGTGTGATTAAATAGCAGTTAGTCTGAAGATCTGAGGATTTTAGTGAACCACAAGGTCAATCTGAATCAGCAGGATGATGATGTTAATACTTCCAGGAAAGGTGTTAGCCCCACTGGATTCAACTCTGATTAGACATCATCTTGCAGTCCCTAAGTTATACCATTCCCTAGAGCAGCATGATTTGTGGACCTTTTTTTGAAGGTTCAAAAAAACCTTTTATTTTTTTAGGGAGGGAGGGAATGGGAAATGTTTTCAAATGTGCTTTCATAATTAATACTTAAATATGATCTATTAAAACACTCCCTTTTCAAACCACATATCTGTATAAGGCCAGAATTTCCTCCTGAACAATATACTGAAATAAAATGAATGTAGAAACAGATAAGAAAATCCAGCTGGCTTTGATGAAACCATTAAAGAAATTTGCAAACTAAAACAATACCATTCTTCTCACTCAATTTTTTTTTTGTTTTAGATAAGTTTCTCATAAAATTACATTAAAACATAATAGCTTTATTACTTTTAATGTATTAATGAATTAATAACATATTTTAAACTTTTATCTGTTTTAATTTTGTATAGGGTGAATACTGATAGAAGCTGCATAAACAAAAAATCAAGAGTTTAACATGGCTAAGAACTGTGGGTAGGCCTAAAAAGACTCCCTACTAGGGCCCCTCCACTATCTGGGACTGGCCTGCTATTTCCAGGAAAAGGCCGAATCGATCTTTCCATGTATTCATTCTTTCCCAAACAAGGCCTTCTCCCCATATTCCTAGACTTTTCTTTACTGCTCATTGGTTCTAGATCCAGGATCAAAATTGTTCCTGGATGAGGTGTATCAACTTACTCTCTTCTAGATTCATTCCCCATTCCCCATCCCGGTAACTCTAGGGACAAAGGGACCTATGTTCCTTTAGAATATAAATTGTGATTTGAGGACAAGGACTATCTTTGCTTTTATATCTGAATCCTCAGTTCTCAACTCAAAGCTGGACATAGCTAGGACTTAATAAATACTTTTTCAACCATTGAAAATTAGCAGAAGGAACCAGGATGTTTAGCTAAGAGAAGGAGGGGGGAAAAAACCGGAATGGGGGAATTTAGGAGGAAGAGGCAGACATAATGGCTGTCTTCAAGGATTTGAGGGCTGTCAATACTTGTTCTGCTTGACCCCACAGGGCAAAATTAGAAACATTAGGTAGAAGCTGGAAAAAGAAAACTTAAGCTTGGTATCTAGAACATTCTGATAAACAGAGCTATCGCCTGCCTTGAGAATGAGAGAGTACCCGCTCCCAGAAAATCTTTAGTGCCCTGGATCAGGGCCATCCCTTTCAGGTAGAGGCCAGACCAGATGGCCACTGAGGACCATTCCCACTTTGCAACTCTATGATCTTGCTCAGAAACTCCTCCCCTTCCCAGAGCTCACCCCCCACAGGATTTCTCTATCCCCCCTCCCCCAAGCAGCCTCTTTACCTTCTGCCTGCAGAAGAACATCACAGAACACGCCACTCTGTTGCTGGTGATGGAGTTGGAGAAAAGCTAAGCGAAGGAGCCTGGGATTCCTGTAGAGGATTTTGGGGCTCTCAGAAGAGCACATGGTGATTGATAGCCCCAAACACACTTCTGTCTGTTCACAAATCAAGTACCTGGTGAGTAAGACATGGTGCTTCAGAGACTCTGTTTTGCTTTACTGACTTCTTTCTTTTCTTACTGGGCTGCACTGGAAGGTGAAAACAACTCACAATTGCACAGCCTTCCCCCTAAAAACAGTCTCGTGAGATAGGGGCCAGCACTGTTCCCCCATTTTGCAGGTGAGCAAACTGAGGCTCCAAGAAGTTAACGAATTTGTTCTCAATCACACAACTAATTGCCTGAGTGGGAACTGAAGCAGGTCGCTCCTGAATTCAAGCTCTTGCCTCTAATTCCAGCTATCTCTACAGACAAGGGGCATGACCGGGGGCCAGTGGGGTTGCAGATCCCAGAAAAAGCCATGCCCCTCGCCCACCTGCCTGGTAGGGAAGACTCTCACCTGCCATCCTGGCTGCCTCCTTCTTCAAAAAGAAGGCCCCAGGGGGCAGCCAAGCCTTTCCCAACAAACTGACCGGAAGAGAATCCTGGCAAAGGCCACTTGAATTTTCCCAAGTGCCAGGCTTAACAAGGAAGGGCTCAGCCTGACGTGTCCCCATTAACCAGCAGGGGGTGCAGGGTGTTTGGGAGAAGCAGGGCGAGCCTGAGCCAGAAGCAGCTGGAATGCTCTGCCTGCGGGGCACCAATCCCTACTAGAACAAGCTCTTCACCTGGGGTCCCTGAACCGCTTTTTAAATATTTTGATAACTCCATTTCAATAATAACCGGTTTCCTGTATATTCATTTTATGCATTTAAAAACATTATTCTGGGAAGAAGTCCATCCATAGGCCTCCCCAGACTGGGAGGGGCCGGAAACAGTTAGCACCCCCCTGTACAAGAAGAAACTCACTGCATCTGTGCTGGGCTTGGGGAAAGGAGTATGGCTAATCCTCCAGCAAAGAAACTCACTCTGAATGGAACCTATTCCCGGAGTCCCCTGAAGGTGGGCTCAGCACAGCTGGGATTTAGCTTTCTGTACCCCTCAAACGCTAGGCCCTCACCATGCGCCAGACACTGCCTTGGCACTCACTATGTGCTGGGCACTGCCTAGGCCCTTACCCTACACCAGGCCGGGGGGAGGGGATGGGGGGGCAGGACACCCGAAGGTCCAGTCACACACTCATGCCCGCCTATCGGCACACGTGCCCCTTTTGTTTGTACCCCCAGCTCAGCATTTGACTCATAACATGAACTTCATAAACGCGTTTTGAAGAAACAAAGGAAGCAAGCGTTCCCAGGTTGGGGGGCGGACAAGGTATCCCCCCACCCCCACCTAGCTGCCCGGCTTGGGGAACGGCTTAGGGGCTCCTGAGAGGGCCTTCTCTGGGGAGGGGGGGGGGCTGCCCGCAGGCCATGAGCCGTGCCTGCCTCCCAAAGCGATGCACGGGGCCTGGTGCCCAGGCAAGGTGCATGGGAGCAAGGCACCTGCTGGGCGGCTGAGGGTGTACCCGGAAAGGCTGTTGAGTCTCAGGGCTGGGGGAGCACGGGAGCCGGGCCTTCCCTCGGATCCCCACACTCACTGCAACGTGGGTCCTGTCCCGCCGTGCGCCACGCGCCATGCGCCATGCAGCTCCCTCCACCGCGGGGCTTCAGACTCAAGGACCAGGGAAGAGACCGGCAGGAATAAGGGAGCTCGGCCCAGTCATCCCCATACAAAGAAGGCCCACTACAAAGGAGGCTGGAAGGGGCCCGGGAGGCGCTGGGCACCCATAGGCCCCTTGGGAAGGCCCTGGTTGGCTTCCCTCGACCACCCACACCTTCCCTTCCCCCTCAGGGTTCCTCGACTAGCCCGCCGCACCAAGCCCTCCTTCAGGGCCCCACACCTCCCACAAGCTAACAGATGGGAAGTCCACCCATGGTGCCAGTAGCCTTCCATTCCCCCAGGGTTTCATCGGGCTCCCGAGGGGCCCAGCAGACGCTTCACCTCTAGGGCGTCCACCGAGCAGACTTCCCTCCCAAGCAGGGTTTCTCCAAACTCCGCGCGTGCTCCCAGGACAGCCAGGGGCTGCTTCCCGCCCTGACTACCCCGAGGGCGCAGCGGGAACCTAGGAGCCAGGGTGGGCGTGGAAGGAAAGGCAAACCCCTGCTGCAGGGATGCCTGGGAGGCCGGGCGGAGGCGGGCTCTCACCGTCGTCGCGGCCACGCGGGGGGCCCGCGGCTCCCATCTTGCGGGTGCAGGCGACGACCGCAGGAGGCGGTGCGGGGCAGCACCGTGCAGCCCCGGACAGCAGAGGCGGGGGGCAGGGGGCAGCGTGGGACACGCGACTCCGAGCGCGCGGCGCCAGCGCCGAGGGGCCACGTGCCCCCCTCCCCCCGCCGCTGCTGCCGCCGCCGCCACCGCCTCCGCCGCCGCCGCCGCCGCCGCGGCCGCCGCCTCGCCACTCGATTGGAACGGGGCCCCGGGCGGCCCCACCCAATGGCCTTCGCTGGTCCTCCCCGTCGAGACCCTCCCCCTTCGAGTCTGCCCGGCAACGCCGTTTCCATTGGCTCGGAGACACTGCTGGGGCCCAATCGCGAGAGGAGAATCGGTTTGGGCGGGAGGAATGAGGCTCCGTTTCTCAGGCCTTCGAGGCTGAGACGGCGGCGGCGGCGGCGGCGGCGGGAGCGGGAGGCCGGGGCTGGGGAGGCGGCCTCGGCGGGAGGGGGGCGCGACCGAGGGGGCGGCGCGAGCTCAACCCGGCGCGAGCTCAACCCGGCGCTTCCACGGCCCAAGCCGTGGTCGGGGAACTCAGGCGAGGAGGCGGAGAGTGTTGGGGTAAACGAGGGACCCTCCGTCCCCGCCTGCCCGCCCCCAGGGTCGCTCGGCCTGCGGCGCCGCCGGGAGAGTTCCTGGCTACAGGCCTCTCGTGCGCGATTCCGTCCTCGAGCCTAGAAGCCCTGGGCTGAGGTTGAAAACCACCTCCTCCGGCTCCTCCGGGACCTCAGTGTCCCTCTTTGGAAAATGGGAGGAGGGATTGGCAACGGGAAAAAAAACAAAAACAAAAAACTGACCGGATTTAGACTAGGAGTATCCGCTTCTTACTTTTTGCCCGCGTGACCTTGGGCAAATGACCTCTAACCCTTGGGCGGGGGAACTCAGTTTCCTCATCTATAAAATGAACTAGATGAGCTTGTAAGACCAACCCCCCCAGCTCTAAATCCCTCCAAAGGGTCCATCTTTGTGCACGGGGATCCCCAGAGCGTTTTCTGTCCTCCCATCCCCCCCCACATTGTTTGACGTTGTAAAACTGAAATAGTAACAGCGCCTCCCCGCTGAGCTCGTGGTGGGGAGGAGGAGGTGAATGAGGTATTTGTCTAGTGCTTTTCGCCTGGGACCACAGATGGTATTGGGAGTCAGTTTTACCATTAATGGTGCCCATGTGTCTCTCCCTCATGAAAACCGGGCACGTGTTAGCCAGCTTGGTTGTCCCCCTTGTAGAAGCAGGCCTCACCCTGGATCCCCGAGCTCCTTTCCGGTCTCTCCCGAGTTTCTGTCAGCGGGATGCCTGGGCAGGGCCAGCCCCGGATCTGGCGGGGACCTGATAGATTGGCTCATTTTGGAAGTGCACGAAGAGCCTGTTGTGTTTGGGCCAGGAGGGTTGGGGGGGGGGGGTGCCTCTGGATCCTTCTCTTGTCTGGGCTGTGATGGGGGTGGCGGGTCCTCCGAGCCCCCACCGTAAAATAAATAGGTTGGCGAGGGCTTTCCAGCCGTAACTCTGCTCGCTCAGGGCCCACTGGTGCTTCTCTTTGGCACAAATCTCAGCCTTTCTCAATGACCCTTTGTGGCCCCAGCACCCTCCGAGATGCCCTCTAACTCGACATTCTGTGATAATGTCTAATTCAGCATGGCTGAAACCGAAACAGGTCAGATAAAAAGATCTCCAGGGGTGTGGTTTCAGGGATGGAAAAGGAAGATTTCCAAAGATAAAAAGCAAGTCTGAAAGCAGGAAGGACAGATAGAAGGGTAAGTACATTAGAATGAGGTAACAAAGGGACATTAAAAAGAGGAAGCTGGAAGGATGAAAAAGATAGGAAGACCCTGGAATTGAAAATGGAAAAGAGAAGCAGCTTGGATTTGGCTTTTAGGGATGTGGGTGAATGTGCCAGGCTGGGGATATAAATAAAAGGAAGCGCCTGGGCCCTCTAAGAGTTATTCTAATATACATACAGGGGAATGTGACCAGAAAAAACTGTTCAGGAGAAGCTGTAGTTAATGATAGAGTTGATGGACTGGTCCTTTGAGGACTGGCAATATTGATCTGATTGTTGTTATTACTGTTATTTTAATCCAGGTTTGATTCTTGGGACTCTAGGCAACTTGCTTTCTCTAGGTCTCAGTTTCCTCATTTGTCAAATGAAGGAGTTCTATTAGATTAGTCAGAAGTATCAAATTTATGGCCCATAAGCATTACAAAAATTCCTAATGAGATCTGAAACCAGCTAAAAATGTAGTTAGGAAATGTTTAACAAGATAAAATTACAGTACAACCATGTTACTTCATGGTTTTCAAAGTCATTACACATCCCCCAGGGATCCTATTCCACTTTAATACCATTGGACTAGATGGTCCCTAAAGTTTCTTCCAGCTCTGAATTGTATATGATTCAACTTATATTTTCAAAAATTTCTACAAATTGAGGACACCAATGAAAGAAAAGAGAAGAAAGGTGAATAAGGAATAACACAAAGTTGTTTTCTCTGTGTGTGTGTGTATTTTAAGAGGAAGCAAGAATTGAGAGGAAATAGAACAGAAGAGGGATAGATTTAGATGGAGCCAGCAGGAAAAAACAAAGACAGAAGACCGAATCCTCAATGTTTATAATGTCTCAGTGTATTATCCCTAGATGATGGCACTGGCATTCCACTGAGATGGGGTTGAAGTTTGAGCAAAGAGATTAAGATTAATACTTTATATTCTTGGGAACATGTTGATAATCAGAGCAAAGCTAAGTACCATGGAGTATAAAGTCATCCTTTATACTTGTAAAATTGACCAACATAGTATAG
Organism: Antechinus flavipes; assembly: GCF_016432865.1. Taxonomy (NCBI): domain Eukaryota; kingdom Metazoa; phylum Chordata; class Mammalia; order Dasyuromorphia; family Dasyuridae; genus Antechinus; species Antechinus flavipes. The sequence goes on from NC_067403.1 coordinate 247,480,072, forward strand.
TTGTCTTATATAAACAGATATATAGTGATTTTATTTTATTTTGTAAAGTTCAGGTCTATGCTTTTAAAATTTCTTCCAAATTTTTACTTCACCAACTTTTAAATGATCAATCTGTGTGTTTGTGTTTGCGGCGGCGGCTGCTGTTGATTTTGTCAGTATTTGAGAGTTTTGAAATTGAATGAAAAATATATTGTGTTTTTTAAAAAGACCAGAATTTTCTTAGGGATCATGATATAACTTTGCTTCTTTTTATATTTAATGCAGTTCAATAAATATTAGGCACCTGCTATTTATAATGGACTTTGATAGGTGTTGGGTATAAAAGACAGCCAGAAAACAGAAAGAAAAGAGTTTACATTCTTCTGGATGAATTTAGCATATATAGAGATTCCAAAATGGAAAATATTATGAAGCAGTCACCTCTCTCCCTCTTAATTCTTTTCTAATTTACTGTAGAGATGATTTCTATTCAATGTTTAGAAGAGATGCAGGTTGGATCAATTTAATTTACGAAACTTTTTTTAAACCATATTTTAAAAGGTTTATTTATTTGGTAATTTATTTGCCTTTATTTTAACGTTATTTACAGATTCAATAATGTCCTTCACTTTTAAACAGTGACTTCTTTGTTCTGCACTTTCATGAACTAGCCCTCCATTCATGTGACTGCTCCTATCTGAGCTAATCTGAAGCAATTTTGCAAGTACAGTAATATACAGTATCATATCCTACATTCCTTTCTGTTTTCTCAGGTAGCCATGTTGATCTGGCAGGATATCAAGTGAATCATTTGAGTAATGTTTATTGCTTATTATGTGCAATGCATTGTGATTATCAATTCTTCATAATGTTTATTGCTTGCTTTTCCACTATGTTTTCAATTTTTACATTTCTGTTTCTTAGAACAGCCCAGAGTAGCAACTGTATTAGTTTGGGAATCTGAAGATTTGGGTTTTAAATGCTGTTGTTCTACTACTTAAAGAATTTGTTAGCTTGACACTTAGTTTAGCTTCAGTTTTCTCTTTCATAAAATCAGAGGATTGGACTAGAATGATATCTCTATCTAAGGTCTCTTTTTGGCTCTCAATTCTATGATCCTTTAGCTGACTAAATCCTCATACAGTTCTTTTAAAGCTATCCAAAGTCGTCATTACTTCCTAACCATTGTTTTTTTCTTTCATTTCTGTAAAAAACCTTGGGCTCAGGTATTTAATAGTAGGAGATTGGATCTAATGTTTATATGCTGATTATTTTATATATAGGGTTCAAAGAGCAGTATAGATGGAAAGACTTTTGTGAAAGGTGGGGCTTGAATCTTGACCAGTGGATAGGGTCTGAATTGGCTGAGAAGAAAGAAAAGAAAATTAAATTAGTGGTAACATCCATAGTACAGCAATAGGAGCTGAAAGATGGAGGGCTATTCTAGGAATAGTGACAAGATTAACCTTATGGAAGGGCGTGTTCTTTTCTAGGAGATGTGAGATAAACTTGGATAGGGTGGGGTGAGATTGTGAAGGGCTGGGCCTAGGATAATGCACTTTGTCCTATGAGGAGCCAAAGGATTTTGCAGGGTGGGGAGGAATCTGAGGAGAAAACTGGTGTTCTGAGTAAATTGATCCCAAATCATCCCCCTTCTCAGATAATTGGGATTTTTTTTCCTTTTCAGAATAAAAAGGAAATTCTCCAGTCACATAATTTAATATTTAATGAATATTATATTCTGCATGATGGATTCCATTTAGACACACAGACACAGCCCCTGTCCTTTAGGACCTGACATTTGAAGAGCATAATTTATGCTAGATATCTTAGTATGTTTGGATAAAAAAGGAATAAGAATAATTCTGTGTAGTCCAGTGTAAATTGAAATTATGAGGCCAACTACCTGAGTTCAGAAAAACATACACAATTATCTTCCTGAGATTCCCTCAGTTGAATTATCTGGGCAGTTTTGTAGTCTATATCACTTATCCTATTTGGTTCACATATTTTTTGATTGGAAGAAAAAAAATCCAGACATATATAAAAGAAACTAATCAATTAAAAAAATCAGATCCCAGCAATGGAATTGTTAGTTCAAAGAAGCCTATTCCATCCCCACCCCCCCATAAATGGATTAAATACGTGCTTTCTGTCTCTCCCTCCCTTGAACTCCCTCCATCCCCTCCCCCCTGGTTTCGGGGGTGGGGGTGGGGGGGGTGTGCTGCTACTTAGGGAGGGACATAGGAAGTTGAGAAAACCTTCACCAAATTCCAGTAACCAAAAACAATAAAATAATTTGATCTGTAAACCGACAGCATGTCTTTTGCCTGGACACCCCTCACATTCAGAAAGCAGGGGGAAGGGGAGACAAGGCAACCCCCCACAGTCCCATCATCAAAGAGAACTCAGGAAATAGCTTAGGCTTGTTTCTATGCAAAGATTGCTAAAAAAATTCCCCAAACCCAACACCTTTTTTCCCCCCCTCAGGCTCAGGCCTTGCCATACTTCCTCTAGGATTGTATATCCTTTGCTTTTGCAATATATCTAGATATACATGTTATATAAATGCATATGTATTTTTAAAAGTTCTGTGTCTTTTTCTGTCTCTTTTCTCTTTTCTTTTTTTTTTTTCCCCTAATTCCTATAATAAAGTTTCCTATTGGATAAGGTCAGCTCCCTGATTTATGCCTGGTTTCTATTGGAAGCGCTCAAAGGCTGACATCACTTAGGAAAGCGAGGGGGTAGGGCTGGCAGACCAGTTTGTCACCACCCAGCCTCCCTTGCCTTTGGCTGGGTGCAACTTCCATTTTAGGTGTTGGATCTGGGAGGAAAGAAAAAAAAAAAGAAGAGGAGAGAGAAGGAGAGAAAGAAGATTGGAAAGAGCCTTAAAGGAGGAAGAGGTGGAGAAAAATTAATTGCATTATTGTATTTGTCTTTCTCAGCAATATTGGCAAGGATTTGGATTCCTTTTCGTAGAGGATTGTTTTTTAGAAGTCTGCAACCGAGGTGTGTGTATGTGTGGATAATGTGTACAGAAGGAGCATGATAGACTAGCTAGTTTTTAATTTTTGCTAACTAGAGGGATTTTTAAAAGGTGCTGGCTGTTTGGGGAGAAATTCAGCTAGGCTGACTGATTTTAGAACAATTGTTTCCCTCTCAATTTCTACTACTTTTAATTTTATATTTTAAAGCAAAACAGCAAGAAGGAGCAAACTTCTGGGTCTCCAGCGCTGGGAGCTGGCTGAGCAGCTCCTGAGGGTAAGAGCGGTCCTGTGAATTTGCCTCTTGGTGTATTTTCTGATTGTATATTTCCTTCTGGGTCTAAGTGAACACAATTACATAACCTTTAGTAACAAAATTTTTAAAAGTTGGTTTTTTGGTGTATTGTGTGTGGGTTGAGACAGGAATTTGTCTTGAGGTCGAAAGCTGGTTTCACAGATGGCTTTTCATATGTTCCAAAACCTTATTTTACTTTTTTCCCCTGTTTGTGGACGTGGAAAGTTGCAAGGAGATTTGCAGCTTAAGCTGTGGTAGTGGTTTCCCACTCCCTTTTCTCTCCCCCCCAATCCCCCCCTCAAGAGTGTGATTTAACTCCCGTAGTCTGTTTCAGCCTCATGCTCCTGGGTGGATCCCGTTTTACTTTTCCAGGTGCAGTGGGTGGGAGCCTCATTCTCTTGTACTGGCCCTGCTGCTTTGCCTTTTAAAAGAAAACAAATGGATCCCCATTGACTGCTGCATTTGCCTTTTCTTAAAACTACCTTGGGTTACTAAGACTTCTCTCTCCCCCTTCCCTCCCGCCCCCTTCCTTCCCCTCACTCCTCCAATCGTGCAAAAACTATTTCGCAAGTTTTGGAATTAAGGGGTCATTTAGTTTACTTGTGAATGGAAGAGAAAACAAGAAATGATTCTAGTTTTTTATTTATTTAGGGATGGTAGGTTTTACAAGGTTAGCAAAAAGCTCTTTGCATACTTGAGTTTTCAATTCATTTGCAGAATTTTAAAAGGAAATGTATTTTTTTAAAAGTGAAAGTCAGTTGTGTGGGTGAGTAGATTTTTAGTTGCTTTCCTAAAAGATTAGAAATCTGTAGCATTGTAGGCTACTGACTCCCCCTCCCTTATTTTAAATCATTTTTATTTGTGAAGTATTTTTTTTCATATACTTTTAACACAGTTTTAAATGATCACAGTCATATCATTAGCAGTAGTCGGAAGCTTCCCACTTCTCCATTTGCTTTTTTAATAATCAGAGCAACTCTAAAAATTAGAGATGAAGTTGAATTCAGTGCCCTTTAGTACCTAAACTGTCTTATCTTTAACAGTCCCTTACATGTTTTAATTTTTAATTTAAATTAGGAAAATTGGATTGTTTTTACGTGCAAAACTAGAGCATCTAGGGATTTGGCTTGCTTAGGGGTTTCAAAATAAAATGGAATGTCTTTTTTGTGTGTGTAATGCTAAGGAGCAAAGTGAAGTGGTTCTTAGAAACTCTATCAATACTTCTTTCTTCCTTGACTCTCCAGTCCAAATTTGAAAAGAAAGGATGGTATGGTACATTTATGGGGACTACCCAATGAAATGATTGATTTAGCCCTTTGGACACTGTAGTTTTTATTTGAATAGGTAGAAAAAATTTAAAGAATATCCATGTCGTTTTTTCTGCTTTAATTTCAACCTAAGGTTCTGAGTAGATTTTTGGATGATTTGAATTGCAGGTTGATCCATTATCCATCTAAACCTTTAAAGTGGGTATCTGTTTTGAAAGATTACAAAAGCACAGTGATAGTAGGATCCAAGTAAGTGCCTAGAACAGAGGTTTTTAATTTTTCCTGTGTGTGGTATGTGTGTATGTGTGTGTGTGTGAGTGTGTGTGAGAGAGAGAGATGGACCCCTTTGGTAGTCTAGTGAGGCCTATTGAACCTCAGAATAATTTTAAAAATTAATAATTGAAGGAAATGCTAATTTTTAGTTAGACACTAAGTTAAAAACAGAATTTTTCCCATCGAAATTAATGGACTTTTCAGAAATATATCTTTTGGTCTATGGACCCCAGGTTAAGAAACTTTTGGTCTAGAATTAATGGAGGCAGCTCCAGACATTCAGTGGTCTGGGTTTTTAGATTAGAAAGGAGATTTATCTAATCTTTCATTTTCTGTCTGATATTCAAGAATTGTAGAAGGTTTGGAACTAGAGAAAAGAGTACCATCCTATCCCTCTTGAGGAAGTAGGTGGAATGCCCTCCCATTTTAGTGCTAAGCACTTAGTGGGTATATTTTTATGTTTTGTTTTCACCTTTATAGTAATAGATCATTTTGTTTGTTTTATAGTAATAGATCATTTGATAGATGTTCTGTTGAGTTTTGTTGCTGAAAAATCTCTAAGTAGGAGTGTTGGAACTAAATTTAGGGGTGAATTCCACAACTATTTTCTTAGGCAAAGAGAAATGGAACTATAAAATTTGCCTTTAGCTGACATGGAATTTAGAGCATCTACTACCATTTTAAGAAAGCCCTAAATCATTAAAACTTCTGTCCAATTCCCTGAAGAGATGTAGGTGACAGGCTTGTGTATATAACTAGTCTTTCAAAAGAGAAATTGGAATAATTGGAAAGAAAGAGACTTGCCTTGAAAGAGTTGCCTTGAAGAAATCAGTATATCTCACTTTATACCCAATTCCCCTTTACTTTCACTTCTCAGACCAAGACTGTTACTCTTTATAATAGATGTTTTAAAAAACAGACCCTAGTAAATGGCAGTTTTCATCTTGTTCAAGGTCCTCCCTTTTCCATAGTGGCTTAATGTACATTACATTTCTGCGATTTCATCAAAGGAAATCTATTAACTATCTTCTGTTTTCATGATGGGGAAAACTGGCCAAGAGAGGGATACTGTTTCAACCTTTTGACAGGAAGCTTCCCTTCTGTGTAGTATCTTGGGCTCACCTATGGTATTCTTTCTCTTAAGAACCTTTATATTGTTTGGGCTAATCTTTGTTTCTTAGTCTTTGGTCTGGCTGTAGGAACTAGTTGCAGATAGACTTGTGTTAGCATTTACGCATTGGATCCCTGAGGCTATAGTCCAAAATGTTGGAGGGAAGTTTCAGTGATGCAAGAACAAATTCTAAGTGCTAGTAAAAACCTGCCAACCTTATAGACTGTGTATCCAATATTCTTCTTCACCAAAAGGTGAGGTAAACCATTATTGTTTACTAGATCTTCTTCTCCCATCCATTCCCCCACCCCTCTACATACCTTCTGGCAAAAATGTTGAGAACTGTTTATTTTTAGGCCTGGACCCAGTTTACTCCAAGTCTTGAAGATTCGGGTTGCCCTTCATTAGCATATTTAAACCTGCTAAGAGCTTTTTATATTTTCACTTTGGAAAGAGCCTAATGTTTGGTTGGATTCATACTATAAAGGATATGTTTTAGGTCACATTAGTTTTCTACCTGAAATTCTTTCTCGTATGCTGAAATTGAATATTTTATACTTTTTGCCACATTTAGAATTAATACATTTGATTAAATATTTTAAAAATGTGACTAGATAGCACTTAGTTTTTCTGACACTACTTCATTTGAAGTAATGCCTACCTTGTAATTACTTTGGAGGTTTTTTGTTCATGTGATTCAATCTTTCCTCTCCCCCAAAAAAGGGTTAATGTGGCACTCAATTGAAAATAGGGATTTCTCTGCTTAAATGCAGCTGCCTACAAGGTTGCCAATAGAGCATTGATGTAGCCTGGCAAGGAGATTTTTGGAAGGAAGGAACAACTGCTCTGGTTTAGAATGACCAATGGGGAATAGAGGGCATGCATTGATTTGTGTTTTTGTTGTGTAGCTTATTAGACATTTTGAAAGTAGTTTGTCTCTTCAAACTTATACTTTCTATGATAACTTGTTATTAAATATTAAATAATGAGAATGGAACTTGGCTATCTTGGCATAGTAAAATTCCCATTGCTAGATATTCTAGATGAAATTTTAAGTCTCCCTCAGAATGCATTAGATCTAATATATAGAAAGATGGGCAAAAAAAAAAAAAAAACTCCCAAACTTCTGGATTTTGTTAGCCAATGATTAGTAATTGGGGACACTTTTATAAAACAATTTTATTAGGTTTCTTTAAGTATTGTGCTGTATTTTAAAATGTTAACTAATCTCAAATAGGCTTTTACTTTTTATTGTCTGAATTTTTGAAAGTTTTATTGGTATTTATAATCAGTTGTTTGGTTCAAAACCCTGCTTTGTGACTCACCAAATACACTCAGTACTCAAAACAAATCTCACAATGTATATAAAATTTAGTTTTTTCTTGCTACTACAGTCTTGATCTTTACTGTTCTATGAGATCTTCACTGTTTTTCTATTGCTCATAATTAAGCTTTCTTTATGTGATCTTTTCATTTATATCATTGTCATTGTGTATATTCTTTGATTCTACCTCGCTTCATAAAAGCTCAAAGTTATTCTTTTTTCCTGAATTTCTCAAAACAACTTTTTCTTATTATACTGTTAATATCTCATACAATACTTTTTTTTCCTATTTCTTTGCTACTGTTAAAAATGATGCTATGAATATTTTGGTATATGTTGAATCTTGTGTTTGTAACCATCTGACTTTCTTGTTGTATAGACCTAATGGTGGGATTGCTAGAATTAAAGTTGTTGGCTGTTAAATCACTTTTCTTTCATACTTCCAGAATGTTTGACTGCTCCAGAGGTCTAATAACAAATCATTTGTGTTCTGTTCTTCCCAACCCCTTCTAACACTGACTTCCTAAATAAACTTCTTTTCAAGAGAAAGCTATTTTTTGTGATATGAAAAACTTGGATCCGGTGGGGTTGCTGAATCTTTAGGTTTTGTAAAATATGACTTATTGTCCATCCTCTTGGAAATGTCAGTAGATCTGTTGGGTCTATTAAGTGATCTAAAATAATGGACTTGTGACATCACTAGACATCATTGACTAATGTATTCAATTGTGACACATTTGATTGTTTTCCTCATGGATATGAACACTTTACTCATTTAATATAACTTGTTCAATGTTTGATTGTAAATCATCCAGTAGTGTTTGATAGCCACCATCCTACCTTAGAAGGTAATGCATCAAGTTAACAGATTCCTTCAATAATAATAGTTTTATCTTTTTATAAAGTATTTTTATCAACACCAGTTAAGAATAATTGGGTAAAATCAATAATTTTGTTTTTTCTTAATTACTAATATTTCTACTTTCTTTTCATTTGTCTATAAGTCCTAAAAACAAAAAAAATTCAAATATGATAGTAATCAGCAGATTGCTTTACCAAATTAAAAAAAAAATTTCACACTGAAAAAATGCAGGATCAGTTAAAAAATGAAAAGTATTGTGAAATGTCTTATAAAATGATATATAACATTCAATACTATTCTCTTATAAAATGCTTATTGTTAGCAAATGAGTCACATTTTTTACTTAAATAAGTCATTTGTAAACATTAGGTTCAGAATAAAGTGGATCTGAAAAATTTATCTTTCAAACCAGTCTTCAGGTATTGAAAGCCATTAGTATGGACTTAAATTTTTAAAAATGACTTTAACTGCCAGATATCTATTGCACTTCTGTCTTTAAGTGAAAGTTTCTGCTTTCATTGTGTTTAGAACTACTCTTTGGTAGACTAAAATGAGTGGTAGACGAGGCTGGAGATAAATGAAAAAATCTTATCTTCCATAAAATATTTGTGAGATACATCATGGTATCAAAGTTCAAATACAATTCCATTGATTAGGGCTCTTGAGTAGAACCTAACTATTGCATTCCTGTTTTTCCTGCTTCTTTAAGGACAAGTCTATTTTGTGAGTTGTTTCTTCTGATCTATACTTTTAGTGACTAGAGGCTGACCTGAAAAGAGCTGATCAGGCTGATATTATTAATAGTTATTAAAGCTAGTTACTGAACCAGGATCTTTAGCTTGAGGTCTCATTTATCTTAAAAGGACAGAACTTCCAATTTATGATGCTAATTGAACCTATAAAAATAAGGACCTTTTCTTCATGTCCTATTTTTCAACCTGAACCATGCTGTTTCTATCAAGAAGGCCTATAAAAAATTGTATTCCCATGAGCATATTTCAGATTTCAGGAAAGTTTGAACCTTGGCTCTATCACATTAACTATAAGCATGGGACAAATACTCAATCCAGTGCTTTAGTTTCCTTGTCTGTAAAAGGGACTTTGTTCTATATATCTTACAAAGAAGTTGTGAGGGGGTAAAAACATTTTAAACATAAAAACATAATTTAAATGTTAATTGTTTTAGAAATCGTGGCTTGAAAGAACTGTGAAAGGTTTGTTCTGCTCTATGCTTTATAGAAGCTATGAAGGACTAGTATTATTATGGGCTCTGCACTGTACTAAGCATTGGGAATATAGATTTAAGACAAAAGGCAGTCCCTGATGAGAATATTTAGAGAAGTTCCTTTGATTCCCATTTATTTTAATATCTATGTTTTTAACTATCAAACATTTGTATTACTTTTGTTTCTTGAGCTGAAATAGGTAACATTTGACTCTGAACAGGGAGGTAATTCAGTTACTGATGGCCTTTTCCCTGGTTTTTTTCTCTTTTCATTTTGTATTCTTGTCTCTTCTCTGAAGGACTGAATCTGTTTTTTCACTTGCCCTCATTTTATTTCTTAGGTCAGTATCATTCATGTGCATTGCTTGACCCCAATGGTAATTTTAAATAGCTAAAGTAGCTTTTGATTCTTGTTCTAGAATAAGCAACATTTTTTCCTCAAAGGGGAAGAAATTAACCACAGCCCATTGTAGACTATTAAGCGGTATACTAACATGAGCTTCTATTATGATTAGCTGCTTCAAAGTTATTTAGGCTGTATCTGTATTTAAAAATGGAAAACTGGTGATTCAATTCAACTAACTAATCAAATTGCCTCATGTACAGGGGGAAGGGATTCAAAGTCACAAAATAAGCCCCTTGAAGGCAGTGACTGTTTACCATCCACTACAAAGATACAGCATATATGTAAATACATAGAATATAAGAAAAACAAAGCAAGAGTGTCCTTATTTTGGGGGAGAAGGGTACACATAGGAATGGAAAGAGACTTTATGGAGGAGGCACCTAAGTAGATCCTTTAAAGGAAGATGATGTAAGGAAAATTACCACTGTCCCTAAAAATGCAAAATGTTATTGTATATTGTTACAGGATTTTAGAATTAGGGTATGTATGGCCATCATTTAGTCCACTGCACTTATTTTGATAGATAAGGAAGTTGAGACACAGAGTTAAAAATCATATATTTGCTAAGAAGTAACTCAAATTCATAAATAGTAGGGCCAAAGATGTAAATTCTATCTCCAAGAGATTTGTTGTTTTTTTATAGCGCCCCACCCCTGAAAATACCAATGGGAAGTTTTTACTTCCTATTGGGAATCTGGAAGATTTTACTTAAATGCATTAAGGAATAGCTGTGGTACTTTAGGTTGTAGAGGGAAAAGGATTTTGTTGGTAGGGAATTTTAATAAGCTAAACTATCACACTGACAGTGGAAGACATAAGACATTGTTAGAGAAACTAGGCCAACCTTTCAATACAGTTATCAAAGCACCTGCAGTTCCCATTTCAGGGCAGGTGAAATGATCCTCATTGAACTGAAGTAGAGACTACATATCCAGCAAACTTTTAAAATAGAGGAGACCTATTTTAAAAGGGAAATTGGTGCCAATCTGATTCCTTTTCACTGCTCCTTTGTTGAAATTTTTCTCCATTGACTACCTTTAGAATTTTGTGAAGCAAGCCAGAATTTGCCACGTGAATGGTGAATGTCTAACCTGCTGAAAGTCAGCTCATCAGGAAATACTGTAGGAAGGCCCCTCCTACCCTAAAAACAAATGAAGTTCAGAAGAATTAGAAGTTTTCAGAGTAACATGGATATTTCATGGTACCTATTATTGTATTCCTACAATTCTGTACGGTCTCTCCCAATTTGTCATTGTTAATATTTTTTGGAGTATCAGTATTTTGTTTAGGTTAGGCTTTAATAATAATAACAGTTGGCTGTGGAAAATCGGGGCGGGCGAGGGGGTGGGGGGAGAGGGGGAAAGAGGGGTGTGAAATTGAAGGTTCTACCTTGTCTTTGGAGATAGCCTCCATTCAGTATTTATTCCTGAGCAATTCCCTTTAGTGCAAGAAGACAGAACTAGATTTAGTTCTGTTTCTTCTTGACCATTTTTTTCAGTCCTGGTGTGTTCTGTGCCCTTGGTCAGATATTTATTTTATTTTGAACTTAATAAACAAACATTTCACTTTACATAGTATAGGTAATGAGGGTTGTACGGAAAAAACCAGTCTGTTTTGTACAACTTCTTTTTATTATATAATAAGTTCAGCTTGTAGCTTACAAAGCTTTCCTGTTTATCTGTGCTTCTTTCTGAATTTCCTTTTGCTGTCTTTCTGCATTTCTACCAAAATGTGAGTAACAAGCTTCACCATCAGCCCTCTAGAATTAAAGTTGACTTTTACATTGATTGGCATCTTCAAGTCTTTCACGGTTTTGCCATTTTGTTTTTGTTCCCTGATTCTGCTCACTTTACTCTGAATCAGTTCATATAGGTCTTCCCAGGTTTCTGAAATAATCTTATTTCATCATTATCTATGAAATAATACTTGATTATATTCACATTGGCATAATTTGCTCTGGCATTCTTCAATAAATGACATCCCTTTTTCCTCTAGTTCTTGGCTATTAGAAAAGAATTGTTTTAAAATAATTTTGTACATATGGATTCTTTCCCTCTTTATTTGATTTTTTGGGGGGGGGATATAAACCTAAAGTGATGTGGTTGGGTCAAAGGATAACTAGTGACTTATGGTTCATTGTTCCAAATTACTTGCCAACATCTTGGCCAAATATTTAATGTGAAATACCAGCTTTTTTAGTCTTTTGCCTCCCCCCCCTTTTTTTTTTAATTCTCTAATCCTTTGAAATATCTTCTTGCCCACTGGAAGACAGATTTGCTGATGAACTAACTGCATCCATAGTCTCCCGAGCATCAGGAAAAATAATCAGTGATTTTATGCTTCTTTCATGTATCAGAAACAGATGTTGCCTGGATGGCTTAGGAATAGAGAAAGAGAGATCAATATTAATGATTGCTTATTTTAGGCTAATTCCTTAGGAGAAAGTTAAAGGATATAAACACCTCCCTTTTTTTTTCCTCCCTCTGTCCTGAATCACCCAGACTTGTACTTTCCCTTTCATGGCACAGATAGTAACTTAGCTACTTTGTGAAAGAGTCTCTCTGTTTCTTTCTTGATTTGGAGTGTAGCCCTAGAACTTGACCTGATTAAACTCTCCTTTCCCTTTAATTATACCTGTCTAATTGTCATTTTGTTAACTTCATATCATTCTTGGGAGATGACCTCAAGCAGGAAACAGTTTTTCCCCCTTCATTTCTCCCTTTGTCAAATAGCGATTGTTTGATGTAGGAAATAATCTAGACAGTCCTCCAGATTTCCCCAAGACAGCAAGTTAAATTAAGTGGGTGGCTTATTTCATTCTGTAATAAATGGGGAGGCGTTACAGGAGTAGCTATAGGATCACAGATTTAGAGTTAAAAGGTACCACACATATTCATTCAACACTTAAGTACTTCCTGTAGGCAATCTCTATTCTAGGGATTCAAAGACAAAAATGAAAAGTCCCTGATCTTGAAGAGTTTATCTTCTATTAGGGGAGATGGTACACATGCATATACTTTTTTTTAATCGAAGTGGGGGAAAGTTTGGTAAAAATAAACACATCAGAGAACAATAGCATATTGTCTTTATCTTTAGTACTCCACCCCTAAAAGAACTGGGGGAGTTGCCATCTTGTCTCTTTAGGATCAAGCTTGTTTATTTATATGCAAAATAAATACAAGGTAACTTTTTCAGAAGGAAAGCTGAGTTTTGTCATAATCTAGGGAGCTCAGAGGCCCAGGTAAGGGAAGAGGGAGTGTATGGTAAACATGGGGTAGGGGGGCAGCTCAGTTTAAAGGCCTGAAGATCGATGTTAAGAGTTTGTCTGAGGAATTCTAAGAAAGCCGAATGACTATTAATTGATAGTGTGGGAAGGCAAGTAAGGTCTAATGAGGCTAAAAAAGTTGGGACCAGTTCACAAAGGAATTTCAAAGCCAAATAGTGGAGTTTATATTTGATCCTGGAGGCAATAAGGAACCATTGTAGTTTGGGTAAGGAGTAACATGGCCACACCTGTGTTTCATAAATAGCCATTTATGGGGAGGATAGTTTGAAGAGGAGGTTCTTGAGGCAGGAGAATGTGGAGGCATTTACTCATAGTACCCCGAGTGGTGCTGAGGGCCTGAACTAGGGTGCTAGTCATGTCCATAGAGAAAGGGCAGAAATGTTGGAGAGATCCATATGTCAGCATTTAGCAACTGAATAGATAGGTAGAGTGAGAAAAAGTGAGTTGAGGATGACACTGAGGTTCCTAATTTGGGAACTTTTTACAGTAGAGGAAGCTGAATCTCAAGAAAGTAATATGGCTTGGGCTAGATCAGATATATATAAATGGCAGAGCAAGAATTTCTTGACCCTATATCCTCTGCCTCCATATTTAGCTTTCTTTTCCATTGCCTGGTACTGTCTCCTAATAGAATAGTCTCTTTTTACCTTGTGTATGTTTTCCTTTCCTTTTCCATATAACCTAAGTGATGTACAATTTCTTAAGACTTCTTTTGCCTTTTTATTTTTTACTATTCAGATAAAATTATTTTGATAGTTAAATTGTGTTATTCCAAGAATTCAGCTTACTATTCTTCCACCTGACTAGCTTTCAATAATTTTTGGTACATTACAGTATGTAAAGCACAGTATGGGGAAATACAGTTGTATAATAAGACTTAGTCTTTATTCTTCAAGAGTTTATGTTCTAGTAGGGAAGATTAGGTACCTATGAGGGATCATTTCTAAAGGAGTTAACAAGGAAGACATCAGAGCAGAGGAAGTAACATGCAAGGTGGGCATGAAAGGTAGACAGGATTTTGATGATAAAAGATGTGACAGAGAAATGAGGACGTTCTAGTCAGTGGGAAGCTCTTGTTACTCTTGGGGAAAATGGCCTAGATGAGCTGGATTGTACAGTTTCAATTGATTAAAAGAAAGCAATTGATTTGGAAATGATATCTTCTCTAATCCCTTCATTTTTCAGATGAAAAAGTAGTCTCAGAAGAGAAATAACTTCTCCAACATAGTTAGTTTGGTAAAACCAGGATGAGAATTCTATCATGATTTGTAGTTCAGGGCTTTTTCCACTAGATAAAAGTTGGAATCATAGAAAGTCTTGAATACCATTTTAATGAGTTTAAGAATTTATATGTGGTAGACAGTGGGAACATAGTGTATGTATTGAGTTTGGGGAGTGTTTGGAACAGAAGTAGTGTTTTAGGGCAGCTAAGTGACACAGTGGATAGAGTTCCGGGCTTAGAGTCAGGAAGATCTGAATTGAAATTTGGCTGCAGGCACCTGCTAGCCAAATCCTGAGCAGATCACTTGATCCTCTTTGCCTCAGTTTCTTCATCCATGAAATGGCCTGGAGAAGGAATTGGCAAATCATTCCAGTATTTTTACTAAGAAAAAAAAAAAGCCTCCATAACCTCTCAGACTTTGATTGTCTGAACACAATTTAAATGACTGAACAGCAAGGGATCCATAACACTATTGGAGTCATCATCTGGCCCTTCTTTTCTTCCCTGAGGAACACCTTGAAAAAAAGTGTTCTGAGTTTAAAAAAATAATCTATTTATTATCAAGCTGATGATAAAACAAGTCTGGTGAATTGAGAGGCTAGGTGGGGGGTGTCCTAGAGCAGTAGTGAAAGACCCTTGAGTTCACCATCTGGTGCTGAGAGATATGTGCTTTCCTTTTCTGATAGAAATTCTATCTAGGATTTGGTGGAGCCAACAAGACTCTCCATGGCCTGTGGCCTCTGTGGTTGAGTTCACACTCTTCCAAAATGAAAAATTTCTGTCAGTTGAGAATGGATTACGTAAGAATGATTTATTTTATTACCTCTATACTTCCTTTTGGGGAAGGTGAGTTAGGTTAGTAAATCTTACTTGATGGAAACTTGTATGTTGAGTGTATCGACAGTTCTAGTTTTAATGTTTGTAGTATTTGCTAGTTTTCTGTGAAGCACTTCTACAGCACATTTCCATCTGGGTGACAGATAAAACTCATTGTCTGAAACCAATGCTAGCTATTATTTAGCTAAGCTTAGCTTCTTTCCTTCTTATCTTGCTTCCTTTTTGATCTCACTTATGTTTGCCTCTTGAGACATCATTCATCCAGTCTCCCAAGTTCAGAACTTTGAGAATTTAAATTTTTTTTCTCCTTCAGGCCTTAGCCAGTGATACCAAATCCTGTTGGTTCAGCTCCTAGAAAATATTCTTGTGGTGGATAGAATGAATAAGCAGTGGCCTTTGGAGTTAGAAGAGACCTAGGGTGGAATCTTGCTTTTAAGACCTAGCTGTGTGAGCTGGGAAAGATCATAGAAGCTTTCTGTGCTTGTTTCCTTAGCTTAGTACTCAGGTATTGGGATGAGGTGATATCTGTCAGATTCTTCATAAACCTCAGGTCATGCCCTATCGGCTTTGGTTCGGGTCTGCAGTTCTGTGCACGGAGGGGCTCCTGCCATCACAGCACATTGGCAGCTCTTCAGCAGCTGGTCATGGTGGCTAGGCCACTGAGAACCTTGGTGCCCCGTCCGAGTCGGACGCTGGGCCTGCCGTGTGGCCTTCCTCACCTGGGGGCCAGCTTTCTGCTTGCCAGATAAAAGGGTGGCTTTGGAGTGAGGGACTTCTGTGCCCTGGCCCACTGGGGCCTGCGTGGGGCCACCCTCCCAGCCCCTTTTCCGGAGGGGTTCCCTCTTGAAGGCCGGCTTACCTGTGGCCCCAGGTTTCTCCCCTCCACACCCTCTCCCCAGCAAGCTTCCTCTTGAGGCCTCACAAAATACTTGGCTTTGTACTAGGATGTAAGATATTTTTTGTAGTGACCTGTGTTTTTCCTTTCCTACTGTGCCCCTTAAGCCTAGGACCACGGTGCCCTCCTTACAGGGTTGTCTGGATGTGGAGGGTTCTGCCCTGCATCAGAGGACTATTGGGGGAGTCTGGGATTTGGGCAGTTCCCTCATGCAGCAGGTGTGAGGTCTTGTCCTGTCTGCAGTCCCTCCCCCCAGGCTACCCTCCTCCCAGAGTGGGCATTGGAGCAGGGCACATCCCGGGTCTCCACCACCCTGGTGGGAGAGGGGCACAGCTCCAGAGGATGTCTGCAGCCCAGCTTCCAAAGACCATTTGTTTAGAACTTGATGGGAAAGGGGAAAGCGTGAGGTCACTTCCTGTCTGAAGAGGAAGTCCTGACTTCCTTCCCGGGTTGCTGATGGGGGGAGGGAATTCCCATCAAGGCGCTGCTGAGAGCCAGTTCCTGGCCTTGGGGAGTCTGGCAGGGGTTGCTATGCCTTCTGAAAGATGCCATCTTGGGGATGACAGCCCTGGCCCTGTTGGAAGCTCTGGCAGGCTGAGGTGCAGGGGTCTTTCTGGTATTCCAAAACAAACACACCAAGGACTAAGGAGCAAAGCTTCCCCCCGGGCTGACCCTCCCTTTATTCACTGACCCTGGAAGATCAAACAGGCCAAGCCCCTGGGAAGAGAGCATCACGTTTAGGTTGGAGGCCGGGGCTTTGGCCTCTGTCTCTGGCCTGCTCTGTGACCTCTTGCAAGTCTCCTCATAGCGTGTTTTTTTCCTTAACTGTGAAATGAAGGATTGGAAGCTGCTTTCAGATTATTGTCTGTAAAGATGCAGTAGCAGAGTATCCTCCTGGGAAGAGGGTGTTGGAAGATTTTTATTTTTAGAATGAGCTTAAGGTGGGGGGAGTGTCCATCCTAAGGAGGACCAGTTGGCGTGTTTGCTGCTATTCTAGTCCAAGCTTCTTCTTCCTGACCAGTCAATTGTATTAAATTTTTGATGTGAGTTTGAACTAGTGTCCCTCGGGATAAGAGGGAGGGAGGAGGGAGAGGAGATTGGAGGGAGTGGAAACAGCTGGGACATTCATCAGCCCAGCTATTCTCTTGCAGAAGGATGTGTAGTTACTAGCAGGAACCTAGTAATTCTGAGAATGGACTCAGGCATTTTAAACTGCACATCGGAATGTTAGCAGTCTAGAATATAGCCAAATGTCATGCTTCTTATTATATTTTTTACCCTTTCCAAAAAACTTTCCTAGCCGCTTTGGAAATGAGGTACAGAGGTCAGATGGCAAAGAAAGAATACTCTGATTATGTCTTGTGCTCTCTCAAGCTTTTCCAGTGGCTTTTCCCTTGCACATCCATTATTTCTTGGGATGGTCTCTGATTCTGTCTGCAAACAGATACAATTAGAATTTGGGACATTTGATGAGATCATTCTGAATTACACCAGGTTTGCTGTATTAGTCTCCTCCCCCTCTGACCTTGCCTCTTAGTGCCTGAATGGGGCTCTGAGTCAGCAGTCATTAGTTCTGTCTCACCCATTCCTTCTGAAGCAGGGAACCTGCTGAACGTTCTGGGAGGAGAGTAGTATGATTTGGGTGTGTCTGATTCTCGGGACTTTGCCCTCTACAATCCCAGATTTGTAGGCAATCCCAATCTCAAGATAGACACGCCTATCAATGCCGTTTGTCCTAGCACTGCCATCCCACAAAGTAATTTTGGATTGGCCCTGCCATTTAGCTTCACTTCTTTTGAATTAGTGTACAGTTGAAATGTTCTTAATTTTGCAGTTAACCATGAAAGAGTAAGGTGCAGTTTTAGATGAGAGTCTTGCGTTTTATTGATGCGAATGTGTTTTGTGTCAGTAATAAGGGACAGTGGTTTAAGAAGGCATGACCAAGTCTTAATAATTGCTTTCTAGGATGTTCATGTGCTTTCATAATTTTTAAATATGTGAAACAGAACTTTCATATTTTTATCCAGGTTTTCAGACTTCAAGTGGCTTATTATCCACAAACCCTCTTTGCACGTATAACAGTGTCATAGATGTAGCCTGAATCTTCCAGTTTCTCCTGTCAGATGTTGAACCATTTGTATATTACTCCTCGTTTTGATTAGGGTCGGTCATCTGACAGACTCATGGGAAGAGAAAGGAGGGAGGAAAGGTTACTGACCATTAGTATAGGAGGAGGAGGCCATACAGATGGAACTGGGGATAACCCAAGGAATTATGAAGTTAAGAATGAAACCCTGGCAGAGCCTTTCTTAAAGCAACACAAAGCCTTTTGGAATTTCAAAAAGCTCTCATTCAAAAGCTTGATTTTCCTTTCCCTTCTGGAGAGGTAAGAATTAGTATTAAATCTCACCCTGACCTTCGGAAATTTAGGATATATTCCCAGTGGACTGTGCATTTGCAGCAAAAGGAAAGGGCATTGTTTCTCCGATTATGAACTAGAAGTAGCCCGATCCCATTTCTGCTGCTTTAAAGCCACAGTACAAGAAGCACCCTTCTGGGACAGGCCACTATTGTGTTTGGAGGGAAGGAGGAAGAGGTGGTAGTTGAGAGGGAAGCATGCAAGTGAGCACATCAGATAATAGTTGGAGGTAATCATCTTGACCTTTTTGTCACCTGAGAGCATTTCCATTGGTACTGTGACTGGGAGATCCTTTGTTGGCTTTCTTTCCTTTTCTCCGAACTGGGATGGACTTTGCTCCCCAGTGGTGATAAGTTGTTATCCATATATAGCCCTGTATAAAGTATCAGCTGCTCTACTCTGTGGGCAGTTTGGAAACAGAGGAAAGGCTGTGGTGAGGAAAGCTTGGTCTTGCAGTCTGAGCCAGATTTGGGGTGGCTTGGTGTTGATGACTGGAAGAGGTTGGGGGGTAGAAGATGATCGTCCAGTTGGGTGGATCTTAGGGAGGTTTTGAAGCAGCATTCCTCCCCTTCCCCCCAGCCTTTTTACAAATTGAGGAAGTACTGGGATGGTCAAGTAGGAATCTTTAAAATCTTCCTCTCCCTTTTCCCCTTTTCTGCTACTAAATGGTCCTGCTGCTTTGGAAAAGGCTTTTACTTCATCTGTAGCTTTGGTTTGGGGCAGGGAGAGGAGGGTTGTTTTCCCGAACATGATAAGGAACTGAACTGGGCAAAGTGGGAGCTCTGGCTGGTGATTGGTAGACAGGATGCCGTGGAATGTGTTTGGCCGGCAGCCCAGAATCCAGCACTCTGTATTTGTTTGTTTCTGGGAGACTGTGGTCTGGTGCTACTGTGACAGGAAGTGAGAAAGCTGGGAGTGGGGGGACGGGAGAGGGGCAATGTCTTTGTGGTTCTCCTGTGAAATCCCTTTGTCCCTCGAGAGAGCAGCTCTGCTAAGAGTCCTACCGAGAAGAGAGCCGCCTTTGTGTGCCTGATGGGTCTCAGACATGGGGATCTAGCGGCTCTTCGGGATTGGAGAATGTGAATTCTGGTCATTATCTTTTTTTTTTTTAAATCCCAGTACATTTAGGGTTTAAGGCTTGATACTGTGATTTTTAATGGTGTATAAGACTATGTCACAGAATGTGTGGATTTTTGGAAGATTTCGTGTGGGAGAAGGGAGTAAAAAAGGATGGTACTCTTATAAAAACATCCCCGTGGATATTTTTGTGTACCATTAGCACGTTCATTGCTTAAACTTTCTTGGGGGCTTAGGAGCAAAGAATATAAATTCTCAAAAGAAGTGGCCAAGGTCTTTTTTCAGATTATTAACTGTCAGATCTATCCTTTGCCAAAGACAGAGAGGAGTGAAGTTCTGGGGCCCTTATTCCAGACCTCCTCCCAAGAAAGACCCCCACTGCTGAGCACTGATGACACTTAATGAGAAATGGCAGGGATCAGAGCTTTTTGTTTCAGCGTGGAAGCTCTGTCTCTGCAGTTTTCTTGAAATAATTTTTACCTTTTTTGTCTAGACCGAAACAACACCTGTGGTGCACTATTTGGCTTCCTTCTCTTCCCAACTCCCTCATTTCATTGTTGTTCCAGCCTACTTTCTATCTCAGCCCTATCCCTTCTCACATTGTAGATTGGGTGACTGAGCCTTCAACCTCTTGCCAAGCTGGCTGTTTTGTGAGCTCTCACACACAAGCCCCCCTTTGACTGGCCAGGAGGACAGCTGCCCTGGAGGCAGATTGTTAACATACCTCTGGAACAATCCCTTCCCTCTGTCCTTCGGTCTATCAGCACTGTTTTCTTTCTTTGCCTAGCTTTCTATCCCAACTCTCCAGAGTTTCCTGCTTTTGACCTGATCAGAAAAGAGCTTTACTTGTGGGGTTTGGCTTTTTGAAATGGTGGTGACCAGTGAGTCACCTGTCTTGTATGCTGTTTCAGGGTCTGGCTTAACAATGGTGGAAGTGGTTTGTATGGCATTGTTAGTAACACTTTTTTCTCCTTGCACATATTTTTCAGTTCACCTTCCTGCCCTCAACAGCCTGTCCTTCGTGAAGTTTCTTTATGTTGTCACAGCTTAAAAGTCGGAGGAGGGGGAGGAGAGGGAAGACTGGGAATCTAGGTGTAAAGCAAGCTTTAATCCTGTGACTAAATAGGAACAGAGTGTTTGAGATGATAATCAGAATCTGAGGTTTGTTGCCTCTTCCCTATGTTCTCATCCATTTCCCTTTCAACCTTCTCAGGAAAAAAACTAGCTCACGGTAGTTACCAATCTCTCTGAATACTTTCCCCTCCCTGCCCCCCCCCTGTATATTCACTGCTATTCATCCCGGATTTTCCTATGATTCAAGGTTGTGAGCCAGGTTTCCCCTCCCTTCTCATTACTTAAGAAAGTACGGATACAGAAGTACATCTCTTCTCTCTTAGCCTTCTTGTCAGTCCCTTTCTGAAGTTCTTGATTTTCTCTGTTGCATGTCCAAAGGGGAAGGAGCTTCCTTCGAGGCTGAAGGCAGATTAGAACTCCCAGTGGCTTTGGGACGAGTAAAGTGACAAACTAAATCTTCCTTGTCCTTTTTAGGATAGTTTTAAATTGTGGGAAACCTCAGAGAACAGGAAAGGGAGAGTTCTTAGTAATTAGCCTACCCTCCCCAGGAGAAAGTGGGCTTCAAAAAGTTATTTTTTTGTTTATCTCAGTAGTGTTGGGGCTTAGATGTTAACGGGGTGTCTATATGCTTTGTTTCTAGTATTGGAATGCATAAATCCCTGAAAGATTTAGAATAAGAGCTTACATTTGTACTTTCCCAGACCTCTCTAATAATTGAAAAGGTATATCAACATCTGACTCTGGAAAAAAAAAAAGTTTCCTTTTCATTTCTCCTATGCTTTCTTTGTGCCCCATTGTATACCTGACTTTCTCCTTTAAATTTCTACGATAGGGAAAAGGAAAAGGCATTTAGCCTCTCCCCTGCCTCTGGCCTTACACCCTGACATCCCACTCCTTCTAGCCTTTCCTTATCTTAGTTGTTTTTTTTTTTTCTTTTAAATCCGCCTCTCCTATGCTATTCCTTATAAGGCTAGGTGAAGTGCCTTTGGCTGGGACACAGGTAACAGTGTCTCAGACTTTCTGGACTTGGAGAATTCAGTGTTATCAGTCCCAAGTGGAGGGCCCTGGAGAGGCCCACAGAGAGTGGGGGAGGAGAAAGGGCGAGTTGGCTAGGCCTAAGCGATCCAAAGGACTTGTTAGACCAGTCCTGTGTGTGTCATACATGCTCTGGGGAGAAGCAGGTTTTGTTTCTTTCAGAAGCCTTTCAGAACCGGCCCCAGCTCTCTAGTTGAGAGCCACACCCTTTTTTTGCCACATTGCTGGTATAGCACCTCTCAGCCATTTCATTATATATGGTTTTAACTGTAAAGGCCCCACAGAATACTTAGAGGAAGCAAATGGAATTCCCATCTGGCCTACATCTTCTAAAGTAGCAGTTTTTTTTTTTTTTTTTTTTTTTTGTTTATTCCAGGTAAATCATAGTTGAAACCAGAAGGACTGATAGAGTACAGAGGTCAGAATAATAAACTGAACAGATTTAAGTACTATGTTGGCCCACAGCTATTATCCCACTCTCCTTTTGAGGTCTAGGTCTCAATGGAAGTGCCCTTCGGTACATAGACATAACTAAAAGGGGCATGGACAACACTCCAGTTTCTTAATTGAAAAATATGAAGTGACTTGGTTGCCTATGATCAGACAACTAGCGAACAATCCAGAAATCTGGTATTCTGCTCTTTGAGTCTTACAGTTGCCTCCTTATTTCAGACTTGCCTCCAGTTGTCAACACCAATCCATTCAGAATGTTTTTCTTTCTTAAGAGTGATTGCTCACACAACTTCATTTAACCATGAGGATTATTATTAAGATTTCCCTCTCTGTGCTTCCTCTAAGATCTTTTCATTTTCTTCTTGTTAGTGCTATAAGGGTACCAGATTTGGAATAAAGCAGAACCACAGGGAAACATTGAAACTGCCCAAACCCAGGGAAAGGCTAATTCTCAAATACAGCACCCCCCACTCTCCCCCTTTGTGGCTGTAAGGGGAAAAGAGGAAATCGTTTGGGAAATCTTGTAGATGTGCCGTGTAGAAATGGGGTTTTAGAGTGAAAGAACATGATTTTTTTTTTTTTCCCCTGTTGCCATCATGGTACAGAATGTATCTCTTTAGGGGAAGAAAGTAGGAAACTCCTTTCTATCATAAGCAGATACCATTTTAGGGGGTAGAGGTAGTAGGAATGGGTTGATTTATAGAATGAAACACAGGAAGAGAGATACTGGAATTCTTTTCATAGTGTGCAACCCCTATACAACTAGCAAAACTCAGGTGGCAGAATTTGAAACATTACCTCCAGTAGGAAACATTGCTTTCTGCTGAGATTATGGAAAGGTATTGATTTATGGTCCTTTACAGTAGCAAAGAAATGACTGTCCTTTTGGGTATGTTAAGGGTTCCCCAAGAATAAAAAATGGCATCCATGACCTTTGAGGCAAACACTAAGTAATTAAATGCTTCTAAAATTCCTTACAAGTCACAACATGGGAGGTCAAAACACTGGGAATTCACTCTCTGGTTTGCTGTACACATCCACTCACAAACATTTAAGTAGAGAGTTTTATTTTTATGAAGTAGTACTACTTTATTGAAGAAGAGTGACTGAATTTGTGTGTTTTAAGCATTTAAAAATCAAGTTTGAGAGTAGTTACATGTGTTTGTTTGGTCCCAGTGATCGGAACTATGAGTGGTGGGGAGAAGTGTAAGCTCAACTTCATATTCCATATAAAGAAACATTTCTTTAAATTAGGGTTTCTTTTTCAGATAAGAATTGAACTAATTGGCCATTGAGACCCCTTCCAAATCTGATTTCTGTCCAAAAGGACAGTGGGTTACCTCTGAAGAGGGAAATGGGTTTTCCTCACTAAAGGAAGGCCTTCAAGGGAAGTCTAAATGATTGCTAGATGTTGCAGAGGAGATTCTGGATCAGGGACTGTTTAGACTAGGTAACTTGTGAGATGTTTCTTCACGTTCTGATTCTTTGACTTATGATTTTTAGAATTGCCCAATTGCCTCAGCAAAAAAAAAATTTTTTTTAATGATTTTATAAGTCTTTTTTATTCACTAACTCAGAAGGCACTTCAGAATCCAGTGAGACCAATCTGAACCTTAATAAGAATTCCCCTATGACATACACTCTATCTCCTTCCCATTCCACTTCCGGATAGCTTTAATTATTGGGGGTTTTTCCCCTCTATCTCAAGTCTAAATTTGCTTCTTTGCAATTACAATCTATTATTTCCAGGTCAATCCTCTGAGGTGAAGTAGAATAGGAAGAGCTGACACTGATATGCCACTTTAAAGGTTTTTCAAAGGTCTTACATGCATAATCTCATAATCCCTAAAATAATTTTTTTTTTTAAGATAAAGACTGAGAGGTTAAATGATTTGTTCACATTTAACACAACTAATGTCAGAGTCAGTATTTGAAACTAGTCTTCCTGACTCCAAGTTTAATACTGTGCTTGAATATGTCTCTAGGTTGAAAATGACTATTATATCCCTATGTCTTCTCTTCACCAAACTAAATGTCTCAGTTCTTGCCACTTATTGATCCTCATTTGGCACTTTTCCATTATACCAATTTCCTTCCTGAAATGTGCCCAGAACTGAACACAAAACTTGACATGTGGTCTGATTGGGGCAGAGCTGGTCCTTGGCTTCTTCCCTCCAAACACTAAGCCACTGTTAATGCAGCTGAAGATTTAGTCACTTTTTTGGCTGCCATGTCACCCTGATGCCTACTGAAACTGCAGTCCACTAACACTTTCCTCTCCCCCATAGTTCTCATTAAATCTAACTAGTGCTTAGCCATGCCTCTCTCAACTTGTGCTTTTGAAGATGATTTTGCTTTAATATAACGTGCTTATCTTAAGGACCACCTTAGATCTGAAATTCTCAAAAAGTTGAAGACATCATGAAGCTCTTATATGGTAATCTTGGAAGAATTAGAAGTGTGAGTACTTGTAAATGAGACTGAATTGGTGATCACTCCTATAGATAAAATAAAGTAGGAAACTCCTTTCTATCATAAGCAGATACCAGTTATTAACAGGATTGAAAGTAGAATTAATTTGTCCTGTGTTTTTTAGATGGACCTAATTCATAGAAATCTCCACTAGCTCACCGTTGCTTCTAGGATTAAACAGAGTCCTCTGTCATTTAAAACCCTCCTCCGTCTAGCTCTCACATTCCTTTCCACACTAAATCCCTATTATTCCCTGTCACCTGCTTTCCATTTCAGTCAAAATTGGTCTGTAGATCCTCTATAGATAGTCCGAAAGCACGGATCAGGTATTCTCTGCCAGACCCTCATCTCAAACTTTTTCCCCCTCAAAATCTTTTTTTTTTTTTTTAATTGTATTTTGTGATGACATACGACCTGTGGTTTTATTTAAGGAAGTCTCTAAAGAAGCATTATCAGTGTAGATAGACAACCATGCAACAATTTAAAACTTGAAGTTGTCGAGGGTGTTGAAGAGGTTATGGCTTGCATCAAAGGCAGATTTGGACCTATGTCTCTCTACAGTACCATATTGCCTCTGCTTTTATTTTTTCTCCCCACCCTTACCACAGGATGTAAGCTCCTTTAGGCTAGGAATTGTTTGGGTTTTGAACCAGGTTTTTGTATATAACACTTTGCACCCTCTGCCAAACTTGGCCCCGAGTTGAATATGCAGAGACAGCAGTGACAGAATTAGAATCCAGGGCTTTTAACTCCTAATTGTTGTTTCTACTCTAATTCTTGGTCCTATGCACCCGTAAAAATGTAATGTTTTTAGAACTGGATACGGTTTTTCTCATGTGTAGCTTTTGCTGTGGCTTATGTGTTGGAGTAGATCTAGCCGAGGGAAAGGAGGAAGCTGTTGTGGCTAGGAGGATTGTCATTGTGACCTATGGTAGTTATGGTTTGGGCCTTTCTTAGCAAAGAAAGATTACAGGGTGGAGGCTGTTGGTAGGAAATGCAACTGAGGTCCCACTGAAACTGAGGAGAAGAATTTTTGTTAGACTTAATCTGCTTGTCTTTATTTTTGGCCACATCAAAGCTTCAAAAAGACTTTTATGTGCATACTCAAGTATAAGGGGTCCAATATAACTTGGACAGGTTACTTACTAAAGACACTTTTCTTCGAACACAAATAAGAGACATAAACACAGCAGAGCTATGAAGGAAATTTCAGGAGGCTGGAGAATGGCTCTAGTTCTACTTGAAAGACATTTGTGAGATTTCAGTTTGGACAGGAAGTGGAACAAGAAAGGAGAACATGGTGTTCATGGGCAATGCTGTTGGGTTTGGGAACTGCATTTAAAGTAGGAAGTGGCAGTCATAGAAGAAGGAGCAGGTGTGTTTGGCATAGAAGAACTGATGGGGCACCTGTTCTCTAGCCTCCTCTGGGCATGGTTGATTGCTGAAGACTACACGCCCTAAATGGGTAAAACTGAACAAATGGGACCTATCACGGACTGGTCCTAAAGAGGGCTGGCTTTGCTCTGGAGAGCGTGGGAAAAGGAGCTGAGGCAAGAGGCCCAGGCTAGGCAAGACTAGTCCCCACAAGCCTCTCCTTCCCTCTCCCTTTTCCCCCTCTCCCCACCCCCCATGATTGCTCTGGTTTCTCAAACGCCTTTGTAGGCAAGCCATGACTGGGTCCTCTGGTTTCCACCTGGGAGTGGAAGGGGGAGGAAAGAAAGGAGAGAAAAGACCTGTTGATGGCAGCTCCCTTTTCATTTGCTTGTAGCAAAGAAAAGGAGGTAGTTCCTGCCTAGACTATAACTCCATATTCTCAGTTTAAAGTGGGAGACTCCAATACGGGGCTGGAATCCAGGTTTTCCCAGAAGAAAGAAACTGTGTCTGTCCCTTATAGAGCCAGAAAGTAGATGGAAACTGCAGTCTGAGGACTGTTGGTGTGAAGTCCTCCCTTTCCCTCCCCATACCCAGTGTTTCTTTTTCCTGATACTTCTTCTGTTTCTACTGTTTATTTATTGGGTGTATTTATTTTCTTTCCCATTCCCTTGCTCCCCACTATCTCTGCAGCTTTCTCCTTCCTGCTTCCTCCCTGGTGGTGGCTGAGATGTTTCTTCCATGATTCTTTGCATCTAGACTGGGCTGTTCTCTGTTAAGCCAATCAAATCCGACCTTCCCTTCTTAACAGGTGTGTATGGAAACTTTAAAAAGATGTGTTTTGTTAAGATTTTTATTTTTCAATTGTGGGGACAAGGAGGGAAAAGGAGATGGGATGTGGAGGTGGAATGGGTTTGTTTAAAGTCTGCATTTCCCAGTGATAAATGTTTGGGGGGGACAGAATTTTTTTTTTTTTACTGATCCTTTAGGACCCTCAATGTTAATGCCCTTTGCTTGATTTTCTATCCAAAAAAACTGTTTGTTATTGGTGGGTTGAGGTAATGGTTGGGGGTGATTTCTTTAGTGATTTCTTTGGCATGTTTCTCTGAGCACTGAGAAGAAAGGCATAGGCACTCCTCCCACTCCCATCTCTGCCTTCACTCCCTTCTCCTTCCCCTCCCCCCCAGGTCTAACAGAAAATAGATCTTAATAATGGAGCAATAATAACCTTTTGATACCTTACAGGATCCATTGATATTTATCCAAGATATGAACTGATAGTGAAGGAATCATAATGACCTATAAATAATCTTCCCAAAATTTACTAATGTTGTCTGAGTGATCAGGATTTAAAGAATATCTCTCACTTGGCTTTTCAAAGACAATTACCTGAAATGTTTCAGGGTCACAAACCAGTGTTTTGAGAATTCTAATGCTCATTCAATCCCTACCTACTACCTAAATTTCCCAGAACTTGCCTATTTTTATGCAAACTTTCTATGGATACTTTTCATTCCTTTGTTAAATGTTTTCCTGGTTTATCTCCGCAGTTGCCATATCAAGGGCCAGGTTGGCCTTAACATGAAGCTGTGAAATCCAGGAACATTTAAGAATTAGGACCCTAAATTTGCATTTTGTTTCTTGATTACCGAGATATTGATTACTGGGAAATTGTAATATTCAAGAGAACTCTAATTTTGTTTGGGGATTTTAGTCTGCAATTTTTAGCAGCAATTCTAATTATCATAAAATCTAGGGTGGGCTAGTTCAGCAGAGAGGATACCTATCCCTTCCTGAGAGAGGCTCTGTTCAACACACATCTACTACCCTGTAGTAGATGATGGTGCGGTTCATATATATATATATATATATATATATATATATATATATATATATATATATATATATGGGTTGCAACTTTTTTATGCTGCTGGGAAGATCAGAATTTCTAACTAGAAACAGTTTTATGTTTTATGTCATCAGTGATAAGCATTTAGCCATGTCCTGGTTCCCATTCACCTGTATAAGTTATATTTATCCCAGTTATCTATCCAGTTCTTATTTATGTCTTGAGGGGAATTATTGGGAGTTTAACCCTGCTTGACCAGACACTGGTGATGGACTCTAAGCTTGGTGATAGTCTCCCTGCTCCACTGTGGCACCAACCTGATGTGCACATCTTTGCCTCTGGGATTGATGATTCTCTTTCTTTTCTTACCTTTGACCTTTTCTTTCTCTTCCCCTTCTCTCCCTTCCTCCCCCCAGTGGTCTGAAGTGCGGAGGGAGGTTATCTCCCTCCTTCCTCTGTGATCCACCTCCCCTTTACTTTGCCCTGCGGCGGTTCCGTCCCTCAGGGTCATGGACGACTCCGAGGTGGAGTCGACCGCCAGCATCTTGGCCTCTGTGAAGGAACAAGAGGCCCAGTTTGAGAAGCTGACCCGGGCTTTAGAGGAGGAGCGGCGCCACGTCTCAGCGCAACTGGAGCGTGTGCGCGTCTCACCACAGGATGCCAACTCCATCATGGCCAACGGCACCCTCACCCGCCGGCACCAGGTAACCCCCTCCTGCCCTCTGCCGGGCAGCTAGAACTTTGAGATGCTCCCCAGAGCAGCTGAGACTTCCAGGGAGCTGCTCTGATGGTGATGGACTGTCCCTGGTGTCCGTGCTTCATGGTAAACTTCTATAGTGAATAGGTACCTTCTGGGTTGGTACCTACTGGATTGGTGGGGCAGCTGGCGGCGGCTTTGAGCTCTATGAGCTCGTCCTTGGTGAGCACCCTTCTTCGGACCTGTTCTGCCGCATTGGTATTTCTGGCTTGGGTTGCAGAGCCACCAGTGGTAGAACTTGCGATACGGAGCGGTGCAGCAAAACCATCTTTTTTCTCTTAACTCCTCTGGTGTTAACTTCTGGAGCTTTCTTGGGAGACAGTATAGGGGAGAGGGCGAGCGATTGTTTTAGTGATTGGGGAAATTGGGCAGCTTGTGATCTTAGCTTAACTTCGGTCCTCAGGGAACATGCTGTGCTCAGGGCTAAGTCTGTGTCCCTCAACTGTGTCCTCCTACCTCATGCTGGCCCTGCGTGCTTTCCTTGTTAACTGTAATTCATGTGTGTTTGGAAGTTAATGGCTACTTCTGTTGTGGTCAAGGGAGAATGGAAGAAAGCAAATATCCATACCATGTTGCTCTTCAAACTTGCTAACTACAGGAGCCAGCAGCCTTTGGAGGTTCTACTAGTCTGTGATGTGATTGAGTAGCTCAGAGTATTCAGAATGAGAAGGATCTTCTCTTTTCTTCGTGCGGTCCTGATGTGAAATGATCTGTCTGGGATTTTGTCCGATTTACTTTTGGTGGAGGGGTTGTTTCTTGATGGGGTAGTATGAAGCTCTTGAGAGCTTTCTAGAGAGGAGCAATTGGAATTTTTTTTCCCACTAACAACCTATTTGAGTTTGAGGGCAGATGGAAGAGAAAATTCTTGGTAATGAGGAGTTGAGAAAGTAAGGCAAGATGGGGGTCCAGTTACATGACTTCCCAAGGAAACCCTCCTCAAATGTCCTTACTTTCTTTTCTCTTTGAGACTTATTTAAGCAACGAAAAAAGAGACTGACTTAAGATGCCTGTGGAGAGGGGAGAGTAGTACTGTTAAGAGTGAGTGTGATGGTGGGGAATTCCAGAATCATAAGTATAGTCTTTTCTTTGAGTTTTACTTGGCTAAAAAACCACACCCTTCCTCTCCACGGAAAGAAACCTTGGTTGTATTTCCTCTCTCTGAAGCATGTTTAGAATGGAATAAAGGCTTATTCCAAGGCAGTTAGGTCTTTTGTCCCAGCTTAATCAATTTTAGCATCCTTAAAATTCTGTTCTGTAGCTAAAAAAGAATGAAGTTCCTTGAATTTCAAATATATTTTAGACAGTAGTCGTGTATGTGTATGTGTGTGTCTGTGTGCATGTTTTAATGTTTCTTAAGACAGTCTAGGAAAAAGGGTCATAGCTGTTCAATAGCTGTAGAGACCTGAGATGGAGTTGTGGGGACTGGTACAAATTTTTTTTCCTTGTTTTGTTTTGTTTATTTATTTATTTAGACTGATACACATTTTAAGACCAATTTGAGTTCTTCTTCATACTTGATAAGCAAGTGTACTGTTTCTGCTTCTTCAAAGAACTGCCTTTAAGGGACATTATGAGTGTTTACCACAGGACTGAGAAGTAAAGATAGTATAGGAAAAGTAGATAAAGATTTTTTGGGGGGAAACTCATAGCTTCCAACCAAAATCAAGAATTAGTGTTCATTTTCTCTGTTCTTGGCTCTTGCCAGGCACCATTGTCCTGGAGATCCAGGCCTGCTTATATCTCAGGTTACTTAAAGTGATAAAAATTATAGATTTAGAGCTGGAAGGGACCTTATAAATCATTTAGTCTAATTCCCTTCATTTTACAAATAAGGAAAAGGAGGCCCAGAGTGTGGAATGGACTTGTCCAAAGTCACATAGGTAAATAATGACAGTCTGGATTCAGTTCAAGAGCTAGAAATGCAAATCTCACACATCTGCCACTAGTATGTAGACAGTGTCCTCTTAAGGCCTTTTCCTTTAATAAAGAAGATGTTAGTATTTCAGAGACTATGGGAAGACTACATAATACATAAACTGTTCCTGTGGCATATATTTCAGAACGGCCGGTTTGTGGGCGATGCTGACGTTGAAAGGCAAAAATTTTCAGATTTGAAACTCAACGGACCCCAGGTACAGTTTACAGTTTAGGGAGGTTGCATCATTCTTTTTCCTTTCTCATTTTAGTTAGAACATCTTGGTAATTTGGTTTAGACATGGGGTGCAATGATATTAAGCAAAACTCTGAAAGAATCTAAATACTTGAGAATGAACTTTAGTGAGCAGTATTTTCCACTGCCTGTAATCAGTCTCTTCCAATTAAAATATTACTTTTCTGTAGACTTTTGTTCTAGAAAATAAATTGCTTTTCTCTGACAGTCAACTTGGAAATCAGTCACTTGAGCTAGATCTAATATGTGGGTTGGTTCCTCATGAAAGAACTCTTTATCAGTCAGGGATCAATCAAAGGTGAGGAGATTTTACAAAACCACATCTGTGCCCTTTGTGTAAATTCCAAGTATGGAGAAGTACCACCATCCTAAATATTTTGGAGTTGCTGAAATGTTGTCTGTTCTTATTGGATTTTCTAATGTCAATATTTACTTGAGACATATCATTGTAACTCTTCCCTCTCCTCCCCCCCATTATTTCCAACAGGACCATAGTCACCTTCTGTATAGCACCATCCCCAGGATGCAAGAACCAGGGCCGATTGTGGAGACCTACACAGAAGAGGATCCAGAGGGAGCAATGTCTGTTGTTTCTGTGGAGACTTCTGATGATGGGACCACTCGCCGAACAGAGACTACAGTGAGCTGGGACAGATGGGGGAGTATTTACTACTAGATTTTTGGGAACTTGTCAAAGTGGATATGAAAGCTATTGGGTGGGACATTGGGAAATTTTTGTAGATAGTGAAGAGAAAAAGGCAGAAAATAATTGGTCCAGAATACCTCTTCTCCTAGCTGTAGCTGTTACCTGAGTAGTTTATTTCTTGGGAGTCCTGGCAAGATAGGAGGGTCAGTATGTGACAGGATCCTTCATTTAATTGGTTCCATTACCTGTCTCCTCTGCCCTTCAAGGTCAAGAAAGTAGTCAAGACCGTGACAACACGAACGATACAGCCAGTCCCAGTGGGACCAGATGGGCTTCCTATGGATGGCTCCTCAGTTTCCAACAATTATATCCAAACCTTGGGCCGTGACTTCCGCAAGAATGGCAATGGGGGACCCGGCCCTTATGTGGGGCAGGCAGGCACTGCCACTCTCCCCAGGAACTTTCATTATCCACCAGATGGCTATAGCCGCCACTATGAAGATGGCTACCCTGGCAGCAGTGACAACTACGGTAGTCTGTCCCGGGTGACTCGAATCGATGAGCGGTACCGTCCCAGTATGGAGGGATACCGGGCTCCAAGTCGGCAAGATGTCTATGGGCCTCAGCCTCAAGTCCGAGTAGGTGGAAGTAGTGTGGATCTGCATCGCTTCCATCCAGAACCTTATGGATTGGAGGATGACCAGCGTAGCATGGGCTACGATGATCTGGACTATGGCATCATGCCCGATTATGGCACTGCCCGCCGCACTGGGACACCGTCCGACCCCCGCCGACGTCTCAGGTAGGCCGGGATCTGAAAAGGAATTCTTTGTATACAGGGGCAGAAAAAGGTGATCCTGTGGACCCTGACAACATTCAGCTAAAAACCCTTTTCAAACTGTAGTTGTCATGATTCTTAGCTTATGGTTGATGCTTATGCTTTGGTACAGAGCAGTGCAAGTTAACCAAATGGGCATTGGTTCACGCATCTATCTGAGATCTGAGAGCTGATCATTCTGTCTTTCTCAAAATCTTTTTCAGTTACAATCCATTAAATTTTCTCCCAAAGTGCGCTATTCTTCTCCAATAGGAAGCTCTCCTTTGTAACAGGAAAACTAATCCATATGGAGGTCCTATCTGGAAGCACACATAATGTCACCTCTGTGCTTAGTCAGAGGTAGTTAGGTAAAAGTGACTGGTGTTTTAATCTTTTTAAAAGTATACTTCAAATTGCTTTTCCGATTGGTTTTCCCTTTTCATTGACCATGGCTCATCTTAATCCTGTCTGACTGTTCTTCAATCATGTGATGGTGCTTATCTAGGCCCTGTGGCTTAAAGTCATCCAGACAGCTAAATGCTTTCTTGCTATCTTTCTCCTTATCTGATATTTCAACTCCTTACTACCATTTTTGTTCTATCCTTCCCAGTTCAAAGACTTTTTCTGAACTCGAAAAACAAACAAGCCAAATGAAGGTTCTACAGCTCTCCATTTTCATCATCTCAATCTTGTCCTTTCTTAGATCCTCTTATTTTTCCAAAGATAGTATCTAAACTTGCCCCCACCCCCATTTTTTCATTCTAAATGACCTTCATATGCTCCTGGCAAGGTGTCAGAATAGAGTCTGACTTTCCTTGGTAGTAAGGCAAATTACTCAGCCTCCCTGATTCAGCTCTGGATCCCTCCTATTCGAATTAAGTCAAGTCAGGTTGGGCAGGTCCCAGACTCCACGTACCCTTAAAGTGTGTATTCACTATGCTTCTCCATGTCTGTCTTACAATTTTCACCTTCAAGCTTCACCTTGGGTAGCCTTCTGAGAAACCTATAACTAAGTGTTCTCTTCCTCAAATCTTCTGGAATATGGCGTCTAAATCCACTTTGATCTGTCCCTGTCCTCCATACTCCCATATAAGCTTGAGAAGTGGTCCTTTTTTACTTTTATTTTTCTGTCCCCCATGCTTAAAGGAGGTGATTTATATTTAGCAACCACATAATAAGTTTCAGATCAAAATTGATCACTGTCAATTTGTGTTAAATCTTGCCATAAGGTCTGGGACTGGTACTGGGACTGGGACATTTAGCCTGACTGCTGAATGACTTCACTTAACAAGGAGAGGCCTCCTTACCTAAACCTTAGTCACCGTCTTTTGAGTTATCTTTTGGACTGTCTTTTCTCCTCCTCTCTGACTCATCGATCCTTCATAGAAGGTTACCAGGTTTAGAAACCTCCGCCCAGAATCATAGTACTGAGTAGTGGTCATCTAGGAAGTATCCTCCTGAGGGTGTTGGCCCCAGATACCAGGCTATTTGTACCAGGCTATTTCCTGAATTTCTCATTAGTGAGACATGATTGACCTTAAGAAGGCGTGGACTTTCTCATTGCTATAGTGGATTGAGAAGTTTATTTAGAGAGAGATTTCTGTGCCCTGTCTTTGGATATTTGTCAGAATAGTTTTGGATTAAAAACCTGCTTGTCTAGCAAGAACATTCTGCTGCTTCCTGTTCCGGTCCTAGAAGAGTAATACAAGGTCAAAGTCTAAACAGTGTGTCAATGTAGCATATGAAAAAAAGCATTGCTCTGGGCTGTCAGGAAACCTCTGTGCACAAAATAACTGAGTGACCTACGCTGAATCATTGAACTTCAGAACCTCTTTTTTTTACATGTGCAGTGAAGAGAAACAATGAACATTCCAAATATTTGAACCTACTTCTATTTCATAATGAGTTTGAAGCTATTTCCTGTGTACATTTTCCTCAATACTTTATTTATGATAGGCTCATAATAAATCTCTGAATACACATTTTTGAAGTACTTGTGAGTACTTTAGCCTGTGATAATTGTTTAAATCATAACTTCTTACAATGAAAGATAATACTTGGTGATTCTCAGTAGCTTCGCAGAGAGCTATTTTGTATTTTATATATTGAATTAGAAATACTGTTTTCTGTTCAGGCCTTTATTTTGGTAAATGACTGCTATAGTCTGGGAGCCTGCCTATATCATGGCTCATCTTGTCACATAAAGGTTACCAGAATGACTACTGGTAGGATATTCAGCATTATTGATCTTTAGTAGATAATGAACTCTCTTCTAAGAAAAAGGATTATGTTTGAAGGGAGATTAGGAAATCTCAGGGATTTTTTTCAGAAACTGTGCTGGGATAGAGCAGTTGGTATTTTCTTTTTAGGAAGTAGCTCAGAATTTACTATAAAGTATCAGTAGGTATTAACATTGTAGCTAATTAAAATGGTAGTCCTCTGCTAAGAGATCCAAACAATAGATTTTTTCCTTTCTCCTAAAGGGGGAAGTCTTGGAATGAGATGACCTCACAGATAATGAATAGATCTCTTCCTGATGGTGATGATCAAGTAATAGTGAGACAGCTTCACCCTCTAGTGGTTGGTTTTGGGTACTGAAATCCAAGAATTTACTTTCCATTGCTTTAGCCTTGGGCCAGTGTAAGGGAAAAATGCCTACTACGATTACTGGTGGGCAGATATCCCAGTTTTGTTGTTGCTGAGTACTCCATTGCAAGAGTTTATGGAAAAGGAAGCAGTCTTAAAAGAAGTCAGATATGAACCATACTGAGGTGATTGCCACGTGAAGTACAAATATGGTGATATGTGTGACCAAAAAAAAAAAAAAAAAGACAAATACGCTGGTATGTATGACATTCACTGAGGCCAAATCTTAATATGATATAGCGAGAGGTTCTTGATTGTGCCATTCTGTAGGACCCTCACATTTTCTAGAATAGGGCGGAGATGAAACATAAAGTATACTAAAGGATCTTATTCTCTGCAGCTGATTCTTGTGGAAGTACTTTACATCTTGGTTTACTTAGTTGATTTGTAAGTTTCATTCCTGGGCATTTCTTTGCACTCTTCAATCATTGCTTTATTTGCCTGCTAATTTAAGGTTTAGCTTCATTTCTCTTCATGGAAATGTCTAATTATAAAATGTCATTTAAATGTATCTTGAAGGATAGGTTTTCTGATTTTATCATTGAAAATGATACAGCACATCTCTCAAAAAAGGTAAATGCCCTTTGTTCTATATGCTAAGAAAGGATGGTCAGTGATAGTTAATCGAGTCAGATCTTTGGTTTGTCTGTTTGATATGGAAATGCCAAGAGCTACCGATACTCCTTATTCGTACTTAAAAGATGATCATATAGGAAATAGATTAAATTAATTTACATTTTCTTTGCTTTCTCTAAAATCATTCAGGAGCTATGAAGATATAATTGGTGAGGAAGTGCCCCCAGACCAATACTACTGGGCTCCTCTGGCTCAGCATGAAAGGGGAAGTTTAGCAAGTCTGGACAGCCTGAGAAAGGGAGGCCCTCCACCTCCCAACTGGAGGCAGCCAGAATTGCCAGAGGTGATTGCCATGCTGGGCTTCCGCCTGGATGCTGTCAAGTCCAACGCAGCTGCCTATCTGCAGCACCTCTGTTATCGTAACGATAAAGTGAAGACCGATGTGCGGAAACTTAAGGGTATCCCGGTGTTGGTGGGCCTGTTGGACCACCCCAAAAAGGAGGTGCACCATGGGGCCTGTGGGGCTCTCAAGAATATCTCCTTTGGTCGTGACCAGGACAACAAGATTGCCATAAAGAATTGTGATGGCGTTCCTGCCCTTGTTCGTCTTCTGCGCAAGGCCCGTGACATGGACCTCACGGAAGTCATCACGGGTAAGCACTGAGCTAAAAGAGTTCATTAGGTTCAGGAATTCTTCTTTCAGTTCAAGAAGAATTACTTGAAATTGGGAAAAGCTTTTTGCTTTCTTTCCCTCTTTCCAAGTTATGTTACTTTTGGGGAACATGAATGATAACAGGCTCCTGGGCACAAGAAATCCTACATTTGTCCTGTCAGGTGCCTAGGGACATGTAAAGATGAATGCTTACTAGGTCTTTATAATTTTCATTTCTCAGGAACACTTTGGAACCTCTCATCTCATGATTCTATCAAGATGGAGATTGTGGACCATGCACTGCATGCTTTGACAGATGAAGTGATCATCCCACATTCTGGCTGGGAGCGGGAACCCAATGAAGATTCCAAGCCTCGCCATATTGAATGGGAATCGGTGCTCACCAACACAGCTGGCTGCCTTAGGTAACAGCAGATGCTATAAGAACTATGCATATGTGAGTTATTTTGTGTAAGCCTCCACAAAACTCTTGCTCTGGTGGTACAAGGCTTTGCAAGTGAAGTATAAAACTTGTAAAGCCTTTGAGCCACAGTTCTTACCTTACCACTATGGTGAGGCACCATGGCACCCTCTGAAAGAGACAAAAATATAAGTGGTCCATTATATTTATTGAGTTTTGGAGGCAGGAAAAGTGTTTTATTCAAAGAAGCACATGCTGAATCTTTATCTAGTGACCAGCAAGTTGAAACAATACTGAAAGAACTGGGCCAAATCCTTATTTACATTCTTATTATCAATAAAATCCAAAGAATTGAACTTTAAATAAAATAAAGATTCATAATGATTACTCTTAGAAGAAACTTATTGGTAATAATATACAAGGTGTCCCAGAAGTTTTAAAGGCTATCTTAAGCTTAAACTTAGAGTTGTATTAAGACTTTTGGGATACCCGGAATATGTGTCTTTGTATGGTGACGTAAATTGGTGAGCATAAGAGACGATGGCAAAAACACTTTGGGAAATGTGATTCAAAGTTACAAAAATGAGCCCAAAGTTAAAAAATATATAGACAAATATATATTGGCCGGAAATTACTAATTATAGATGTGGGATTCATTTCAAATTCAGCTGTTTAAGTTCAGATTGACCAATAAAAGTTTAAATTGGCAACAGATTTGAAAAAAGGATACAAGTAAAGAGAAATCATATGCAACTTACAGCAGTTCTGTATATAGCAGATGTGTATAAACCAGCTGTTAATTCCTTGAAAAAATGAGAAATAAAAATGAAGACACAGATACCACCGTTTCCTAGAGAAATTCAACATTACCGAAAGTCAAGTGGAAATGGAAAGATCCTAGAAACAACTCTCCAGCAGAATCTCAGTCTTCTTGTCAAGTGAAGAGATTAGATTGTCCACTTAGTGTAGTAGATAATTTGTAAAATATTACTGAAAAGGAAGAAGGAAGGTTGAGCAGTACTTCCTCAGCAGATCATCCACAAAGTATTCATAGTTTAAATTGAATAATAAAGATATAAAAAGAGGAACATATCTGGTAATAGTGCTGTAGCGGTCTATTTAAATTAGTGGCACTAGTGAAATAGCCACATTTGGATTCTTTATTACCTGATACAAGTGTGATGTGATAGTGTTGGTTAAGGAGATGACATTGGGAAGAAGAGTTGAAATATATAGTGAAAAATCTTCGAGCAAACACAGTTTTAAAGGTAGTTAGGGATTACTTATTGATATAAAGGAAGTCATCACTATCTTGTCATCTTGAACTTACTCTCAACACTTTTCATTCTTGGACTATTGCGTTAGCCTGCTGATTGGTTGATCTTCTTAATATTTTTTTTAACACTCCAGTCCGTTTTCCACTCAGCTATCAAATTAATCTTTCTGAAGATAGATCTGATCATGCTGCCTCTATTTGATAAACTCCAGTGGTATGCTCACTCTCCCTCTCTTTGTCCCTTTCTCTCTCCTCCCCCTTTCTGTCTCTCTCCTCTTCTCCCTCCTCCCTCTCTTTTCTCCCCCTCTCTCTCCTTTCTCCTAACTGAATTTTCAATGACTATCCTCCCATGCCTGGAATGTCTTCCTGCTTTCTTTTAAATCCCATCTAAAATTCCACTTTCTGCAGAAAGCTTTTCCTAATCTTAGTTGATTTTCCCAATCCTTTGTTGATTATTTCCAGTGTATACTTACTATCTGTGGCTTGTTGTACATAGTTACTTATGTGTTGTCTCCACTTTAGACTATGAACTTATTGAGAGCAGGAATTGTCTTTTAACTTTATATTCCTACTTAGTAAAGAGCTTTGGCATGTACTTGGCACTTAATAAATGTTTATTGATTGACTGATTCTAAAAGAAAAATCATAAGATAACAAAAGCCAACAAAGATGACCCCAGACACAGTTGCTTATTATGTCTTTTTTTTTTTTTTTAAACAAAGACTAGTGTGTGCCTATTTCGGTTGTCATTGTTGACAATCTGAGAAGAAAACAGGCTTCCACAATTTTCTCTAGCAGACTATAAACAGCAGACTTTCACAATCATAATAGACAGTACTGAGAATAGAAGAATCCATTGCTTCTTTATTGATTTACAGAAAAGTATTTTTTACTTTTTAGTTCAAAATACAACTCAAAAAGTTCAAAGTGTATATTAAGACCATACAAGATTCTATGATAGATGTGACTTTGAAGTTCAGTAATCTAAGTTTCAACTTCAAGTGACATGCAAAATGGGGAGACATTTACTCAACCAAGGGGTGTATTTTATCACTATGGAAGATGTTGGCCAGAGTCCGCATAGAGGAAGGATTCAAGTTGTTGAAAAGATTCTGTTGATGCTCCTTGTATGTACATGACATTGTTGGTTATATCAAAGTCCTTAAGGATAGATTACAGGATCTTTTCATTAAGATCCAATCAGAAAAGAGATCATCCTAGCTGCTTATATAGGAAAATAAACTGAATGAAAATCCAGATTGCCTATATTGACATGGTTACTCGTTGAGTAACTACCTTGTCAGTATCTTGGGCAAATGCTACAAATGGACATCAGTACAAAATGATTAGCAAAAGAGATTAAACGAAATTGCGTTTGGAAAGTTGTACGGCACTCTAGTTGATCACAATCTTATCTTAATACTAGTGTCTTTCTGGTTACGCTACATTACATGGAATACTGTGGTCTCAAAGAATCAAAGTTAAAGAGCCGGCAATAGTGGATATTTATGTCAAGAAATGGCGAATAAGACATTGTAAGATGGACAAGCTGAATTGTGCTGAATTCTGCTAAACATGAAACAATGAGAGGACGGACTCCAGCACATTGGCTATTCAAAGATATTGACAAGAATCATATATGATGAAGTGTTGGCTTGTAGATTGAGCATGGATTAGTTAAAATATTATCATAAAAGGGAATACAAATTTAGCTATTTTAACTTGTTGCTTAGAAAGGAGGAAGAGCTGTTTGTTATTAGATAATCCTCTACAGAGCTCAAAAAAATAGAGGGGAAAATTTTTGAATTTGGTAAGTAGAGTTCTTTTAGACTCTTCCTTTTCCCCCCAGGAATGTCAGTTCAGAAAGAAGTGAAGCCCGTCGAAAACTTCGGGAGTGTGATGGGTTGGTGGATGCCCTAATCTTCATTGTTCAGGCAGAGATTGGGCAGAAAGACTCAGACAGCAAGGTAAAAAGAAGACCAGGATGGGCCTGGGGAAGAGGATGGTGTGGGGGCTTTCCTCAGAGAAGCATTTGGGACCTAGAGAGGCAGACTTTGGTTTTCCAACATGTCAAGCCTCATGTACAACAGTCTTCATTCTTTATTATTGGTTTGATAACTTAAAGAGAAATACAATAGTCCCTTTTAAAGGAGATCACCTTCTCTTCTTTGCTCTATCCCTTGTGTAACAGTTGGTGTCCTTCGTCATTAGTAAGAAATAGAGTATTCTGTTTTAGGAGGGAAGGGGGAGCACTCAGACTATCAGGCCAAATTCTGCTGTTGTTCATGCCACAACTTGCAGAGGCATTAGCTTGGGCAGTTCTTTTGAGGGCTGGAAGTCATAGATCACTATTAATCTCCTCTTCTGGATATGTAGATCCCCTTTACTCTGGATCTGGCTGTCCTCTGACCTCTCACTGAATGTTTCACCCCATTTCCTCAGCTGGTGGAGAACTGTGTCTGCCTTTTGCGGAACCTGTCGTACCAAGTCCATCGAGAGATTCCCCAGGCAGAGCGATACCAGGAAGCTTCTCCTAACATTGCCAACAACACAGGGCCTCATGCAGCCAGCTGTTTTGGGTCTAAGAAGGGCAAAGGTGAGACTTAGCTTCTATCCTCCTTCTGCTGGGGGGATGATTAGGAAAAGAGTCATCCCCTGAGGCAAACCATAAGCTAAGCAGCTCAGGATCTGGATGACTGGAATGTTGCAATAGCATCCCTGTTCTACCATTTCCCTTATGTTATGTATGTGTCCCTGCTGTCCTGGGAGTGGTGATGACTGGTTGGGATAGTGATGGAAGAGAATCTTACTAATTTGGGGATTTCCCCATCCCCAACTCTTCCCTTTTCACCTGTGTTCTTTTTCCTATCTGTGCCTTCCTGCCTATTTGCGGTCCTATTGTCATCCTTCTCCTGCATTTTCTTCCCTTTCTGTCTCTCCCTCCTCTCTCCACTTCGGGTGCTGCACTGGAAGATGAGTGGTTCTCCAGAGGTGAGTGGATTCTTTTGAGGGGCTTGCCTATATCTAATATGCATGTTTTGGTTTTAGCTTTTCTAGCACCTCCCTCTTAATCCTTTTCTTTGGTTGCATGCAGGGGAAATATAGTGTGGAGAGCCCAATGAAGCAGGTTGAACTAATGGCTCTTGGCATGCTATTTCCTGGCAGCACCTAAGACTGTGATGATAGTTATAGGTTGTCTCCACCTATGGCCCACACCACTGTCCTCATCTCTGCATGATTCTGCTAGGAGAAATGAGCATTTTTGGCTTTCTTTTGCCTCTTGGCTTATTCTCCAAAGAGACTGATGAGAAAAAAAGAAAACTGAAAGAAGTGCTGTGTTTGGAAGGAACATCTCTGATTCATCCACACTGAAGGAAGGGAGGAGTAAGGAAGGCTGTGGTTTGGGTACTTGGTTTCTTATTTCCCCTTGTCTTTTCTTACTTTCATAAAGGGAAAAAACCCATGGAGGATCCAAATACCGACACAGTAGATTTTCCCAAAAGAACCAGTCCTGCCCGAGGTAAGTGTTTGTATTCTATTAGAAAACTTTAATCTTAATCTTCTTTGAATCCTGTATTTTGGATCCACATCTTAATTATTTTCCCATGCTCCCAGTCTGTCCTCTAGAAGACATAAAGGTCTTCTAAACAGCTACCAAATTCATGTTGTAAAAGCTCCCATGCTAAAGCACAGGCCTGACCAGGAGGTTGCTTTTGTAACTCCTTACCAATAAGATAAAATGCAAACTCTTGAACCTTTCACTATCTGATATTTGTCTACCTTTCCAGTCTTATTACACATTACACTCCTTCACATATTTTGGTTCAGCCAAACTGATCTATTTGCTGTTTCTCCTATACAACATTCCAGCTCCTGTTTTTCATATCTTTGTACAAGCTGTGCCCCACACCTGGAATGTGTACTTTCTTTACCTGTAACATGTAGAATCCCTAAGCTGTCTTAAAATCTGTGTATAGTGCCAGCTCCTCCTATATTAGGCCTTTTTTGATTTATACCCCCAAGTGCTAGTGCCTCTCCACAGCTGCTAAAATTTCCTTGTGTTTCCTTTGTATGTATTTTAGGCATTTATGTGTCTGCATTATTTCATAAAATGTAAGTCCCTTGAGAATAGGAATTCTTTTTGTCTGTATATCACATACATCACACATAGTGATCTATCTCAGCACAGTTCTTAAAATGTTATGTTGGTGGATAGAGGGATAGATTTCATGTAGAATTTGGACTCTTTCTCCCTTCCGGATGTCTGAATTTTTAAATGAGGTTAGTCAGTGTTTTATGATTTAAAGTTCTTTTTTGAAGTTTGTTAAGAAGCTTTTTGCATAATGTACCTTTGAAATAATCAGTTTCATTGTTAGCCCCACTTTACAGTTCAGAAAATTGAAGTTGAAAAAACATTTAAGTCACTGAAGAATAAATTGCCCAGAGACACATAGCTTAGTAAGTTTTACAGCCTGGATCATTATAAACAACATCTCTTAATTTTAAGGCAATTATTCTTTTTCTTTGCCATGGTTATATCTACAACAACACTGTAGTATTGATCCTTAAAAATGCCACGTGGCTTTTAGTTTAGTTGTTAAAGTTGATTTGGAAGTGTGAAGCCCTTGGAACACAAAACTTATAACATTCTGTTCATTAGATGTTGAGATTTGTTTATTGGATTAGAGAAAGAAGTAAAAGAATGGGTAGGAAGACAGTAGTAGGTTGATTTTAAAAAATAAGTGAATTAGAACCAAAGATCAGTAGTGTCACTTTGAATGCCACTAGT
This sequence comes from Antechinus flavipes, assembly GCF_016432865.1. Classification (NCBI taxonomy): domain Eukaryota; kingdom Metazoa; phylum Chordata; class Mammalia; order Dasyuromorphia; family Dasyuridae; genus Antechinus; species Antechinus flavipes. Next base: position 247,522,539 of record NC_067403.1, read on the forward strand.
AAAATGAAGATAAACAGTTAATGTTGCCATAGGACTAAAACATATATTCCTAGGGATAAAAAACAAAAGAGAAAGTGTTAGAAGGAGAAGGAAAAGAAAAGTGTATGATGATTCTCTATGGCACCATTGTTCTAGCCTGCCCACTTCTAATTTAGAAGTCCTAACTTCCAGGAGGCAATGGAAGTGGTTACATTAGTTTCCTGCCTCATGAACTAGAGAAGTTTAGTGTGGTTTGTTGTATTCACAATCATATCCCATCAATGTGAAAACTCTTAGGGGAGGGAATTCTAAAATCTTATCTCTTCTCCCTCTCCCATGCAGGCTATGAGCTTTTATTTCAGCCTGAGGTGGTCCGTATATATATCTCTCTTCTTAAGGAGAGCAGGACTCCTGCCATTTTGGAGGCTTCAGCTGGAGCCATTCAGAATTTGTGTGCTGGCCGCTGGACGGTGAGTATTTGTGGAATGGATTTAGAAAAGAAAAAAATAAAAAGGAGGTTATAATGTATATAACATGATTCTCCACTTTTACACCTTGTTCCTTCATAGCCTTATAGACTATCGTCACATACCTACATACATTTTACCCTCCCTAAGAATTAGCACTAAAATCGACCATCCTTTCTATCTATTGTTAATTATCTATCCTCTGTTAGCCAAACTCCTTTTCTTGTCTTTTCATTTCTTCAGTTGTCGGCTTTGATGATCCTCTTTTTAAAATTTTTTCCAAATACATGCAGAGAGAAGTTTCAACATTTATTCTTGTAAAATCTTGTGTTCCAAATTTTTCTTCCTCTTCCTCGCTCCCCTAGACAGTAAACAATCTACTGTAGATTAAATATGTGCCATTCTTCTCAACATATTTCCATATTCGTTATGCTGTGCAAGAAAAATCAGATCAAAAGAAAAAAAACAAGTAAACAAATAATACCACCATCAAAAAAAAAAAGGTGGAAATTCTATGCTTTGATCCACACTCGATCCCCATAGTCCTCTTTTTATTTATTTTTTAACAAGTCTATTGAATTGCCTTGAATCACCTCATTATTGACAAGAGCCAAATCCATCAACAAGACATAGTCTTGTTGTTTTGTACACCTAGTTCTGCTCACCTCACTCAGCATCAGTTCATATAAGTCTCTCCAGGCTTTTCTGAAATCAGCCTGCTCATTATTTCACATAGAACATAATATTCCATTACATTAATATACCATAACTCATTCAGCTATTCTCCAACTGATGGGCATCCACTCAGTATCCAATTCCTTGTATTGGTCTTCATTTTAGCCTTTTTCTGAAATCAGCCTGCTCATTATTTCTCATAGAACATAATATTCCATTGCATTAATATAACTCATTCAGCTATTCTCCAACTGATGGGCATCCACTCAGTTTCCAATTCCTTGTATTGGTCTTCATTTTAGCCTTTTCCTCCTTGATTTCTCAGGAGTCTTCTTCACTCTGGGCTTTTCTGTTCTGTGTCCAATCATGACTTGCCAAACCTTGATCTTATATATTTTCACCATTTGCCTCTTGCTCCTATGTTGCTGAATCTCCCCTCTCCCCTGTTTCTGAACCTCAGGGTATCAACATCCTTCCAGTTATCCAGATTCACAATATCAGCTTCATCTTTGACTCCTCAATCCTATTTACCAAATCTTGTTTCTGTCTCTTTTATCTGTCTGCTTCATTTTAATTCAGCTCCCCATTAACTTTCACGTTGACTATTATAACCTCATTTGGTCTCCCTTCCTCAAGCCTCTTCCCCTATTCTAATACAATGGTCCATATAGCCTACTAGAAATGATTTTCCTAAAATTCAGGTCATTCAATTCCTCATTCAAAAAATAGCATTTCCTCACTTCCTTCAACCCCTGCCCTTTTCTCCCCATCTCTGCCCCCTGTTTTCTTGAAGACTGAACTCAGTGTCACCTTCTACAAAAAGCCTTTCCTGATGAAATCCAGTAGTAACTGGGCCATTTGTCCCAATATTCCCTCCATTGGTTTTGTATGATTTATATATACATTGTGTTTTACATCTCCTTGTTTTCTCCCATTTGAATGTTAGCCCTTTAAGAATAAAAACTGTTTCACTGTTGTTCTCAGATCCTGAGAGTACATAGTACTCTAAGATCCTGGTACATAGTAGGTACTTATAAAATGCTTGTTGATGTGATCCCTTCTAGTATGGTCGGTATATCCGTTCAGCTCTGCGCCAAGAGAAGGCACTCTCTGCCATCGCGGACCTTTTGACCAATGAGCATGAACGAGTGGTGAAAGCTGCATCTGGGGCACTACGTAATCTGGCTGTGGATGCCCGAAATAAAGAACTGATTGGTGAGCTGGGCAGGGAGAATCTTGGTTAGCAAAGCTTGTGAAGCTATGTCACTAACTAAAGTGGGCTATGGAATGAAAAGGCTCTTTTCAAAGATAGAACTTCAAAGGTTCTAGAGTGTCAGCCTAGTCCTTCCCCTGCCTCAGGCAGGGTGGAGAAGAGGAGGAGCACCCCAGCTTCAGAAAAACAAAATAAAGCCACCTTACTGCTGACTCCTCCCTTGCCCTTTTGGAAGAAGACTCAATTATGGAGGAACAAAGATCATCTAATTGAAACAGTGTTTTACAGCTTACAGTGGTTAATGTAGCTGAATGCAATTGCCTGTGGCCTTTTAAGGTACATCTTTCGTAACCTGTTTTCTCTTTCATTGTTCCAGGGAAGCATGCTATCCCCAACCTTGTGAAGAACTTGCCAAGTGGTCAACAGGGCTCTTCCCGCAACTTTTCAGAGGATACTGTGGTCTCAGTTCTGAATACTATTAATGAAGTTATTGCAGAGAACTTGGAGGCTGCCAAGAAACTCCGAGAGACACAGGGCATTGAGAAACTAGTGCTTATCAACAAGTCAGGGTTTGTTTTGATCTTCATTATGATCTTTTCCTTTTGTTCTTTGGCCCTTCTCTGTGCTGCCTTCAAGTCCCACCTTCTCTCCCCTTTTTCTTCTCTTCCCTCCCTCTTCCCCCCACATACTTTCACACTAAATTGAGCCATTCCATTTTCCAAAACCCAGTTAAAGGGAAAAGTCCCTTTTAAGGTAGATGTAGATCATAGAGGACAATTACCATCATCTTCTACATTCTTTAATACCATTGTCAGGGACCAAATATTGCATTAAATCAACAAAATAAGCGTGACCCATTGCGCGTATATTTGTATATTCTCTCTCTCTATTTTGAAAAGGGAAGAAGGATTATATTCTTTTCCATGCCAAAGTCTTGTTTTGGTATTTTCTTTTTATAGTAATCGATCAGAAAAGGAGGTTCGGGCAGCAGCACTTGTCTTACAGACAGTCTGGGGCTACAAGGAACTTCGGAAGCCGCTGGAGAAGGAAGGATGGAAAAAATCAGACTTTCAGGTACTGATGGGACTGACAGTTGTTTATATATACACTCTTCTTTCACTATAATGCCCTCTTTTCCTAGCACAGTAATTATTCTTTGTTAAGACTTCATCACTAATTTTAAAAGTAATTATTTTCTATAGCTCATTGTAGAAGTTTCTCTCATGAGTTTTTTGAGAGAGAATATCTTTGTCAGTTTTTTGATACTGTGGTAGCCTTGAAAGCAAACAAACCCTAATGTAGCATTTCTTCTATTAAACAATGTCTCCATTAGTGTAAGGGAAATGAAAAAGTTGGTTCAATCTAAATTACAATTATCCAAAGCTATTTATTTCTCTGCAGATAAGAGTTCCATTTAGGTCATTGAAACTGATCAAATTATTTATGGATGCCACTATATCTCTGCCCCTCTTATCCAGAAATCTTATTTAGTGGATGTTTTTGCTATTTGGTCTGCTAATTTCCCTAATTTATTTGGCATTTTGATGAAGTTGAGTCAAATTTGGGAATATTGCTCTAAATGACATGATGTAGCATAACTTCTATAAACTCGGAGGTTTATGGATGTATTGTACATTTGTTTCCAGGTCAATCTAAATAATGCTTCTAGGAGCCAAAGCAGTCACTCTTATGATGATAGCACCCTCCCTCTTATTGACAGGAACCAAAAATTGGGTAAGATAAAACACCCCCTATATATTTGCAAATTGCTCTTTCATTAGAAAAAAGTACAACAGTTTTTTCTGGGTGTTCTAGATTAAAGCTTCTTAAATTATGGGTTGTGGCCCATAAGGGGTTATGTAACTGAATATGGAGGGTCATGAAATTATAATTTATTATCAGTAAGTGATTTGTATGCCTATTTTATATACCCATATACCTAGGGTCAAGTAAAAATTTCTTGGGTTAAAAGTGGAAAAAGTTTTAAAAAAAAAAGCCGTGATCTAGATTGTCTTTCTTCATTTTGTTAGTTGCTTAAAAACTAGAGCTTAAGCTGAAGGTTGGACAGCAATTAAAACACTATTGATATTCAACCTCACTTCATCAAATTGATGAAAGTAAAACCAAAAATCTTTTAAGCTTGCAAGAGTGTAAAGAAACATATATTTATTATTGGTGGAATTTCAAACTTGAAGAAACTTTTTTGCAAGGAATCTGGGAATATTTTAAAAAATTAAAATAAAATAAAAATAGTCAGATTTTGACTAATAAATCCATTCTTGGAATATACCCTTAAAATATTGAATCTAAGTGACTTCTGTTTTAAAATAAGTTTTTTAGTGGTCTTTTACATATTTTCCCTCTAGTTTCCTTTACCCTTTTCCTCATCTTTCCAGATAGCCATTTCATATAACATAGTATTTTTTTACAGAACAAAAAAGAAAGAGAAGAAGAAAAAAATTGGTGTAGCTGATCAGTATATCAAAAAAGTCTGGAAATATGTGCTACACTTATTGAACTCCTACTTCTGCAAAGGGATTTAATATGGGAGTGTTTTTTTTGTTTTTTTTTTTTTAACTGCTTACTTAACACTATACTAATTCATATAGATTTTTCCATGTTTCCCTGCATTTATCATATCAGTTATTTTTATGGCATAATACCATTCCATCATATTCACATACCACAGTATGTGTAGTATTCCCCAATTAATAAATAGTTTGTTTCAAATTCTTTGTTGTCTTAAAAAGTATTTTTAAAATGGTTTGGTACATATAGCAATTTCTTATAAGTGACCTCCTTGGGGCATAAACCTAGAAAGACACTTTAATCACTTTACTTGAGTAATTCCAAATTGTTTTACAGAGTGGTAGTACTGATTCATAGTTGCACTTGCAATGTACCAAATGTGACCTATCTTCTTACAACTTCTCCAACATTCTTGCTATTTTTTGTGAGCTGTGCTAGTTTGTAGAGTGAGGTAAAACCTCAGGGTTGAATTTATTAGTGATTTGGATTATTATTATTATTTCAAGTGTAAACAATTTGTAATAGTTATTTTAAGTACTGTTTATATCCTTTGACTATATTAACCTCTTAATAGAAATTTGATAGTCACTAAGAACATTAAGATGGTTGTATTAAAATATAATGTTAAGTTTTTACATTTAATATAGAAGAAAATGATAGCCATAAATAAGGATACTCAATATTTGACTTTTAATAAAGTACATTTTGACCTTATTTAGATAAAAAACCTGACCGGGAGGAAATTCAGATGAGCAGCATGGGTCCAAATATGAAATCATCAGGTAATAATCTTGTTTTTAACTGTCCCAAATAAGGGGAAGCAAGTTATCATCAGGGTTAGGGAAGGTTAGCTAGGTCTAGACTCTTTTTCATTTCACCCCTTTCCCTTCCAATTGTGAACTGTGGGGAACTTTACCTCCAATTTATTAGTAGTGCAAATTGTAATTTCATTTGCTCAGTTTTTAAGCCCATGACTTACTTCATGTTCTCTGCCTATTGTTCCCATTTTTATTCTCACTCTCTTCTCTAGTTAGGCTGATTTCTTTATTGCTGTATACATCAACTTGTGCTTTTCTTCAGCACCACTATTCTTGCTGTACTCTCTCTTTGCTTAGCCAAAGAGTGTGTGTGTGTGTGTGCAATTCTTCTAAACATATTTTCACATCATGCTGCACAAGGAAAAAAAATGAGAAAAAACAATACAAGCAAACAACAAAAAAAAGAATGAAAATACTATGCTGTGATTCACACTCAGTTCCCACATTCCTCTTTCTGGATGCAGATGGCCGGCTCCATCGCAAATTTATGAAAAGAGCTATGTCCATCAGAATTGACTATTGTATAATCAATATTTTTGCTTTATACAATGCTCTGTTGGTTTTACTCAATTCACTTAGCTTTAATTCATCTAAGTCTCTTCAGGACTTTCTGAAATCATCCTGCTGATCATTTATAGAACAATAATATTCCATAATATTCATTCATTTATAATTTATTCAGTTATTCCCCAACTAATGGCCATCCAAGTCAGTTTCCAGTTTCTTGTCACTATAAAAAGAGCTGCTGGAAACATTTTTGCACATGTGGGTCCTTTCCCCTTTTTTATTATGTTTTTGGGATACAGACCCAGAAGAGACACTGCTGATCAAAGGTTATACACAGTTTGATAGCCTTTTGGATAGCAATTGGACTAATTGCTTTCACTAAATTATATTAGGAAGACATTCTTCAAGTTCTTTTTCCATGAAGTAATCTGACTTGCTTCGAAGACTACTTCTAAGTGCTATCACATTTATATTCTATAAAAATATTTAGAAAATAATAGAAGACAGTATATAATTAAATATTGTGTCAAATGAAAAATAGTTTTACAACTGTATTTTGAGGTAAATGAGGACAGACCATCTATATTTTGCATAGAACACAAAAAGGTCTGATGAGTATTTTTGATTAGGTACTAGCAGAAGATATTACATCTTTGTATGCTTTTTCTGTTAGATAATTATGCCACATTGAATGAGAGGGGAGACCACAATAGGACACTGGACCGATCTGGGGACCTGGGTGAAATGGAACCCTTGAAAGGAACACCCTTAATGGTAACTATTTCTTTAATCTTGTATCCTTCTAGTCGGAGTCTGCTTTTTATTCCTCTAAGGAGAGTTGTTGTTTTTGGTTGTTTGATTTAGTAAGCTCTTCAGGAAAAGAGGTTTTGATATGACTAATACCACCCTCATCTGTTGATCTATGTGAACCCTTATGTATGCTTTCCCTTTTTCTGCCACTACCGCTTTCTGAAATCTCCTCAGGTTTGGCACCCACTAACATGCTTTTCTGTCCCATCACTCTCCATACTAACAAATTGCATGTGTTTACAGCAGGAGGAAGGGCAGGGATCACTGGAGGAAGAGTTGGATGTTTTGATTATGGATGATGAGGGGGACCAGTTGTCTTATTCCCCCATGGTATGTCTTCAGCCCCATGTGGGGGTCCTTCTCAAATCAGGCCTGGGTGTGCCAGCAGTGGGCCAATCAAACTGATCAGATTTGAACAAAGAATGTCTGACCATAATGGGGCTTTGGGGATTCTGCAGTGATCATATGCTTGGGAGATTGGGACATTCAGCTGGTGATCTGACCTTCCATTGTGTGCTGTTTGCTTTTCTCCAACTTTCTGCCTTCTCTGTATTCACTACCAATCTTTTTAACTTCTTTCTTTTTTTTTTCTTACAGCAGAAGATTTAGCACCACTGTTTCAAGCTTCATCTGGGTTTATAATATATGTACTTTGTTTTTTGGTGGTGAAATGGACTGATGATTCTCCCCTCTCCCTCGCTGGACTGTTGTGCCAACTGCCAGGCTGCCTCCTGCCCTATTAGCCCGGTATGGGCTGCCTTCCTTTCCTCAATCCCAACCTCTTCCAATGATGTCTGCCCTTCCCTCCCTGACCCTGGTTTCTCCTAAGGAGTCTGATTCAGTCACTTGCATAGGATGCCTCAATTTCTCCTGCCTTGAGAAACTGCTGCAGATTATTTCTTTTGCCGGCTCTCCTTAGAGCTGCTGGTCCTATATGGAGGTTGGGAGAAAGTTTGAGATTCTTCATCGAAAGCCATGGGAAGAATTAGAAGTTGGTTTCAGTGCATATGGTGTCTATCAAAGCTCTCATGTTTTGACTGACTTACTTTTTAAAAAATTTTTCAGTGGGCAAAGAAAATTTTTTTTAGCGGGCGAGGAGTGAATTCTTGTTTGTTCTCTCCTTTTATTCCTAATGGATACTTTGGTTTTGAAGCAAAGAATGTTGGTAACATTGGCACATTCCATTTGGGGAACGAGCCATCTCACCAAGGGATCCTTCAGAGTAGATTTTTCTTCCTGCGTCTTCAGGGCAGGGACCATCTAAGGACTTTGGACTCTAACTCACTGTTTGTGAGAAGGTGCCGCCCCTTGTTGAGTCTGTCTCTCCCCTTCATTCCTCATCCTACCACAGATGTAATGGCCAAATCTGCTTCAGAAGTCTTAGGAAAGGGAATCAGGTTGTGCGGTTAAGGGAATGTTTTGGGGAAGTAAGTTGGAAGAGTGTGGAAAGGGAATGAGGTCATTAAAAAAAAAAAATAGAACAATCAGCTCCCTATCTATCAATCAGGGAGGAATGTACATAAGGTGGTTGGTCTGAAGTTGAGGTGGGAAGCTTTAAAGCTATTCATTTCTTTTCTTCCCTCTCTTCCTTTTCCTTTCTTTTTTTTTTTCTTTTCTTTCTTTTTTCTTTTTTTTTTTTTTAAACTCTTTATCTTCCTCCTTTCTTTTTGCTTTACCCTGGGGTTGGTTGGCCAAGAGAAGGATTTGATGTACATAGCTCCTGCCCTTCCTTGTTCTGTGCAGGGGGGCTGCCCTGGCTTTGCCTCTCCCACGTGCCTTTGGCCTGGGGTGGTCCCCTCCCCCCATGTGCCTTTCTTTGCCGAAGCAGCCTCATTTCCAATGATTTTGCAAAATATTATTTTGTTGCTTCCCCATTGAAACTAAGGGGAGATCAAGTGATTGGATCTTAGGGCCTAGAGGAACCCAAATTATCCTTTTGGTCTGGGGGAGGATGACTCTTTATTTCAGCCTTAACATACTTATACCCAGCAGTGAAAGTTGGGATTTCCAGCAATAATCCTACTTGGATAAATCTTAAAATGTTTGGGGGGGAGGGGGCCAAGGGAAAGTTATGAGACATGATCCCCAAATTTCAGCATCATCTCTGAGGGGTTTCTGGAAAGTCTGGGCTCTTCCACCCCTCTAGCTCAATATATCTGATCATGGTAGTGAAAAGAGTCAGCTGCTATGTGATTTAAGTTTTGTTTTGTTTTGTTTTTAACCCTATCCCTCCCTCGCTAAAATTCAAAGCCACATTCAATGCAACTGGAAGACCTCCCCAAGTGTTGATTGTTAGGCTGGGGTAGAAGGACCCAGCTGCTTTGCCCTAAAGCTTGGGTGCTTACTATTTCCTTCCCACCCCTTGCTGGTAGAGGGGAGCCTCTTGCTCTCTCGGTGACCCCAGGAGCGCGCACACTGCACAGAGGGGAGTGGGTCCTGGCCTGAATTGGGTCTCCTTTTGGCCCCCCTCTCCCTCCTCCACCTTTGTCTCTCTTCCTCTGGTGCTCTTTTGTTTTCTCGGTGGGGTTGTGGGTATCAGTACAGATATGGGCTTTGGGGATCTTTTCAATTTGTGTGACTATAAAACACTAAACTCAATTCCAGAAGAACCAAAAATCCCACCTCCCCACTGAACACTACCATGGGACATGTCTTCTGCTCCATGCCCTTTTCTCTTTCTTGTTAACGCTTTTAAAAATGAGTTTTTTATATAAATAAAATTTTTAAAGTGTGTATGTCAAAGAATTCGGAGTCACTGATTTGAGCCATGTCTCCATATTTCCCTTGTGCCTCAGGTATTTCTCAGCGCTTCACATCATTTTTATTGCAGCTCTAGGTTGTAACAGAACTATCGACAAAGCTCCATTCTTAGACCTTCACAGTCTACCATGTCTGGATTTAATTCATCTGGACAGTCTTGCTTACATAATGCAATGGGTTCCTTGAAACTCTTGTCAGAAGAATTCTGTTCTTCTCTTTGCAAGTGTTCAAATAAAAGGGTGAGGCATCAGGAAATATAAAGTAACAATACAGAAGCCTGGCTGGATCTCTTTAATTAGACCAAGTTAAGGGAATGATATCTATTCAGGGTTCATTATAATTATTGACCTTTGGTCATGACTAAGCAATAGGAAGTCTTTCTTCCTTAAAGCTATGAATAGGATTCCAGTTGTTTCACTTGTCTCAGTAGGAAAAAGGAGAATGACAGTAGCTAACGCAGATCATTTTCTCTAGTTTGAGATAGAAAAGATACTTGAAGGAGACAAAAGGCTAAAAGTCAGAGCAGAAATGAGGAAATAAATTGAATTCTCAGGTCTAAAGTTAAGGGTTTCCAAAGAAACTAAGGTATTAGTTCCTTAGCTAAATCTGTATTTTTGGAAAGCTATTGTTGGATGAGGAGATGAGATAGCCAGTAACCTAGCTTTGCTGGGACCTCTAAAAGTCATTTGCAAATATGACATGATATTGTTGGGTAAATTGTGTTCTTATTGAGAAAACTTGATGCTTAGATCCTTATTGTAGATTGAGGATAAAAATTCCAAATCTAGCAAAACTCAGTACTGTGTGTATATTTGAGCTAACATTTGGGTAAAGAGATAGGAACTTCTATAATAGCTCCAGCAGCTTGAAAGGAGTTGAAAAATGAATTGATTCTCATATGATCTGCCCTTTTGAGATCCTTAGCAAATGCTTACTGTTTGAATGGGTTTTACTTTACTGCAAAAGTCTTCAGACAACTTATACACGTGTCACTTTCTTGGGACCTTAATAAAAATAAGAGCCGTAGGATCAAAACTATAAAGTTGGAAGGAACTTCAGGCCATCTAGCCAATGCTTTCATCTTTATAGATGAGAATTTTGAGACCTTGGGTTAAAGTGGTCCAAGGTCACGCTAGTGATAAACATTGGTGTCATTTGAGCTCTACAGTTGGTTACAGTGTAACTTTTACACACGTGCTTTCCCAAAAAGCTATGAGATCTGCAAAATCACATAACTACAGGGCTTCTGGGAAAAAGAAAGTTAATTCTAATGGCTTAAAAAAAAAAAAAACTTCAGCAGTGATAATTTTTTTAAATGATAGCCAAAAAAAATTAGTTTTTGTACATGTTCAGTGACTAAGAATATTATAAATAGTGGGTGATAAGTAAAGCTTTGTGCTGCTGCTCATCTGGTTCCCCCAGATGGTCGAAGATTGGGGTAAGGTCCTCAGCCCTCCTCTGTCGAACTAAATTGAGTTTCTTGGGTTCCTCCAAACTTGGTACTCCATGTCCTACCTTCATTTATCTACAAGCTTTGTCCCATGCCTTATATGTGTAAATGCAATCTGGTAGTGTAGTATATACACTAATGGCACTTTATGTATGGTAATACAGCACTAAGACCTGAAGCCTGCTTATGGAATTGAATCAGAAAGATTGCAGTTTGTAAGTAAGAAATGGTTGTGTTTTCAGTGTTTCAGAAGAAAACAAATATAAATGAGCTCATGCTCAAAATAAATGTTCAGTTATATTGAAACAAACTCATTATCAAAACAAGTATCTTAGCTAAACTTGATTCAAATTAAAATTGTGACAGAACTTGACTCCCCAAAATGGATATTTTTCATTCTGTGACCTGATTATGATGATTCTATATTGCTCTGTTGATAAAGCATTTCCATTCATGTTTAAGTCTTCATGATCCCATATGGGTTTTTGGTTTGTTTAGCTTTTTTTTTTTTTTTTTTTTTTTTTTTTTTTGCAAAGATGCTGGAGTTTGCAATATTGTTCATCTTTATTGACAGATGAGGAAACGGGCAAACAGGGTTGAGTGATTTGGTCAGTGTCACTGTCTGAAATCATAATTGAACTCGGGATGCTGTCTTCCCAACATTTCATCCACTGTATCGCCTAACTGCCCAACAGCATGAGCTAAAAGATTTCTACATTTCCCTAGGCCTAATGGTCCACTATGCCCTCCTAATAAACCTAGCATTTGCATGTCAACTTAGGTTCACAAAATGCTTTTGTTAGCTCACTTAATCTTAGCATCATGCAGGTAAGTGTTACTATTTTGTAGGTAAGGAAACTAAAATTTAAAAAGTATTTTTGGTGGATAACGACTTTACCAAAGTCTACCGAAGTGTCTGTTTTGAACTCGGTATGTCATTGCATCTGACTGCAGTAGAACATTAGCAGAAATTCTGCCTTTATAGTTTAGTGACTTCCTTTTCTTCACTTAAACCCTGCACCTTCCAGTAACAACTGCTTTAGGAATTCTCATTACTTTGTTTCCATAGATTGAAGAATCTTTATGGTCATACAGGAAAGAAAAGGAAAGTAAGCTAATGACAGAATTCAACTCATTTGGCTAGAGATTGGTTGGCCTTGCAAATGGGTCAATATAGGAGGAAAAATGATCAGATTAAGCTGATGTCCTTGATCTACATCTATCCCTTCTCTCCTAATCCTTTTCCTAAGACTTTATTTTCCACTTCTAAGGATCATATTTTAAGTGGATCTCTGTGGGGATCATTTTTAGAAGTCATCTAGTCCAACATGTACAAGGTGTTATCCAGATGCTACTTAAAGACCTACGAGACAACAGTTTGGTACCAGCATGAAGGAGAAAGGACAAAAGTATTTCAAAGCTTTGTACTTGGGTGACTGGGAAGTTGGTGGTGCTCAGTTGAAATAACTTTGGATGGGAGGGCAGATGGACGTTTGAGAAGTTGGCCAGATTTTGAGGTGGAAATATGCTGTAGGCAGTAAGATGGTATTGGGAGCAGATAAATAGATTTGAACTTCATCTGCGTATGTGTACTAACTGAAACTTATGCAAAGACCAAAGTTACTGGAAAATTTTCTCTGTACTGAGGAAATTACTCAAGGGAAGTGGCGGTAATTGAATGTATACAGATAGGAAAACTGGAGTGTGATGAAAGATTTTCCAGGAAAGTCAAGTGTATAACTCAGTTTGTAGAGATAAACACTGTTGGGTTTAATTTAATCCTTTATATACTTCCTAAATGCCTTTTCTTTCAGTGCTTATTCATACTTAATTCTTTTTATTTAAAGCTTTTTATCTTTTTTGATATCTTCAGAAGTTCTGTTTGTCTTTTCATAATTACAATCCCACAATAGTGGGATACAATAGCCAAAATATGACAACATAGATAAAAATCCTGCAATATGAAGAGGTGTTATGAAGGAGACATAAGAAAAGCTAAAGGCATTGAAGCATATATATAAGTAAGACGAAGCATTTGAGAATGCCTGTTGTCTTTCCTTAAATTGGCTATCTTTGAAATAGCTGCCTATATCTTTGTGGGAGTAGCATGTGTATATATGTGTGTATATACATATGTACCAATAAGCCAGTAAGTACCTGTTAAGTTACTACTGTGTACGTGCGGGATATATTTAGGGCAAATTGGAGGCAGTCTTAGAAGGGGAGATGGTTGGGGGCTAGAGAAAAGCACCTTGGGAAAGGGGACTTAAGCAGAGACTTTAAAGAATACAGATGCCAGATAAGGGGGAGCATCCAGTTGGTGAAAATAAGCCAGAAGATGGAAAGTATGATGCTAAAAACAGCAAGGAGGCAAGTGTCATGAGATTATTGCATATTTAGGAAGGAAAGAAATTAGAATATTGGAAAAATAGAGATAAGATTTTTAAGAGCTTGAAAAACAAAATACAGAGTGATAACTATTAGAGTGTTGGTCAGACCCTCAGTTTAGAAAGAATAACTTTAGAGCCAAATTGAGGCTCTGGAGTAGAAAGATTTGAGGCAGGAAAGTCAACACTAGAAGCCTATTTACAATAGTCTAGGTATGAGGTAATAAGGACCAGCCCTCACTGGCTGGTGGCAGTGCCAGAAGAAAGATGGGGGCATACACAAGAGTTGTTATGGAAATAAAATTAGCAATGATTGGCAGCAAATTGGATATGAGGGATAGTTGAGGATGATCTCTACAATTGTGAGTCTGGGATGGAGCCTTCAACCCTATAGGAGAAATTAGAAGAGAGGGTTTGGGGAGGAAAAACATGTTCAGTTTTGTCAAGTTTAAGATGTCCAACAATAGGTCTAACCTAGACAAAAAGCCTAAAGTTGTGTCTGTCATTTCCCTACTCACAAACTCCCTACACCAACTCCCTCATCACTCTAAAATAAAACTTGGGTAGCTCACCTTTTAATCTGGCTCCCATCTACTTTTTTCAGCCTTACTTCATATTACCCCAATTTGGCTTTGGGCTGCTAGGGTCTACTATCCAAACTTGATATTCTGTCTCCTGCCCTTTTTTATTCTTACAAGATATTGCATATTCCTTTAATTATGAAGTAGATGAAATCCTGGATTTGAGGATTCAGATCTTGACTCAGACTTCTGATTGTGTGGCCTTTGCAGGTAAAATCATTCTTACTTTCCTCATCTATAAGATGGAGATGTTAATAGCAATAAATATAGGATTGTGCCAAAGATCAGATCAGGATACCACATAAAGCCACCTGCAAAACTTGAAGCATTTTATAAATACTAGTATCATTATCAAGACAGCTCTAACATGAACATCTTATTTGCTGAAAGCAGCAGAAAAAGAGAGCCTTTGTGTGGGGGGAAAAAGCAGCTTCAGGACAGATAAGCTGCTGAGAGACAGCAGCCTTTCAGATAAAGCACTTGAAGAGATGCTTTCAAGAGGACTGAAGTAAACTTTACCTTTCAAAAGCAAAAGATCTGATGTAAAGATGGCTGCTGCCTTGGCTTCCCAGCAAGCAAGTCTGAATATGACTCGGTTCACTTCTTTGGAATTTATTGTCGGGGAAATCTCCACCAAAGAATTGCTTGGGACCTATATGTCTCATTTATCATCTCTGGCAGGAATGTGCATTTTGCTTTTCTCAGTAAACTGGGATGACCTAATAAATTGGGAAGTCACTGAGATCATACAGTCCAGAATCAGGAACTGAAAAGATCAGGGGGAAGAAGCCAGTGAGAGGAGTTGACAGGACCTGACAGGTTCATTTAGAAAGAGAAATGGAAGATAAGACCTTCATCTCTCCATAGGCCTTCTATCTCTTGCTGAGTAAGGATCCTGCAAGAAGAGAAGGGATTGTTTGGTTTGCTTTCAGAGCTCACCTGCCTATTTCCAGCTTTGGGTAGGAATATAAGATGGGAGGACACTCTAGGAGGAAGAGGAGATGAGCATAGAAATCTACCATCTGAATACATGCCTTCCATCTCTTGCTTGATCTCCAGTCTCTGCAGGGAACCAAAAAAGGTATCTTTCACTTAATGATTAACAAATTCCCCACTGTAGAATTGCAGTGATTCTGAAAACCAGTAAACATATAAACGCCACATCTGCAACTGCCCAGTTCCTCATTCCCATTTCCCCTCAACCTATGTACCTAAAAATCTCAACCAAATAATATTTATCCCTTCTACTGTGCCCTCTGGGATGTCTGTTTAATAGTCAACAAATTTGCTTTCCCATGAAACAGTTTTCCACTCCTTCCATCTTCTGATTCTAATTTAGACTTAGTTCCTCCTGACATCACCCTTCCTGGCCATCCTTTCCAACACTGGTTGCACTTTCACTCATTCCTCTTGGCTCATTAGTTGAGAGGGGAAAATTGGAATACTCCTTGTTCCCCATTGTCATTAACAGGTTCTCCCCTACCATCATTACTGATAAACCTGTCTTACTTTGAGGTCTATACAACTCCTATCTACCCAATCAGCATCCTGGCAGCTGTTCTCAAGGATGCTTTCTTTCTCAATGAGTCCAGTACTTGGCTTACAAGTTTGCCTTACCAACTCCTGTCCTTGTACTAGGGATCTTGAACACACACACATACACAGATAGATAATCCCTGCCAAACTCTTCTAGTTCCTTATCTACTTATTTCTCATGGCCTACTTCCTCACATTTCAGCCACATGCAAAAATGGGCATACTCTTCTTAATCATCCCATCACCCATAAGTATACTACCTCTGTCATGAAAATTCTTGAAATCCCTATAATCTTTTGGCTTTTCACCTCTTTGTCTCCTTTTGCCTTACCAAACTCTACTCTTCATCCACACTAAGATCTTCAGCCTCTGAAGTCCTCAGTTCTCTCCCAGGCTATTACCCCATTTTTAAGCTGTTCTCTCTTTAAAATTTTTACCTGCCAACTTCAGCCTTGGATCACTCCCACCATCTGCAGCCATTACTCCTACACACGTTTCTAATTGAAGATGAACTATACCATTCTAACTGGGTCCATTATAAATTGATGCTACAGCACCCTTCCTCCTGCTAAGTAATCCTACATCCCCTCATTGAACTCACTTCAGCTCATTATCCCACTATAACAATAGCTCTTCCAAAACTTTTCATCTTTCTTCAAAAAAGACCAAATCTATCTCCCCTCTCCCAGGTGAGAACATTGCCTCATTTATGACTGGAAAATATTGAAGCTATTCTCACTTTCTTTCCTCATCTAATAACACTTGGATGCCTTCTGCCACCATCTCCTTTACTCATTTCACACAAAGGTGGCTCTAAGTGCACAAGTAATCATCCCATTGCATCTCCTTATGCTTATTCTCTCACCTTCAGATTTTCCCTCACTACAAGCTGCTTCCATACTGCCTACAAATATGCCCAGGTCACCCTGTTTTCAGGAAACACCTGCCTGATCCTCCCATCTCTGCTAACTAGTGTCCAATTCCTCTTAACCTGCTTTGTAGTTAAACTGAGAATGTCATCTATAATAGCTGTCTCCATAGCTCTCCTCTCATTTTTGTCTTAACTCTACAATCTGCTTCTTACCTTATTATTCCCGGCAAATTGCACTCTACAAAGTTAACGGTGACAAATTTAATTTGACTTAAATGGAGAATCTAGTGTCCTTTTCTTAATATTCATAAGAAGTAATTGTAGCAGTGTGTTGCTTCCCCCCTTTCTGGAAATCCCCTGTACCTGTCAGTTTGAGTGTAAGTGTCAACAAAGGAACGATTGGGCAGAACAACAGAGAATTATGGGTACACACCTTCTAAACCAATGCTTCACTTCTCTTCTTTCATCTCCAATCCATAAAACACTTGTCTTCAAAGCTCCAAGCTGTGATTCCCTCATGACTGCCTTCCATTATGTCCTATTAGTGCTTTATTCTACCTTGATTTTCCTTGTAATAAAAGAATATAGATTCTATAATAATTATATAATAGAAAATCACCTATTCTAATTCTATTCTAATAGTCTAATTTTACAAGTTTCTTATAAGCAGGATTCCAGCACACTTAACTAGATAATTTTTGAATGATTGACTGCATATATTCAAGATCATTACTATAGATGATATACTGATGGCCCTGAGCATATTCAGAATATAAACATAGGTGTATGGCTATGTGAGCGTGTGTGTTTTTTTTTCTCTGCCTCACCTCTCATAAGTTCTTTAGGGAAAGGGAGAGTTTTGATTTTGCTTTGTATCTCCAAGATCTAGCTCTGTGTCTTGCCCATTATAGGCACTTAATATTTGTTGAATTGAATTGGCCAGTTGGGGAGGCAACCCATTTGGCTACAGCCATGAAAGTCTCCTCTTATCATCACCATCAGGACCCTTCCTCTTTTGCTTTTTTCAGATTTTTCCATGGCCCATATTCTTTGGGTTTGAATGTTAGTAGATTATATAGTCAGATGTCCATGAGCAAAATAATTATTGTTATATTGTTTTCTCACTGTAGGAGAGAGAACTGACATTTGAAAAATAATTTCTTGATCCTTTTTTCCCCTTAACATTCATTCATAAGAAATTAAGTATTTACAAGGGACCAGGCACTATACTAGAGCTAGGCATAACAATGGCTATCATTTATACAGTAGTTACTATGTACTAAGCACTGTCCTAAGGACTTCCCAATTGTTCTCTCATTTGATCCTCACAACAGTTTTAGGAGGTAAGCTCTATTTTTCATTTTACACATGAGGAAACCGAGGCAAACAGTAAATGAGTTGCTCAAGATCACATACATAGTAAATATCTGAAATTGTATTTGAATTCAGATCTTGCGAAGAAAAAATCCAAATCATATCTAAAACCCAGGAGCTCACATATTTGGGTGGATGTGTAATAATATCAATTTCCTAGAGTATGAATGGGATAACATAGGTCTGTATTCTGATCACTATAGGTGACATTTCCCACGTTGGATGAGCCTGGGCCTGGCTACTTTTGATGAGATATACTTTGACCTCTTGCTAAAGAATATTAGATAAATCATAAAGTTCTCAGTCATGACCTTGTATGCTGCCTCTCCCATTCTCTTCTCCATGAGGAAGGAAGATGTTTGATTAATGATCAAGAAGACATGTTTGCTCCATAATTTTTTTTTAAAATAATAGCTTTTTATTTCCAAAATACATGCAAAGATAGTTTTTAGTACTCATCCTTACAAAACCCTGTGTTCCAAATTTTTCTCCCTCCTACCCCCTTCCCAGATGGCAAGTAATCCAATAAATGTTAAACATGTACAATTCTTCTATACGTGTTTCCACAATTATAGTGCTGCACAAGAAAAATCAGATCAAAAAGGAAGAAAAGAGAAAACGAAAAGTAAGCAAACAACAAAAAAGATGTTATGATCCATATTCCCCACAGACCTCTCTCTGGATATACATGGCTCCCCATCACAAGTCTATTAGAATTATTCCAAAAATGTTAAATGGAGAAACAAATGCTACTTTTACTCTTTTAAATATTGTCTTGGATTTTCAGGAGATGGAGAAAAGGGGGGAAGGGCCTGGGCGGGACATCTACCAGCTATGATGGCTATAAATACATGACAATGAATCTCTGTGATTTTCTAGGTGAGGCTTCAAGTCTCTAGCTTCAGATCTTCTGTTTTGTGTTTCTTTCCTTGAATATAAATAGTAATTTTGTGAGGGATCTTCCTAGCCTTGACAGCAACCTTTTGAGTTCAAGAGGGAAGGAGCTCCTGGGACTGAATAGGAGAAAACCATTGCTGGAAAAGGATAGTTACTTAATGCAGAATTAAGTCAACTAGCAATTATTAAGGGCCTAGACACTGTTAATTGCTAGGAATACAAAGAAAAAAAAAACTCTGCCCTTAAGGAGATTACAGTCTAATGGAGGAGACATTATAAACAATTGTACAAAAGCAGAAGGAAAGTACTACCATTAAGGGGAACTGATAAAAGCTTCAGAGCTGAGGTGAAAAGAAACATGCCTTTTAAGAGTTCCACAAAGTATTTCAAGCTTTTAAGTTTCAATTTCAGTTTCAACTCTTGGGGTAATATAATAGGAATTATCTTTACATGCTATAATTATAGATCAATGTGTGTGTTTGACTCTTGTGTTTTAAGTATTTCTTTTGTGATAAAAAATATTTCTATGTCTTTCTACTTTGTACAAAATTTATTCCTTTTGATGAGAACCACACACATTTTATTTTCAAATTTTTTTCCAAAATTCTATTTTAAAATAGGGATATAAATGAATCCCAGTTTCCAGAAAAACCTGACTTCTTGATTTGGGGTAGGATGCCTGAGTGCTAAAGTTAGTGTATATGAATCCAGAACTAGGGTCCCCTTAGTGAGAGAAGATGTGCCATCTCTCTGGGCTGTAGATTAGGTGGACATACACATATTTCTATGAAATTTCCAAGTATTGGGGGAGGGAGGGAAGGAGGGGAGTGTGTGTTGGGGGTTGCTATGCTATTAGTTTCCTGTGATGTAAGTGTGATTTGAAGAAAACTAGGGATTTTACTTAGGGCAGGGAGGGGGTAAAAGGATTAGAATACAGAGTGAAGTCGGGAAGATTTCAGCTTCCTCACTTCAGATCTGGTCTCAGACACTACAGATCTTATTTGGGCAAGTCACTTAACCCTGTTTGTCTCAGTTTTCTCATCTGTAAAAGGAAATGGCAAATCCCTCCTATACCTTTGTCAAGAAAACCCTAAATGATTTGGATAAGACTGAAAAAATGATTTTCGGTCACAATAGGGATTCTTCCAGAAAAAGGAAAGTGAATGTATTCTATAAGGTCATGTACAAGAACAGAAATAGACCGATTTGGCTTGAATTAAAGTTTGAGAAGCTTAGTTCCAACACTAGAAATCAGATTTTTAGACTATTTAATCAAAGGGGAAACAAAAGAAAATAAATGTTCCTTTAATGAAGTTAATAAATTTCGAAGGAGTGGGACAGAGGGGCAGAGGGGAAGGAGAAAAAAGTTGACACAGAAATTTTAAATAAGTTCCTGACAGGACAAAAAATCTGAGTCTGAGAGGGTTTCAAAGATCATCAGATTCAAGCTATGTATACAAGCTATACATACAAGAATCTTTTCTACAATTTTCCCAAAGAACTATCTAGCATTTGCTTGAAGATCACAAGTAGTATGTGCAATGAGGAGGTGGAATAAATTATCTCCAAGATCCCCTTTAGGTCTGCCATTCTGTTACTATTCCAAAGTCATAGACTATCCCCTTAGATTCAGGCAATTGCCCTGTATAGGTTTGGTTACAGGTTGAATACAGGAGGTGAGAACTTATATCAATGTGGATGACTCTTCTTAGGGGGATAACAATTGGATAATAATTAGGTTGTGGTTGCAGTTCAGCAAGAATATGACCTATAAGTCTCTGAATGAAATTAGTTCCAAGCATTAGGAGAGATTCTACTGTGGATAGGATGTATCAGACCTATATAATCTGACTTCTAAGCTTGTCTATTTGTTTGGGATATTGTAGAAAAGTTCTTGTATGTATAGCTTGTATACATAGCTTGAATCCAATGATCTTTGAAACCCTCTCAGACTCAGATACTATGTCCTGTCAGAGGCATATTTAAAATTTCTGTGTCGACTTTTTTCTTCTTCCTCTTCTTCCCATCCCTTTGAAGTATATTAACCTAATTAAGGGAACATTTATTTTCTTTCTATGTTCCCTTTTGATTTGCATAATCTAAAAATCAAATTTCTAGGCTTGGAACTAGACAAGTGGGATTGTTATCAGCCTCTATGGGCTGGTTCTTGCTGACCTTGTCAGTCTATTTCAATAATGCATCTTACATGCTAAACTTTAGACTCATTAGAATCCTTGCTTTCTCATATAACACATGATCAATTCTTTCTTGCCTTCTTTTACACTATTCCCCATGCCTAAAAATGCCCCAAATATGCCCATGGCAAATTCATCTCTACCTTTTGAATATATATCTTTTTGTCTATCCTTCAAGGTCCAGCTCCAGTGTCATCTCCTTCATAAAGTTTGTAAAGGTTCACTCCTCCCCTCATCCTTTTTGAAACTAATCTAATTACAGAACCTGAATTGGAAGGGACCTCAGGGGTCACCGTGTCCAATCCATCTAATTTTGACTCGGACAACTCATTAGACAGCTCATTCTATTTTTGGTTAACTTTGTTAAGAAGTTTTCTGTAACCAAATCTAAATATGCCTCTTTATAACTGCTACCCATTATTTCCAACTCTGTGCTCTAAGACTGAGCAGAACAAGTCTAGTACTTCAGACACTTGAAGATGGTTCTCATGGCTGATCCTGTCCACTCCTTCTGCCTCAGTCCTTCATGTTAAGCTGTTTTTTTCTTTGGCTAATCATCGATGACTTCAATCAATCAAAAGGCAGTTAAATATCTCCAGTAAGTCAGGAAATATACCAGGCACTGGGCAAACAAAGACATACGTGAAATAGGCCTGTTCTTAAGCTTATATCCCATCAGAGGAGAAAATATGAACACATATAACTATTGACAATATATATATACATATTGTCATATACATATACATATATACATAGCAAGGGACCTTCACCTGTAGTGACAAAAAAGGGGAGAGAGAGGGAGCAAACAGCAGGCCTCTATAACAAAAAAGGGAGGGCTAGAAAATGCAAGATAGAGGGGAGCAGTAAATGCCAGCCAGCATTAATCCCTTGAAGAACAAAAAGATCAGGAATAACTGAGACAGTGATGGTACCTTCAACAAAAGTGGAGGATTTGGGAAGAGCATTTAGTTTAGAGAGAAAGCTTGAAGAAAAAAAAAAATTGGGGATATGTTAAGTTTGAGATATCCAGAGGCATCCAGTTTTAAATAAACAAAAGGCAATTGCTAATAAAGACTGAAGCTCTAGGGAGAGATGAGCTGGATATAGATATAGATATATAGCCACCCACAGTTAGCTGGATATGGACAAAGAGCTGGCAGAGGAGACCGAGGGGTAGGTTAAATGCATATAAGAACAAGGAACCCCAAGGGCCTCCATTCCCCTTCTCTTTCACTCACTGTCACTCATGCCTGTAGTTCTTCCTCTCCTCATCTCTCCTTGCTAAGCACAGTATCTGGCATGATAGGCCTTTAGTAAATGTTTGTTGATTGGCTGATTATCCTCCTAATTGTTCTTACATAAGAAAAGACCATGTCAGTTACCTACTCATCATGAATTCTAGTGGCTCCTTATTGCTGTAAGATTAAATATTAGCTCCTCTAGTTTTTAATACCTTTACAACCTGGTTCTAGTTTATCTTTCCTTCCTTACATACACTCCCTTTTCTGTACTCTACAATCTAATAAAAGTGGCCGCCTTACTGTTTATCCCATATAGCACTTTATCTCATTTCTTCATTTCCTTCTAGTTTTCTTCCATGCTAGGTGTGCACCCCTTCTTCACCTCTGCTTTCAAAAAATCTCACTCTTTGTAAATAAAGCCTTTCCATGAAACTGTACCCCCAATTGCTAATGT
Organism: Antechinus flavipes; assembly: GCF_016432865.1. NCBI lineage: Eukaryota > Metazoa > Chordata > Mammalia > Dasyuromorphia > Dasyuridae > Antechinus > Antechinus flavipes. The sequence goes on from NC_067403.1 coordinate 247,545,283, forward strand.
TTTCCCTCCCGAATTACACTGTATATTCTGCTTATATTTTTCTGCAGTATAATTCTTTATATATGTATCTCATCCTATAGAGTAGGAGCATGAGAATTAGAATTGTTTTATTCTTTGTTTTTGTATCCCCAGAACCTGGCAAGTGCTTCCTTGATATATAATGAATGATTAATAAGTGTTTAGTGATTGATTGTGGAAGGAAGCAAATAATAAGGGATGGAGAAAGTATTAGCATCCATGTTTCTCTTGGAATTCTATATTATTTTCACACTTTAATTAAACTGTAAAATTTTAAACCATCAGCCAGGTATATTTTCTGAGAACAATTAATTAAAATTTTAAAAGTCATAGCTACTGATGCTATAGGCAACTTTAAACTTCTATAATAGATCCTTCCTTGAAAAAAAAAAGAAGAATAGGTTCTTCACTAATCAAGTAGTACCACCTTGACCTATTGAATCTGACCTTCATTCAAACAGCCAGCATTTATTAAGGGCTTAGTATACAGCTATATTTCACTTGGGTAGATGGGGAAGCTGTTGAAAAATATTGAGGTAGAACACAAAGTCATATTGCTTCTCCTAAGTTAAAAAAGTAGCCAGGTCATCTGCTTATGGTGGGTAGGTGATAAAGAAAGCCAGGTACTTCATAAGTAGCAGTTGAATGTTTGATTTAGAAATTGCTCAGTTGTTCGTTTAATTGTCAGCTTTTGTGTCTTTCTCATATGAATGTTTGTTGACCTCTTCCTTTTTCATTGATTCCAGTTGTCCTTAGAGTGATAATTCTGCATTCTGAAAATGAAGAATTACTGAAATTTTAAAAAATAGCAATTTTAATTGATCATACCATTCATCTATAAAGCAGAAACCTCAAGTAATCGAACAAAGATGGTGGCACAGGCATCCCAAGATCAAGCAGTTATCCAGTGACAGTTTTTTAGTGAGTCAATTGTTCACTGAAACTTTTTGTTTTTTTAAAAAACAGGAATTTTAATTGAACACACCATTCATCTATAAAGCAGAAACCTCAAATAATCGAACAAAGATGGTGGCACAGGTCTCCTGAGATCAAGCAGTTATCTAGTGACAATGCTTGCTTTTTAATGAGTCAATTGCTCACTTGAATCCTTGAGATTATAGAAACTTTCTTTTTATCAACTACCTATGGACCTTCTTCACACAGCTGCCAATGGATTTTCCTCAAGTGTAGATCAGCCATATCCTCCACCTATTGGATAAACATCAAGGATTAACTCTTGTCTCGAAGATGAAATACACACTCCTCTGTTTGAGTTTTAAGATCCTCCACCCTTGACCCTAACCTGTCTTTTTAAGGTTTATTATGTATTATTCCCTTCACTTTATGGTCCAGGCAAACTAGCCTTCCCTCTGTTATTTACATACAACATTCCTCTACCTCACTGAAACTCAAGCACCACCTTCTACATGAAGTTGTTGCTGTTTTCCTGAATTGCTTGTGTTCTTCCTCCCTTGTTGTTATTCAGTTGTTTTCAGTCGTGTCTGACTCTTTGTAATACCATTTGGGATTTTCTTGCCAAAAATATTGGAGAGGTTTGCCATTTCCTTCTCTAACTCATTTGACAGATGAGGAAACTGAGCCAGACAATGTAGAATGACTTTCCCAGAGTCCCACATCCTGGCAATCCTGTCCACTGATCTACTTAACTGTCCTATGCTCTTTCCCTAACTAGTTTTGATTTTGTATTTATTCTCCATATACTTATATATGTATGTGATGTTTCTCTAGTTGAAATGTAAACTCCTTGAGGGAAAAATTGTTTTTATTTTTTTTTCTTTGTAACCCCAGTGCCTACGGGGTAACAAGCTTTAAAACATAGTTTGAAACCCCCCCACTTTTTTTTTTTTAACAGATGAAGAAACTGAGAAATCAGAGGTGCTTTACCTAATGTATAATTGGATAGAATAGTTAGTATATGATTGAGCCTGGGTCCAAGCTCAGCTCTTTTGATTTTCAATTTAGCCCTGCTTCCACCATAACCAGATCCCTTCCTTTTGTGATATTCCTTGGCAGTGATGTCTACTAGATTTATGCATTTATTTCTCTTGCCAATGACCCTCTCCATGTTCTTTTAATGCATCTTTAAAACTTCAGATACTCACTGCAAAGGAGGAATGAGACAGATGGGGACCAAATTCTCAGGAACCACAATCAGGATTTTTGTTAGCACTGGCATTTTTTATGAAGTTGATTGCACTATTTTTTCAGTAAGTAATCTATGATTTTTGTTTTCAGTTGAGATACAGAAGATTCTGGAGCTCTCTCCATTTTCATTGTTGTAGTTACTATGTATTTTTTTTGTCTTGTCTCTACTTTTGCTCTGCATCATTTCATATAGATCTGTTCTTATTGTGGTATAAGAAAGTTTATATTCCAGTGGGTGTCAACTAGTGAACAGAGAACTGGATTTGGAGTGAAGAAGGCTTGCATTCAAATTCAGCCTCAGATATTTTCTAGCTATGTGATCCTGGATTTAATATCTTACAGGTTTGTTGTTAAATGAGAAAATGTATATAAAGTGCTTTATAAATCTTGACTCACATTTGAGAAATGGATGTCAGTGCAGTTTTCTTTCAAGTGTGATTTGGGTGGCTATTGTTATTTTTCATAGAACTAACTTGAGAACATGAGGCTTAGTCTTAGGGCATATAGACATGTATCTTTTCTTCTGCACAACCACATTATCTCACTCCTTGGCAACCATTTAAAGGGCATCCTAGTTTGGAAATAAAAAAGGCTCCTAAAGAGAGGCTGTGTCATTCAGGGTGGTCTCCTACTTAGGACCTCTAGTTTCATTCCTTTTTTACTTCAATCAGAAGCCATTTATATAAATGCTCCCAACGGGAGCTAAGGAGCAACTGTCTATGAAGAGACCTGAGCTTGAAATAAACTCAAGGGTAGTCACTGATATGAACATCCATTAGAGATAGAGGCTGGACTTGTGCTTTCATTGCTATCAGGGACCTTCAGATGAGAAGACTCCTTTTTACCAATGTAAGTTCTAACCTTCTCTGGAATTTACAGTCTTTTATATTTAATTAGTTTAAAAAATTTCAATAATATTTTATTTTTCCAATTATATGTAAAAAAAGTTTTCAACATTCATTTTTGTAAGATTTTGAGTTCTAAATTTTTCCCCTCTCTTCTTTACCTTCCCCTCCCCAAGACAGCAAGCAATCTATGTATACATAGACAGTCATTTAAAACATATTTCCATATTAGTCAAATTGTGAAAGAAAAATCAGAACAAAAGGGAAAAACCACTAGAAAGAAAGAGCAAATTAGAAAAAAGTGAACATAGTATGCTTTGATATGTATTCAATCTTCATAGTTCTCTGTGGATATTTTCTATCCCAAGCCTATTGGAATTGTCTTGGATCACTGAATTAAGGAGAAGAGCTAAGTGTACTTGATCATTGTCACAATGTTGCTGTTACTATATACAATGTTTTCCTGGTTCTGCCTGCTTCACTCAGCATCAGTTCATGTAAGTCTTTCTAGGGGTTTCTGACATCAGCCTGCTCATTTTTTCTGATATAACAATAATTGGAATTCATTCTTAAAGAATGAACTGCCTCGGATATTGAGAAGTTAGCTGACTTATCCTGGCTCTCAGCCAATGTGTCAGGGGTAGAGTCTGAACCCATCCCTTTATCTCCCTGTTCTGTGAGACCACTTGTGTCTCAAATGTCTTTTATCACTGCTTACTATAATGATCAGATATTCCTTTTTCTTCTGGGACATGCAACCTAGGGGAATTGCAATCACTCCCAAACAATTTCAAAAGAGATTTATCAACCTCTTAGAGAATGCTGAGGGACAATGTGCCAACATGGTAAATATAAAATATCATAAAGGAAGCTTTGGGTCATGGGTCAGGTCCTGCTCTGGCTAGTGGAAACTCCCTTTGATGGAAGCTGAAAACCTTAAAGAGAGGACTGGGGGCTTGGAACACTCTAATGGCCTCTTTCAACTTTTGTGACTCAGAGGAAAGTGTCTTTGACCTGGTCGTGTAGGTCATCTCTCTGATGGGTCAGTGAGCTGTACCCTGGGGTGTCTAGGTCAGTCTCCTGTTGGGTCACCGTCAGCTGAAGCTCACCTCTAACCTGAATACCAAGTCACTTTTCCTGCAGACCTGTAGAGTGGATGAGTCAGAATAACTTCTCACTGTGGCTGTAAAACACCCTCAAACATAATTCCTGTTCAAGAAAGCACTGTCTGGCTTTTGTTGACTTGTATTTGACTTTTGGTGACTTCCTTGGGTGTGTCCCAATGGGAAGGGGTTGAGACGGACAGGATTTAACTGGTACAGAGCAGCTGATCAACCTGGATTTACAAAGTAATAAATTTGCACACAGACATACAGGCAGACAAGTGGGACAGGGTGTCACCTATTTTTAAAGCTTAATTTTTATTGCTGTCCTTTATTTGACATCACTTTTATTTTTGAGTTTCTCCTACCTCCCAACTCCCTCTCTACACAGCAAGCTATACCTTGTAATTAAAAAAAAAAAAGATGGGACAATAAAATAATGAAAAAAACATTTTGCAAAACTAGTCAAGAGGCCAACAAGTCTGCTAGCTCTCTATCCACTCTCTCTTAATCTCTCATTTCTTATCTCTTACTGTCTCTGATGTCTCTCTCACACCCACATGCCCTCCCCCACCCTCAAACACACACATATTTTTGCTTGCCCATCCCATTTCTGAACTGTGAACCTCTCCTGGCTTCCCACTTCAAAGCTACATGTACTAAATTGCCAGCTCTGAGGCCTTATAAGCAGGAAGGGCTGCATTTATGTATAATACACGCTATATCTACAAAGTTCAGCCCTCCTTAATTCTTCAATCAAGAAACAATATTGCTAACCAGGGGTTTTCCAGCCCCTGCTTGAAGAAAACCCATCATGTCAAAATCTCCTATTTTTTTCACCCTCCTGGTTGTCTTCTTCCAAATGAACTTTCCCTCCCCCTTCTCCCCTCCTATAGATAAGGAAATTGAAATCCAAAGATTTGACTCATTGACTGAAGGTCAGCCCTGCTATAGGTGGGAAAAAGCAGAAGTCACATCTAAGTTTCCTGACTTTAAGTTCAATGCCCTTTCCACTTCTCTGAGTTTTCTTTCAAGATCTGTTCTAATCTGCATAGAAAATATTGAAGGAGAAGGGGAAAGAGGGACACAATATGAGTTCATTTATGTCTTAAACCATCTAAGGTTGACTGAGTTGACTTTTCATAAAAGTTCAAGCTACAATTCAGCAAGTATATTAATGAGTCATTAATTAAGTGCTTATTATGTGTCAGACACTATGCTAAGCACTGGAAGGTACATGGAAGCTTTCTTTTCCTACTCAGACCATCTACAAGGAAGCACTTTTATGATATTTCATTTTAAAGATGTATAGATACCTTTTGTTTTTATACTACACATATTTCTTTATAGGTGGTGTAATAAATAGGAAGCTGCAACTTGGAATCAGGAAGATCCTGAGTTAAAAATCTAGTCTTAAATACTTCCTAGCTGTGTGACCCTGGGCAAGTTACTAAATCCTTCTTGCCTCAATTTCCTCATCTGTAAAATGAGCTAAAGAAGAAAATAGCAAGCCACTCCAGAGTCTTTGCCAAGAAAACCCCAAATGGGGCACAACGAGTGTCCATCTTGATCGAAATGATTCAACAATGACAACAAAGCAAATAGTACAAAGAAGACCAAGCAACACAGAGAATGTCTAATAATGCATGTAGTATTTTATACCCATTGTCACCCATCTCTCTCTAGGGAGGAGGAAGATATTTTTCATCATTTTAACTAATGAGATAAGGCTTTTAAAGGGAAAAGTCTCTATTTCCTTTCTGTCCTTGAGCCAAGAGGGGCAGCTCAAGAGTGCTATTTTCTAGCCCTAGCACAGAGTAGTTTTTGTTTGTTTTTAACTTTCTTGAGTTGGAGCTTCATGTTGAAACTTTATAATCATAGATATTCAAAGCAATTCAAACAAAGGCTGAAAAATACAGGAAACAGAGAAATGTAGAGACTGAAGACTTGGATTACAGTCTGAGTTCTGCTTTTTCCTCCCATTGTTGCTTCATTCTGTGTCTCAATTTATGTGTCTTACATATCTATAAACTACAAAGGTTAGCCTATATCAATTCTGTGATTTCTTCCAACTTCAAATCTGTACTATCACCTTATTTCCTAGTAAGGGTGAGAGAAATACTTAATCTCTAGTTTTTGCTGCTACCCACAACTGATGCTTTGTGAGCTTGAATGGCTTTTATTCATTCAACAAAAATTTATTGTTTATATAATATGTACTAACCATTGTACTAAGTTCAAGGACAAAGGTGCTTACTATTTTTGTATTCTGGATTCCTTTGGCAGTCAGTCTGGAGAACCCTTTCTCAGAATAATATTTTTAAATGCATAATGTCAAATATATAGGATGGTAAAGGAAACCAATTATATTGAAGTGGACATAATGATCTTTTTTTATTCTGGTTACATATGGGTCTGGCGGGTTGAAAGGTGAAAAGTGGGACATTTGTCAGCCTGACCTCCATCAATAGCATTCACTGTTTGCAGTGCTTTTGAGCAGATAGTGTTTCCATCCTATGTTCTTTTCTATATATACACCCTCTTTTGCCATTCATTCCATTAGGTGGGATTCTGTCATCTGGTCTAGGAGATATTGAAAGGAGAGAAGTGGAACGTTTGTCCAATCTGTCTTCAGCTGGCATCTCTTTACAATTTCTTCTGAGAGTTTCCATTCAACAAGCTTCCCCATTTGTACTCTATTCAATCATCCACCCCACTAGTTGTGTTTGAAGACTGGGGTGAACCAGTGATGGACCTTGGAGGGTACCACACTTCCACTATTCCTTCCACAGCCCAACAAGCCTTAGCGGGGGAAGACATTGGCCTGGAGCCTCCTGCGAAGGGCATCCTTTACCTCCTTATTGCGGAGGCTGTAAATGAAAGGGTTAAGCATAGGGATGATGATGGTATAGAAGACTGAGACTATCTGGCCATCTCTGCCACTGTCATTTCCATGGGGCTGGACATATGTGAAAACCACAGTGCCATAGAAAATGGCAATGGCCAGGAAATGGGAGGCACACGTAGAAAGCGCCTTTTCCCTTCCAGCTGCTGAGCGCATGCGCCCAATGGCCACCAGGACCAGGCTGTAGGAAATGAGAATGACTGAGGCAGGCAGAAGAGTAACCAAGGCAGAGAAAATATAGAGGATGTTGCCTGCTGTGGCAGTGTCAGCGCACGCCAGGCGGAGTAATGGTGGGATGTCACAGAAATAATGGGTGACTTCACTGGGTCCACAAAAAGGCAAGACAAAAACGTTTCCTGTCTGGATGATGGAATTAGCCCCACCGAACCCGTAGGAGGCAGCCACCAGCTGCAGGCAGGTGGCTTTGGTCATGACAGAAGAATAATGGAGGGGCTGGCAGATAGCCATGAAGCGGTCATAGGCCATGGCAGCCAGAAGGAAGCTCTCAGTCGTCACGTGGATCACAAAGAAGGTCAGCTGGATCACACAACCGGCAAATGAGATGGATTTGTCAGCGGCTAAAAAGTTGACCAAGAGTTTGGGTGTGACCACAGACGAGTAGCAAATGTCAAGGAAGGAGAGGATGCTGAGGAAGAAGTACATGGGACTATGAAGACGGGAGTCGATGTAGATCAGGGTCATCATGCCCATGTTGCCCAACACAGTCATGGCATAGATCAGCAGGAAGATGAAGAAAAACAGCGTCTGCAGGTCTGCATACTCAGAGAAGCCCAACAAGATAAACTGAGTTACTGGTGTAAAGTTGCCACTGGCAAGAGCTATCTCTCCAGGAGTCATCTGCAGAATGATAATTGACAGCCACTGAATCAATTAATCATTACAATACAACTTCTACTGTGCTGAGATATAATCTAGTAGTAGAAAGAGCACTGGCCTGGAGTCAGGAAAAGTAGTTATATGCTAGTTGTGTGATTTATTTTTATTTTTATTTTTTTGCTAAGGCAGTTGGGATTAAGTGACTTGCCCTGGGTAGCACAGCTAGGACGAGTTAAGTGTCTGAGGTCAGATTTGAACTCGGTCCTCCTGACTTCAGGACTGGTGTTCTATCCACTGTGCCACCCAGCTGCCCCTAATTGTGTGATCTTTAAGCCTCATCTTCCTCATCTTAATTGGAAATCATGAAGCTTGTGGTACCTGTCCCACAGAATTTTTTGGAGAGTAAAATGATAAATGTCAACTGATTGATAGATGTTAAAAAGGATTTTCTAAATATATATAATAAGGAGGGCAGCATAGTGAATTGAAAACCAGCTTTGGATGACCTAGATTTGAGCCCTGCCTCTGATACATAATTGTTGGGATGCTGGGCCAATTAACTCTTAATGTATTAGGATTCTCTCTGACTATAAGTATAAGAACATCTATATAGCATAGATGCAAATCTACACACAAATAGAGGGAGCTCTCAAGGTTTGGGGCCCCTCCACTCCATTTTTTTTTTCTTATTGTTAACCACATGACTCAGTAGACTTGTTAGTAATGACCAAAAAACCCCCCACATATGGCCAGCATTAGCTTGGGCTCCACACCATAAAGCCTTCCTCTTTCTTCGCTTACCTCAGACTGATAATTATGCAAATGACTGAATGAGTGAATGCAAAAGCCTGTATTAAGTATATATGGCAGCCACTGTGATGGACACTGTAAATATAAATACCAAAATGAGAAGTCATCGCCTTCGAGAAGTTTACAATTTAATGAAAGAGACAACACCTATAGGGGAGTGGTTGGGGAAATCACTGGGATGGGGAGCCATAGGTTAGTTGATTTACATGCCTACTTTAGGATCAAAGATAGTGTGAATTTGAGTACCAGAGCAAAAAATGGAACTGAGGGCGGGGACTAAGGTAATGGAGAATTAGAAAGGATGTGAATCATGGTCTGTGATAGGGTCACATAAATACAGTGGCTTAGTGGTGAATTAAGACAGCTGAGCCCAGAGTGGTCATTCCAAAGAAGAATAAATTATCTCCCTCATGAATTGGGACCATGATTTCTGAAGATCAGGTTCAGAGTTCTATTCCAAATATGGAACAGTGGGGAGATGACATTAAACAGAGCTCATTATGTGACGAATATAGTGTAGGAGTGTGGCCAAATTTGTTCTTCATTTCTCCGGGCCTCAGTTTCCTCATCTATGACAAAGCTAGAAGCTTTGTGTAATCCTTCTTTTTCAATCTGAGTTATGATTTAGAGTTTTCCCTAAAAACAAGACTAACATCACAGAGTGTAGAGAGAGCGAAACCCAATTTGAAGATAGGAAACCTGAGTTCTTGTCCTAGAATCTGCCCCCTCTTTTTTCTGAGTCTCAGCCAGTATTGATTAAGCACCCTCTCTGTGTTCGGCACTGCTGTAAGAACTGAGGATACAAAAAAAGGCAACAAACAAATGAAACCCCCACCCCCAAAAATCCAACAACCCAGTCCCTGCTGTCAAGGAACCCCCAGTCTATTGGGGAAATATACATGCAGCTATGCATGAGTGAGCTTTATACAGATAAACTGAATACTGATTTGAACTGAGCCTTGTGGGAAGCCAGGGAAATAAGAAGGTGGAAATAAGAAAGTAGAGTATTCACTGACATGGGAGATAACCAATGAAAATGCTGGAAACTGGGAGATACAATATCTTGTTTGAGGAAGACTAAGGAAGCCCAAATCACCAGACCATTGACTATGTAGGGAAGAATCAAGTATAAAAGACTAAAAAATTAGAAAGGGGCCAGTGTAAAAACTAAAAGTCATATTTGATTCTGAAGGTAATAGAGAACCACTGAGTTTATTGGGGAAAAAAAATTTAGGGATGATGTGGTCAGGTGTATGCTTGCTTTATGAAGATCAATTATCACCTGAATGGAGAAAGGACTGGATGCATGGATTCCTTGTGCCAGGAAGATCAAGCAGCAATAGTCCTAGTGTGAGGTGATTGATGAAGTCCCGACCCAGGGTGGAGGCAGTGTCAAAGTAGAGAAGGACGCGTGTACAAGAGATATTTTGATGGTGGAATCAAGAGGAATTAGCAACTGTTTGATTATGGGGAGGTGAGAAACAGTGAGGAACTGAAGACAACACCTGGGTTTTGAACTTGTATTACTGGGAGGATAGTGGTGCCCTTGATAGGAATAGGGAAGTTAGGAAGAGGCAAGGTTTTTGAAAAAAGCTAGTCAATGGATTTAGTTTTGGGTGACTACAAAGAGCTAGTATGAACTTTTACTGGGTAACATGTAAAGTTCCTCCCTACTATATGCTTCTCTGAATCTATAAAAATGCAAATTCTTTGTTCCTTCCTTCCACACACATATCCAGTGTAAGCCTCTAAGTCCCTCACATGGTTGATAGGAAGAGATGGATCTGATTAAATAAATATATCCCCTAAAGGCTAGTGATTTTGATTCAGGGAATTTAGGATTTATAGACAACCTTCAAGGAGAGCAGATTTGGCCTCTTTTAGGCCCTGTTCATGAAGCAGAAGTTCTGATGGTATCTATCTGACTAAAAAAACTTCATATACAAGCTAGTTTTAGGTCTGTTGTTTGAAAACCAGTTTCGCTATACTTGGAGAACTTAACGGCCAGGTTTTCTGTTCAATGGGGATTATAGCCATCATAGTATCTCTTGAAGATCATCTCCCGAGTTTTAGAACCCAATGGTTATGATGTATAATTTCAGTGAAATTACAAATCTTCAAAAAATTGAATGCACACTTGAAAAGGTATAATTTGAACCCAGGTTCTTTGGCTGTTGCACATAGGAAAGTTTTCTTTCTGACCCTGATAGTTCTTTTATAAATAGCATCAGAAATTACCTTAATTGTCGAAGGGCTCAGAGGCTCTTTTATAGTGGTTACTAGAAAGAAGAATTCAGAGAGGTGGCAGGTTTGGAAGAATAGTTTCATTATCTGGAAGACCTTGTCCCAATTGTCCCCCAAACCCATTGTACTCATTTTTGGCTACTAATATTGGTCCCATAGCCTGATATATCCCTTCTCTCCTCCATTATTCCAGTGTTTCATTTCCTCCAGACCCAGCTGCAGATTTGCATTGTTTAGAAAGCCTTCCTTGACCCTACCAGTCTACTTGACTACTGTCTCCGCTCTGAGATACTGTAGGTCTCTACCCTTCATTTGGCAATTCCTGGTTTTTGGACCCCATTGATCACCCTATGGGGTTCCCAACTTCTGTTTGTTCATTCCTGAGCGAATCCCTCTTCTCAATTCAAATTCTCTATTCCTGTTCCAGGGCTGATGAGGAGTTCCAGAGTATTTTCACTCACCACACATTCATAGTGCATAATCTCTACTTGATCCTCAGTGTAGCTCAACAATACTGCTGCTCCATCTTTATTGATTCCTCATCTCATCTTCCTGGTAACTTGCAAACTCTCAGCCAACCACACACTCTTTCTCCTCCTCACTTGCCTGCACATACAGCAGATGTTCTGGCCTCCTAATTCATGGGAGGTCATTTAAAAGAAAGTTCAGTCTTGTGTCATTAACATGGAATCGATGCCTTTAAGTTATTGATGAAAATGTTAACCCTCATGGGGCTTTGCTCAGATCTTTGGAGCACATCCCTGGAGACTTCCTTCTGAGACGACATCTACCCATTAATGACAACTACTCTCTGAGTATGGATATCCCAACAGCTCAAATTTCACCTTCTCTACAGCTCTCCAGCTTTTCCATAAAATAACATGATAGACATTATCAAATACTTTGCTAAAATCAAGGTAAATTGTATCTGAAGCATTTCCCTAACTGACCAGTCTAATAACCCTGTCAAAAAGAAATAAGGTTAGGCTGGTATGATTCATTTCCAGATCTGTCTGAGCTTCAGCCTCTTGTTTTATTTTCTGACTCCAGTCTTGTTGGATATTTTCATCTGGATTTCTTTGCTCCCATTCCCTCGTGATCAGACTCCATAGTCTTTAGCAGATTAGCTGACATTTATCAAGTAGAGATTCTAAATGAAATGAGTGAATGAAGAAGCATTTATGAAGCCTGTACTATGTTCTAAACATTGGATATACAAATTCAAAAGGGAACATACCCTCTAACCTCAAGGAGGATATTCTAATGGGGAGACAGCACATATATTTCTTTATTTTGAAGCAGCTCTAAGTGTTGGGGATTTTTTTTTTACACTCATAATGTGTCCTTTGACATTTCCATCTACTATTTCCATTACCTTCTCTGTCCTTCGGAATCAAGTAAAGTCTAAGTCCTCTTAAAGGTAATAGCCCTTCAGACACTTAAAGATACTTAGCTTTTCTAAAATAAACATCACCATCTTCAATCAATCCTTGTGAAAATGGTCTTGTGTCTTCTCATTACCCTTGCCATCTTTGTTTTTAAGCTTTTCAGAGTCTTTCATAGAATGTTATAGCTAACACTCAAATCTCTATTCCAGATGTGGAGCTTATTTTCCTCGAGTCCCCAGTCAGAAATCTTCATATAGGATCACAGATTTAGAGCAGGCGTCCTTAACTTGGGGTTCTGTGAAGTTGTTTTAAAAAACTTTTTGACACCTATATTTCAATATAATTGACTTTCTTTGTAATATTGTAGATTTTGTATTATGCATTTAAAAGCATTCTGAGAAGGGGTTTGTAGGCTAAGAATCCCTCATGGAGAGGTAAAAAGGACCTTAGAGATTGTGTAATTCAAACTCTTCATTTTACAGATGAGCAATTAAAAAAAAGTGATTGTTTAATAAGTTGTCCCAGTATCATAGATAGTAAGCATCATAATCCAGGTCCCTTGGCTTCAGAGTCAGTGTTCTTTCTGTCCCACCACACTGTTTATGACAAACTACTATTATCTTTGGCTGCTTTACCTTCATTCTAGACCAGACCATGGTCCTTCTGACTCCATAGGACTCGTAAAGAGATAAAGATCAGATATCCAAAAGTGCTGTGTTGGGTGGATGGAGCCCTAGGCTGGGGAGAAGGATATTCAGGTTCTCACACTGCTGTAATCTGGGTTTACACTTAACTGCTTCAATTGGATCTTTGGAGTGGAGTTAATTATTCCTTCTTCACTATGCTAAGAATTATCAAAGGAGGACTAACTGGAGCAGTCAGCCTTTTTGTCTTCCCCACTGCTAGGGAAGCTTTAATTTCATTTACTTGGGAAGAGAAATAAAATGGCCATCTGCTCACAAAATAAATAATTATGGGGGAATGTAGACAAAGTCACTTAGGAGGCAGCTAGATGGCACAGTGGAGGGAGTGCTGGACCTGAAGTCAGAAAGACCTCACTTCAAAAAATCTGCCTCAGGAAATGACTAGGTGATTCTGGGACAGTCACTGAGTCTCTTTCAGCCTCACTTTCTCCATTTGCAAACTGGGTACAATAATAGCAACCATCCAATGAAGTTGTTTTGAGGACAAATGAAATAACAAAGTGCTTCTTTACAAACCCTTAAAACCTATATAAATTCTGGCTAACAAACCATCCCTTGACTGTTTGCTGCTTAATTTTTATTGAACATAGTAATAAAGTTAATAATTATAACTATCATCAGATCTATCCAATTATTGCTCTGATATTTGCTAGTCCTCAGCAAACCGTGAGTGGTTAGGTTTTACAAAAGGGTTACTACTTACAAAATTTTTATAGTTTTTCTCTTGTTTTGTTGACTCCTCAATATTTCTTACCAGTTCATCAGTTTTCCTTAATATCAGGCACATATGAGTATACATGTGTCATGAGGATTAAAGACAGAAGTTTTGAATTATTTCTATGATCCTGAGTTGTGTTCCCCCTTACAATCTCAATTTCCCAATTATTTAATTAGTATTTAATAGTAATATTTAATTTGGGGCCAGCTAGGTGGAGAATGGATAGAGTACAGTTCTGGAAGAAGGAAGACATGGGTTTAAATGTGACCTCAGATAGCTGTGTGACCCTGGGCAAGTCACTTAATCCTGTTTGCCTCAGTTTCTTCATCTGTAAAATGAATTGGAGAAGGAAATGGCAAATCACTTCAGTATCTCTGCCAACAAAACCCCCAAGGATCATGAAGAGTTGGAAACAACTCATACAATTTAATTGTTCGTTGGCTGAGGTCACCATGATTTCATGCTTATCAGCTATGCCTCTGAAAAACAATCCGAACATTTACTAGAAGGTCTTATTTTCTCTACAAATTTCCTTTGTATTAGATCTATCCAATTCATGGTTCCATCTTCTTGAACTAGAAAACTGGCTCCCCACCATAATATATTATATTTCTGTCTATCTTCTCCAGGTGCTACTTCTCTCTAGGTGCTACTTTTCTGCATATTTCCTCACTCAGTCCAGAAGGAAGAGTAGGGTATTCTTTGCTCTTCCCTTATATTTCCAGATCTTTTACCAGCCATTGCTAACTAATCTTTCTTCCTAGTATGGCCCATCCAGTTCTAGCACCCTGTCCTGTTCCACCTCCTTTCTCAAGGTTTCTGCCTCATGATTTTCTTCTTTATCCCACTCCCAACATTTGTCTTCTTACTTGGAAGCTTGAGTACATTGACTTCCAGCTTATCAACTTCCTCAACTCCCATGACTTGTGTCTCCATTCCATCTCAGTGACAGACAGAGATGGTCATACCTTTGATCTCATCATCCACTAGCAAAGACTCTGAAATTCTTCTATTTGACCATAACCTCCTATCCTTCCATTTCAATGTTCATCTATTTTTTATCTGCACCATGTTCTCCAGTCCCTTTGTTTCTTAGTGCTTTTTTGAATCATCACCCCATCTGGCTTCCCTTTCCTTCTTTTCCATTCCTAATTATTTAGTTAATTTGTTCAGCTCTGCACTATTTTCTCTTCAACCCCTGAAGCTGCCACTTCATACTCTAAACTAGACCACCAGAGACTATGCCTGATGAGCTAAGACATTCAGCTCTATGTTCTCTGGAACTATGGTGTTTTTTCTTCATTTTGGCCACTTTCTACCCATCCATACCACTTCTCTCTCTCATCTTACTTTCTATTTCTTGTTCTAAAAAATTGTAACCAAATGCACATTACCATTGGTTCTGGAAAGGTCATATTTATGCTTTTGTTCCACTCCATCTTGTTAACTCTTAGGCCATAATTCCCTTCCTTAGCTACCATTTACCTAAATGTGCTGTCCCTCCATTAGAATGGAAGCTCTTTGAGGGCAGGGACTGTCTTACATATTTGTATCTCTGTCTCTGAGCACATAGTAAGGGCTTAATATTATAAACATTCATTTATTTACTTATTCCTCTATTTGCCCCCTTATTTCATTCTGTTCATGCTACTATTATGGCATCCCCCTATACTGTTCATGCTTTGTTCAATCCTGTCATACCATCACCATCTGTCTCCTCTGCTGCTATGCATTGTCGGATGTCCCTGGAGGAAGTTACATGTTTGTGCATACCGTCTGTTACAAAAATATGTAATCTAATCTCAGTTGGATCTTCAATACTTCCTTTTTCTCTAATTGGTTATTTCATTCTGCAAAGTTACTTTTCTAAATCTTGCATTGTCTTCTTTATCTCACCCCTCTCCTTTTTAGGGAAGAACCTCACCTTCTCCTTTACTGATAAAATAGGGGCCATCCTTTGTGGGGTGTACCTCCTGCTTTATTTCATATTTCAACAATTCTTTACATTATGAGTCCTTGAACTTTTAAAAACTACTTTGGTATTTCAGTATAATTTCTTTCCTTCACAATCTTATTTATTTTATTTTATGTATTTAAAAACTTTATTCTGAGAAGGGAAGTATAGATCTATAGGCTTTAGACTGCCAAAGGATTCCATGAAACAAATAAAAAAAGTAGAACCTAGCTCTACATTATTCCCATTCATTCTTCCTCTGCTATTTTGTCAGACAAAGATATGGCCTTTTTCTTAGCCAAGGTCATTCCCTTTACTTGTGTTCTTGATCTCATACCTTTCTGACTCTTTTTGACAAATTATCTCTTTAATCACTTACTCTATTTTGTCTCTAATCTCTCTTCCACTGGCTTCTTCCTTGCTACCAACAAACATGCCCAAGTGTCTCATCCTTAAAAATCCTTCACTTGGTGCTGCCATCTGCTCTAGTTAGCATTCTAAACATCTTTTTCCTTTCACAACTGAACTCTTCAAAAGGGTCTAAACTCATTTCTAGTTCCTCACCTCCCACTCTTCAACCCTTTGCAATCTGGCTCTCAACCATCCTACCCCACTCAAGTGAGGATGCTTTGTCCAAGGTTACCAATAATCTGTCAGTGACTCAATCCAGTGAACTTTTCTCAATTCTCACTCACCTTGACTTCTGTGCAATTTTTGACATTGTTGGGCACTCCACCTCCTACAAACTCCCTCACTGTGTTTTCTCAGTTCTTCTCCTAACAGTTCGACCATTCCTTGATCACCATCTTTTTCTGGCCTACCAAATGTGGGCATCCTCAGAATCTATCCCAGGCTCCTTTTCTGTATTTGTTCTCTTTCATTTGGTGACTCATTAGTTTCTATTATCATCAAATTTTATCTAAATACAAATGCTTGACCTCTATATATCTGTCTCTGTCTCTGTGTGTGTGTTTATATGTATGTGTATACAGTCACAGATACACACACACACACACATACATCTATATCTATACCTTTACCTCTGGACTCTAGTCCTGAAAAGTCAACTGCCTACTCTATACCTCCACTTAAATATATTATCAGTATCTCAAATTCAAAATGGAAATATTGTCTTTGTCACCCCAGGTCAATTCTTCTCAGAACTTCATTATTTCTGTCAAATCTTTTCACTTTCTCTTTTATCACTTTTCTCTTTAATCACTTACTCTATTTTGTCTCTAATCTCTCTTCCACTGGCTTCTTCCTTGCTACCAACAAACATACCCAAGTGTCTCATCCTTAAAAATCCTTCACTTGGTGCTGCCATCTGCTCTAGTTAGCATTCTAAACATCTTTTTCCTTTCACAGCTGAACTCTTCAAAAGGGTCTAAACTCATTTCTAGTTCCTCACCTCCTTTTTTCACCATCTTTTCAGGTTCCAAAGTTTGCAATCTTATAGTCTTCTTCAGTTCTTTCTTCTTTATCATCCCCTTCCTGTCAGATACTAAATCTTGTTATCCTCTATCATATCTATTTCTTTCTTTTCACCTTTCAGTAGATTAATTTATTACTTTATTTTCATTACCATTTTCCTAATCTATTGCAAATGCTTTCTAATTTTTTTCCAGACTGCTGTTTATAGTCTTTCCCTTCTCAAATCCTTCCTCACCACAGTTGCCAAATTGATTTTCCTAATACATGGATCTCACCATATTGCCCTCATACTCAAACATCATCCCTCATACCTTTAGAATATGGCAGCTTGTTAACACAGTGAATAGAGTTCTAGATCTGAAGACAAGAGGCTTTGTCTTCCTAAGTTCAAATCAGATAGTTACTATCTGTGTGATCCTAGGCAAGTCAGTTAGTCCGCATTTCCTTTAGCTCCTCATCTGTAAAATAATCTGAAGAAATAATCCAACCAAGAAAACCCCAAGTAGAATCCTAAGGAGTTGGACATAACTGAGAACAAAAATGTCCTCAGCCTCAAAATCGAAGTTTACTCCGGTCTTGTTTCCACCAACCTTTCTAGACTCATTTCCAGACTAAGTTTCCTGTTACTTCCCTTTAAAGTTCCAGGGGTCCTCAAACTACAGCCCTTGGGCCAGATTCGGCAGCTGAGAACATTTATCCCCCTCACCCAGGGCTATGAAGTTTCTTTATTTAAAGGCCCACAAAACAAAGTTTTTGTTTTTACTATAGTCCGGCCCTCCAACAATCTGAGGGACAGTGAACTGGTCCCCTATTTAAAAAGTTTGAGGACCCCTGCTTAAACATTCTTCATTTTAGTTAAATTAACCTGCTAGTTATTCTTATAAATAACTTCACATTTTCAGTCTTTGTGATTCTCTTCACATATGTTAATCCACATCTGAAAATTTCTCCTTGCTCATCTCTCCCTCTTGGAATCTTTAAGTTCCTATAAGGCACCTTCAGGTCTACTTTCTACACAAGTCCCTTCTTCATCTCCCCCAGTTGTTAGGTTTTCCCTTTTGTAAAATTACTCTATACTATTTGTATTTGTGTACATGTATCTAGAGGAGGACAGAAGCTTTCTGAGGGTAGAGATTTTTTGAACACATAGTGTTAGCATGGTGCCTCATAAGGAATAGGCAGTTAAATGTTTGAATTCAACTGCAAAATCCTGAATTCTTCAGACTGTAAAGTATCATCAATGGTCACCCTTCTATCCTTCACATCTATCTTCAAGTCTACTCTGGGAAGAGTTTCCTATTTAACCCTGACAAAATGATCTCTCTCTCTCTCTCTCTCTCTCTCTCTCTCTCTCTCTCTCTCTCTTTTAAATTGCATCTTGGTTTAAAATATACACACTTTACTTTTAAAATGTTAGAGACATTTACAAAGAGGTGTGTGTCCAGGTTCATTGCTCCAAAAGTAGAATACAACCTCCTAGAAGCTCGGTGATTGCATAGGAACAGGACCTCAGGTCCAGTCCAATCGGTTTGTCAATGTCCTTCCTAAGGATGGCAACAGATTGGAACACAGGATTGCAGACGTGGTCTAGCCTGGGCAATCATGTTGATATGGCCCTTGGATGGGTGTGAGGGGGCATTTCAGGTAGAAGGAACAGCGTGATCCAAGTTAAGTCCCTGCCTAAGGGATCAGAGACATAGAGTCCCTTCTTTTATAAAGGAGGAAGCTGAGGTCTGGGGATGCCCAAGGTCAGACAGTGAAAGAGTGAAGATTCTAGCACGAGTCCTCTCACTCCAAATCCAGAATTCTTTCCATTGAAGGGTTTTAAAAACCATCTTGTCCTATACCCTCGTCAGATAGAAGGAAAAACTCTGTCTCAGTGGAAGAAGTGACTAAAAGTCACAAACGGATTTGAATCCAGTTCCTCTGTCTCCAAACTCAGCGTTTTTTCCACTAGTCCATATTCTAAGGCTTAATCTGACTGTTATCACCAGCACCATTAGGTGCTGACTGTGTGCTAGGGAATAAGCAGGCAGGTGATAGAGATCTGACTCTGGTGGAGTGGAGGGGGAATCCTTTAACTCACTCCAGCATCCAGTACATTCTTAGGCAACGACCCTGATGGGGTTTTTTGTTGTGTTCTCAAGGAGGAAAAGGCAGACAGGTTGTCCCACTGGGTATAAATTCAAATCCATTTTCAGAGATTTACTAGCCATGGATTTATGGGCAAATTTGCTTAACTGTAACTATAACATGGGATTTGGAAATCGCAAAGTTATGTGGTACAAATAAGATAATATTTACATATCTTCTAACCCATGTCTAGCACATAGTATTTAAAAAATTCATGTTCCCTTTCCTCCTCCCTTCCCCTAAAGTCTTTCTCGGTCTCTCTCTGTCTCTGTCTCTGCCTCTTTCTACTTAGAAACTTAGAGATAATCACTTACTGCGACAGACAAAATTCTTTAGCCTGGTGCTTTACCAATGGGAAAGCTTATCCACCTCATCATCCTTAGGTCGGGAGGCTTCCAGGTGTCCCGTGCTGTGTCATCCACTTCTCTGCAGCTAATCTCCAGTCCCTCTTCCAACAAAAGCTTTGACTGAGGAATAGAGAGCTCTGGCAGAGGTGTTTGGAAATGTTGTATCCAAACTGTAGGCTCCATTGTCATCCTGCCCAGACTTTATTACTCCATTTTCATTCTTATAGGAACTACCATGACTTCAGAGACTCCAGATCCTAGAGAGGGTAGGCCCATCACACATTGTTTCCTTGGGGGTCTAGACTATGTAGGGGCTTCCAGAGAGATTGGGACAGCTTGACTCAATGGCTCTTGGCCATTTGTTTTGGGAAGGTGGGGTCCAGCTTTCCCTTGATGGATTGAGGTTCTTAAGGGAGCATGATCCCTGCCTGGACTGCAGGTAGCCAGCAGTCTTATCAGCAGGGAACCTCAGAGGGAGCAGGTGCACATGGCCTGAGCTCTTTCACTGAGGAAGCTCTTTCTATTCGAGTCCAGATTCTACTGCCCCTACAATGGCATGTGGTCCTCTGAGGGGTATGGAATGAAGATGAGGAGAATATCTTTCTCTACTATCAGGCCTGCCCCCATTGTTCACATGGAATCCTTGCTGAAGATTAGCCCCGAGTCATTTATTTGCACCCTCTGTCCTTCCCCTACTGAGCTAGGGCAGTTGGGAGCTTAGAGCTAGAGGAATTCCTTCTCATTGGCAGGCCCATCAGCAATGGTGGAGAGCTTTCAAAGGGTGTAGCAGAGAGCAGGAAGGCTTGGGTCGAGTCCTCCAAGAAACTGAGAACTCTGGGGACGCCAATTTGATTAAGAGGCACTTGGGACCTTGTTAAGCAGGTGGGCCTCTTATTTATGTCAGCACATTGCCTTGTTGTTGGTTTTTTTTCCCTCAGCAGTGATGCTGTCTTCCAGAGCTTGGGAAATGCCAATGGGCATAAGGAAGAGCTTAGGGGTTTGTTAACATTGAATGAGTAGTTGATGATGTGCTTGTTAACCTCCCCTCATTTTCACCTGGTACATACATTCTCCCTTCAGCTAGGGAGTACTAGTTGTGTCAATCAAGGCTTCTGCCAGGTGACCATGCCATTTCATGCCCCCCCAGATGTCATTACTAGCTCTAGATTCTCAATTCAAGATCTACATGATTGCCACTAGATTCTAGATTGAGAAGGAACCTTGGAAATCAAAGTCAATTCTATCTAGGATGACCCTAAAGCTGAGGGAATAAAATAAGTGACTTGTCCAAGACCACACAGCTGTCAGATCAAACCAAGATTAGATCCTGGGGCTTTCCTCTCTACCATAATGCTTCATTTTTTCCCTGAAATTGGCTCCAGAATTTGTTCACAGCTTTGGTGGAGAGTACTAGTCTTGAGCTCTTATCCCCAGCTAGTCTTGAGACATGTATGTTCATTCACAAAGAAATTCTTGATCTTGGTGATCTCATCAACTCTCATGGATTCATTTATCATCTCTATTCCAATGATTCTCAGATTTATCCAGCCTTAATCTCTCTCCGGGCCTTTAATGTCCCATCTCCAATTACTCATTGGACATGTAGAAATGGATCTCATAGACACCTTAAACTCATCATGCCCAAAACTGACATTATCATTCCTCATCTTTTTCTAACTTCTGTTATCAAGAGTACCACCATCCTCCAAGACATCCAAATTCAAAACCTCAGTGTTGTCCTCAATTCCTTACTGTCTCTCATCTCCCCATATCCAAATCAATTGCCAAATGCTGTTGTTTTTACCTTCAAGACTTCTCTGGTGCATACCCCCTTCCTTCTTCTGACTCTGCTGCCATTCTTGGTGTATCATCTCATTCTTGGGCTATTGCTCTAGCCTGCTGGTTGATCTCCGTGCTTCAGTTCTCTTTCCATTATAATCCATTTTCTATTCATTTATCAAACTGATCTCTTTGTAGTCAGGTATGACCAAGTCATCCTCATTCAGTAAACCATAAAATCCTGTTTGGCTTTTGAAACCTTCCATATCTTAACTCCCTTTTACTTTTCTAGTTTTCTTATAACTTTTTTTTTTTTCTGTTGCTGAGTCTTTTCTTTTTTCTTTTTTTAAAATAATGACTTGTGATTTTCAAAATATATGCAGATAATTTTCAACATTTATCCTTACAAAACCTTGTATTCCAAACTTTTCTCCCTCCCTTCCCCCACATCCTCTTCTAGATAGCAAGTAATCCAATATAAGTTAAATATGCACAATTCTTCTATACATAATTCCACATTTATCATGCTGCACAAGAAATGGGAGCTCAAAAAGGAAAAAAAAATAAGAAAGAAAACAAAAAACAAGCAAACAGTAATAAAAAGATAAAATACTCTGTTGTGTTCCAATCCACTTCCTATATTCCTCTTTCTGGCTATAGATGGCTCTTTTTATCAATAGTCTATTGGAATTGGCCTGAATCACTTCATTGTTGAAAAAAGCTAAGTCCATCAGAATTAATTATCACATAATCTTGTTGCTTGTACAATGTTCTTTTGCTTCTACTTGTTGAGTCATTTTTTCAATCATGTGTCTTTGTGGCCCCAGTTGGGGTTTTCTTGGCAAGGATAATGGAATGGTTTGCCATTTCCTTTTCCAGGTCATCCTATAGATGAAGAAACGGAGGTAGATGGAGTTAAAGTCACATAGCTAGGAAGTATCTGAGATAAAAATTTAACTCAGTTCTTCCTGATTCCAAATCATGACTTCCTATCATGTCTATATTTTGTGTCTATGTCTATATCTTGTTCACAATTGTTTGCTTGACTCCCCCATTAGAATACGAACGCTTTGAAACCAGATACTATTTTTACCTTTCTTTGTATCCCCATTTTTAGCACAGTGCCTGAGATATAGTAAGTACTTAGTAAATGCTTATTGACTTGACATTGTATGATAAAGACGAAGCACAGAGGAATTAAGGAAGAGAGCCAATACGGTATACAACACAGGGAATTGGCAGAAGCTGAAACTAGAAAGGAAATTGTTAGGGTTTCTTTTCCTCAGTATTTTCTATCTGTATTGTTTATATAATATTTCATCTCTAGGCTTATGTGGTTCAGATTTGAACTTTGGAGATTTAAAGAAATGAATTCTTTCTAGAATTAATTTCCTTCCTAGAGAAACCTAAGAATACCAGTTTTGGTTTATTTCTTATTCTCATCTGGTTGTCTTCAGTTCCCATCCTAACACTCATCTACTGAGTCATGGAACACAGAATGAGGTCATTACATGAGAAGAATGTGAAAGGCCCTGGAAATTGAGCTCATGCATAATCTAGGACTTCTCCTTTGGCCAGCCCAGCATTCTTGGCAGTCGTAGTTAAGAGAAGAGTGCTAAAAGGATTAGCCTTGGAATGAGGATTAGCCTTGGAATCTGGAAAACTAGGATTTGGATTGTGATTCAGATACTGCCCCTGGGCAAGTCAGGAAATATGTCACATCTTCCGTTTGTTTATCTGTAAAATGGGAATAATTCCATCTATCTCAAAAGCGAAGGATCAGTGAGATAGTCTTCAAAACCTTTTACCAACCTTAAAGAGCTCTATTACTTTTCTGCTTGTTTCATAATTTCATAGAGCTAGGAAGAGACCCAGAGGAGCTGTATTCTAAACCCTGATTTTAGATTTTAGAGATGAGAAAACAAAAGATTAGAGGTTTGTTCCTATTTAGGTAACCAGTAAAAACTTAAAAGAGACTCAAACTCAGATTTCTCTCAACTCTGAGTCCATTCTTCTTTGCATTATAGACTGTTATATCTCTCTAGAGTTATAGCATCAGTTTAAGTCTGAAGACCTGCCCTCCAAAAAGGGAAAGAACCTGGAGCTGCCAGAACTCCTCCTCCATCTTCTTTTGATACCTAAAATGTACATGCCTCACAGTAAGAGTAAAGGTCAAAATCTGAGTTTGTTCCTTAACATTCTGCTCATGTGCATTGGTGCTTTTTGGCTGGAGGGCTACAGCTCTGTGGTGTGATCCAGGAATTCTCTTGCATCCTAGAACCTGATCCTATTGAGATTTAAATGTTTGCTTTTCCTCCTTCTTGTCATCCACCTGCTTTCCTTTCCCCTCCTCCTTTTCTTCTTTGTCTTTCTTCTTTTTCCTCTGTACTCCCATCTTTGTCCCTGTAGTCTACATCATCCACA
Organism: Antechinus flavipes; assembly: GCF_016432865.1. Lineage (NCBI taxonomy): Eukaryota > Metazoa > Chordata > Mammalia > Dasyuromorphia > Dasyuridae > Antechinus > Antechinus flavipes. The sequence goes on from NC_067403.1 coordinate 247,569,092, forward strand.
TCCTCTGGGGAATTAAAAAAAATTCTTATTTTAATAAACATCAATTAAAACTAGCATTTCCATAAATAGAATAGAACAAAGAAGATTGTCCATGAATCTGTGGATCTCTAGTAAGTACAGTTTGTTTTTCTTTTAAAACACATAATCAATTGCATATGTAACTTTCTTTTCTTTTTTTCAGGTTATGAAAAAACATTTATTGAAAAAAGCTTCCCTTTAAAAAACAAAAACAAAAAATATGCCTTCCTCTTGCCATAAACACATTGTTAAAAATTAACTGGGCAAAATTAACTTAATGAAATGGAAAGTTGGAAAATCATCGCCCTATTTACAACACTTGAAAATCAAAATATTCTATATCTACATATTTTTACTTAAACTAAGTCAGCTAAGTACTTCTTCAAATTTCTCCTTCCTTATTTTACTTACGTAACTTTCAAAGCTGTCTTGCTTGTCTGTGATCCTTCGGGGAATGTTACAAGTATTTTTAGGAGGAAATAAACTGAGCAAGCATGCTTCAGGGCTACGTTAGACAATTTCAGTCAAGCCTATAGCCCTGTCTGCTGATGTAGAAAAGACAAACTAGGGATTTGTTAAGACGTCATAACTTCCAGTAATAAATGGAGAGCCAGATAGCTTGGGTTCAAACCCTGAATCATATACTTACTAACTGAATAATTCTGAGCGTCAGATCCTTTATTTGTAAAATGAGGAGGTTGATGTCTTCTAGCTCTAAAGCTGTGTCCTATAGTCCTTCTCAATCAGAAATTTCCAGTTCTTACAGTCATTTAGTTTGAGTGTCTATATCTAATTCACCTCTCATTTCCCATAGGGTTCAGGCGGTGTGCTACCTTTATATACATCTTATTCTGAGTCTTTTTGGCAGGGGCAACACTCTCAATCTTATTTTATTTTTATTTTTTTTGTGTGTATTATCTTTCTGAATGTCATCACCTCTGATTCTGTTTCCCTATCTCCACTTTTCTAAGTTCTTTGAACTGCTTTGAGGCTCAGAAGAAGCTTCAAAAAGACAGGAGAAGAAGGAGCAAAGGTGATCACTGTTATTAGCATTTTTGTTACCAAACCAGTCTGGGAATATGAAATAGATGGGTCGATTTTTTCTCCTTTATTAACTTTTGCTTTATGTATTCATTCATTAAGAAAGAAAAAAATATTGAATGTTTTTCTTTCCCATTACATTTGAATGAGATTCTTTCGTTCAATAATTTTTATTTTGGGGGAAATTTCCAACTATCTTTTTTAAAATTGAAAATCAGTCTTTGTGAAATGACTTTGCGATCAACTCTTCTTTCTTCATTCTGAAAAGGAATTCCTTTATTTTTAATATTAGGTCCAAGTAAATGAGTCTTTTCTTTAGTGAGACCAATGAGTCCTTCTTTTGTGGGCTATGTGGTGTTACTTTCTGTCTGATTGTTTCTCTTTCTATATCCATGTCTGTAATGTTTTTATATGTTTTTCTGGAGGTCTTGGAGCAGTTTCCCTTTCAGCAGATTAATAACCACAAGAATAGCCAGGTGTTAAAATCCAAATCCTTTATTGTCTCCTTCACAGTCTAGTTTCCTTGCATGGGGTCCAGCTAGCTTTCTCGAGAACCTTTCAGATTGGCCTTGGTCTCAGTGGGGGAACAGGAGGACAGGCCAGCCACCAAGAGGCTGATGAAGATGGAATGAATCTCTCTGAGTCCGAGGACTTGTGCTTCAGCCTCCAGCCACCACAAAGGTGAACGATGGAATGAATGTGTCTCTGGGTCCCTTCCAAGTCTGTGTCTGGCCCTTCTGAGTCTGTCTCTGGCTCTGAGTCCCAGCTTATAAACTCTACACTGAATATAAACCAATCATTATATCACTAGTAAACCATTATTTGTTGTAAGATTAAATCAATTATACTGAACTTAAAGAATTATTAATCACCATGCTAAACTAGATAACCATTGTCTCATCAATTCCACTTACTTCACACCTTGTAAGAATCCTTGTTTCAGAGTTTTGGCCCATAACCCATCTTCTATTCTTTCTGTCTTTGTTTTCTCCTTTTCTCTCAGGCTTTGTCTTCCTCTTTTAACTGGTGTTGGTAGTAGTGTGGCCTCCATTTCCTGCTCTGAAAAATGAGAAATTAGATTCCATGATCTCCTTGTATCTCTTGATTTTAGGCAGGTAATCTTTTTTTTTTTTTTTTTTTTTTTTTTTTTTTTTTTAATCTGGCACTTCCCTCATTTGCAATAATGGAAAAATTGGGCTACATATTCTTTAAGATTCCCTCCTGGGATCAAAATCCTGTGGTCTAAACTCCATTTCAACCCTAAATTGAAAAATTTTAAATTCATGTCTTTTGCTTTTATACCATATAGATTACTCTTGCCTCGCCATTTAATCTTTCCTTGTAACAAAAATTAAAAAAAGAAAACAAAAACAATCCAGCAAGATCAACCAACAAAATAGCATAATAAGATAAATCGTGGTAAAACATTTCCCCATAAACCCGGGATCCACTCTCCCCCACATATTTTGGTCTCCGTGAGAAGAGTGAATTTACATAGGATTTGGAGGGCAAGCAACCAGAAAACAAGTGTGGCCAGAGCATGCATAGAGGGACATTTCTGATTGCTGTAGATCTGCTGAAATCTTCTGGGGATGACATTGTCTCTGCCTGATGCAGCTTTTTATTTTCCCCTGGATGCTGCTCTGTTGGACATGCTCTCTCTATCAGGTTTGGTCTCTGTTGACTGCGGTTTCTGTCATATGATGCTCTGTGGGATATGTATCCCTGTTCCCTACTCTCAGGCACAGTCTCTTTGGACACAATTATGAAGATTCTCTCTGTTTCTAGCTTGAGGAGAGAGCCCTTGGCTATAGTGTTAGGTCATCCACATCATAAGAATGGGCTCTGCTGTGATCTTAATTTAGAGCTTCAAAGGTTTTTGTAGATCCCTTGGAAAAGAAACAGTGCTCAGATATGAGCTCACAGAAGTGTCTTCTGAGAAAAAATAAATAACCCCCTCCCCCCAATTTTCCACGTTGGCTTTTTTGATGCTTTCTGAGTCTTGGCTAGAATAGATTTTCATTTTCAGTGGAAGTTTTTTTTATTGCAGTCACCAAGCTCCTTAGATAACAGATACTGCTGGCTAGTCTTAGGCTTAAAATTTTTTTAAAACTATACTTCTTCTCTGTTCACCACCTTACTCTAGCTTTGAATGGATCTCCCGGATAACAAATCTAGGTTTGATCTTTTCAAGAATTGATGACTAGCAAACTATGAAGGCCTCCATTTTCTTAATTCTTCCTCCTCCTCTTTCCACTCTCTCCTTTCTTCTCTTCCCTTTCTTTTTCTACTTCTCTCTTTTTCAGTACCTTCCTCCCAATCATTTTATTCCTTCTCTCTTTCTTCTCATTTTACAGTTATAGAAACTGAAACACAAAGGCTTGCATATAGATATCATATAGCTGACCCAGGATTTGAGTCCTGTTCTTACTCCAAATCCAATACTTTTTCATCTACACAAATTCTGAGGCCCCCTAGCAATTCTTTGGGTTAAAGAAATGACTGGGGTCTCTTCAAGGGCAGTGACATCAGAGTAATCGACCCTTCAGTTCCATGGTTTAGAGGATAATTTCCTCCATGGCTAAGTTGGAATGGAGAAAACAAGAACACAGAATTTGGACCAACATATGGGTAACATTTACATGTCATTTGCACATGCCTACATCTGTTCAAGCCATTTCTTCTCAAGCAGTTTTCAAGTTAAGATGGTATTATTGTCACCCTTGTTTGTCATTTCTTGATTTCCCTAGTCGCTCTTCTTTCACACCCACCCACGCCACTGGCCTAGATCATCCAAGAGGCAGGAGACGCGTGTATATAGAACTGAAATATGAACTTGAGAGAGAACAATTCTTTTTAAATGTTATTGATGCTTTAAAAAAATATTGCATTCACTCTCTAGTGAGAGCTCAACCCCCTTAGAATCCTCCTGTGGAACAAAGAAGTACAATTAAGCAAGTAACATCTCATTGTTCGCTTATCATCTGCCTCAATCTGGCAAGAGGAGGAGGTCTGTATCACCTTCCATCTTCTAAAGTCAAGAATGAAGATTAAGTCATCTTTCCTCAAATTGTCTCCTTTAAAATGGAAGCTCTTGAAAGGTAGGATGAAGTAGCTTCTTACTCTATATGGTAATCAGAAATAGTAGGTGGCTAATAAATTGAACCATTCGTAATACCTATGGGGATGCATATATATATATATATATATATATATATATATATATATATATATATATATATATATATATATACACTCAGGGAAATCAGTGTTGGTATCAGAGACCTTTTTAAAAAAATAATATAATTAAAAAAATTTTTTTTATCTTTTTATAAGTCATGGCAATGCCCTCTGGCCAGACTGATTTCTTTTTTTTGATAAAAGCAAAACAATAAAGCAAAATAATTTCACAATGTATCCAACATTTAATTCTAGTAGTTTTCTGTTTCTCATCTATGAGAGAGTCAGGAATGTTTTATTATTTGCTCTCTGGGTTTTTGCTGACTTTCCAATTGTTCAGCTTTTAGCTTTTTTTTTTGAATAAACTTTTCATATGTATTTGTTGTAGTATCTTGATTCTGCTGATTTCAATCCGCATCACTTCACACAAATCTTCCCGTGGTTTCTAAATTTTTTTGATGTATATTTTCTGACAGCACAACATTATTCCATTAAATTCAGGAAAACAAATTTTTCTAGCCATCTCCTAATTGTTTTGAGTTCTTTTCTATCAGTGGGTTACTCAGTATTTTGGTACCTCTTGGGCCTTTATTCTTTATTAGTTTTTGTCTTTTATTTTTATTCACTTTTACTTTCTTAGAGGTATAATCGATTCATTATTATTATTAATAATACTTATTAATAATGGATTGCACAGGCAAAGGAGAAACTTATTTTTTTTAATGGTTTTTTCCTCTTGTAACAAGAGAACTGAATTATAGATTGATTAGTAAGGTTAAAAAAAAACCTATTATATGTAAGTTTAAAACCTATTATATGTAAGGCTCCCTCCTGGATCACTACCTTTGTGGTGGAAGAGTGCAAAGCTTCATGACAGTATGAACTATATCATACAGGGTTACCCAAGATGGACAAATCATAGTGGACAGTTCTGATAAACAGTGATCTACTGGAGAAGGAAATGGCAACCCTCTCCAGTGTCTTTGCCAAGAAAACTCCATGGATCATATTAAAATGCTAAAAAGATATTACATTGGAGTGGTGTGTTATAGTCACAGAATCATGAAGCATGGGACACAGCTGAATGACTGAACAACAATTGTACGTAAGGCATGGTATAAATCTATAATTCAAGCTATTCATAGGGTTCAAAGCTATAAAGGTCCTGAGAGATTGTCTAATCCAAAACACTAAGAAGGAAGAGGAAGAGGTCCAATTAAAAAGAATGACTTGGAGGAGGGAGTGGAAGCTGATCTGAAGCTCTACTTATGTCAGAGTGGAGAAATACTCTTGTGAAAACTTCAGCCCTTCAGGTTTGCAGCTGTCTAAAACATTTAGTCTTTGAGAAATGCCTGAGAGAACTTAGAAGTTAAATAATTTATTTGTCCATAATTTCACAGCTGATGGGCCTCTTGGTGGATAGAGTGTGGGTCTTGAAGTCAGAAGGATTCAGACACTAGCTATGTGGTTCTGGACAAGAACCTGTTTGCCTCAGTTTTCTCATCTGTAAAATAAAGTGGAGAAGGCAATGGCAAACTACTCCAGTATCTCTGCTAAAAACAAGAGGGATCATGATTGAATGACAGCAGTCACACAGCTAGTGTGTCAAAGGTAGTATTTAAACCAAGGCCTTCTGGACTCTGTCTGATCATGTATGCACTGCAGCTTCTCAGTGTGTCAATTTTTGAAATATTTTCCTACAGATCCATTTCTTTGATCCTCATTTATGAAGGAGACAAGCAAAGGCAAAACTTAATACCTTAAAATCTCATATGACAGACAAGGAAAATAACTTTCTTAGAATTTAAGTGACTTGGCCATGATTACACATTTCATAATTGTCAGAAGAGGGATTTCAAGCCAGATCTTTCCTGATTCGAAGCTCACTACTTGAATATATGAAAGTAGGTTATGGATCCCAGTATGTGGAAAATTAGGGCAATGATATTTTGGTTCCTGGACCTGCTTAGCTGGGCCAAGAAGCTGGAATAACTCAGGGAGAAATGCCAGAGGAACAGCAATCTGTCCGGTGGTGCTTAAAAAAAAACAAAGAAAGGTGGTTCATAAATAGATATTCATCTTTAAGCCTCCAGATATTACCTTATTATTGCATTGTTTCCCCTGCCTAGTTGTACTTGCCCTTTTGGGATCTTCCTTTTCTTTTTGTCCTCTTCCAGGCTTTCCTTGATGCTCATAGCAAAGTGAACTTTATTTGTAGCTAAGACTGAGGGAAGGGCCATGGTTGAGAACTATATGGTGTCTACAATTGGCCTTGCCTGGCAGTCAGGCCACAATAAAGAAGGAAGGCTTGATACCATTGAGGCAGTGTGTTGTGTTATACCGGGGGTCCACTTATGGTCCAATTATGTGTGATCCTGGACAACTAAAATGACTTTCTCTCTGGAAAACAAAAAGGGCAATTGGCAAGATGATGTATAGAGAAGCATATTAATTTACTCCAACTCTTTTAGTTGTTAATAACTTCTTGTTACCGTTGTTCGGTCATACTCAAATTTCTATAACCTCTTTGGCGTTTTTTTGGCAAAAATACTGGAGTGGTTTTTGCCAATTCCTTCTCTAGCCCATTTGACAGATGAGGAAACTGAGGCAAATGGGGTGATTTGATTTGCCCAGGATCACACAGCTAGTAAATGTCTGCAGTTGGGTTTGATCCAGGTTTTGGTACTCTATCTGTAGCTGCTGAGAAATCAGAAGGCTTCCTGTTTTGTCATTCTTATTACCCTGGCATCTGGGATTGGCCTGTTGAAAAACAAAATCATAGAATTATAAAGTCTTGGAATTGGAAGAAATTTAGTTCTATTCCTTCACTTTACTGAAGAAGAAACTGAGACTTTAAAAGGGACACTGATTCGTCCAAGATCATGCTGGTGGGAGGTAGATTAACCAAGGCTCAAATTTAGCCCCATGACATAGTCACAGAACGGGAAGGGACATTTCTCGGCAAAGGAGAAAGCTAGCTTTCCTCTTGAGGCTTTCCCTGGAGCTTCTTCCCCGCCTTATTTCTCAGGCTGTAGATGAGAGGCCTGAGCGTAGGGTTCACAGTGGTGTAGAACACAGAGACAATCTTGTTCCAGTCGGAGGCTTGGCCCAGGTACATGAAGATGATGGTACCATGATAGCGGCGAGGTGGGAAGCACAGGAGACAGCCTTCCGCCGGCCTCCAGGGAGTGCGTCCCGCAGATGGTGACCAGGATGTAGGTGTAGGAGACAAGATGGTGGAAATGGCGGCGAGGGCGATCCCAGCAGAAGATAGGAAGAGGATAGAGCTGGAGCACCGGGGGGACGCGGCAGAAGCAGTGGTCTAGGATGTTGGGGCCGCAGTAGGGCAGCCTGAGGACGTTTCCTGTCTGTGTGGCTGCACCTGCAGCACAGGTGACGGCCACGAGCTCCACGGAGGGGACATGATGGCGTGGTGGAGCAGAGGGCCGGTCATTAGCCATGATGGCAGGAGCAGACATTCTGCCATTCTGTGGAGAGTCATCATCGCCATCTGGGTCACACAGGCGGCAAAGGACATGGACCCGTCACGGTGAGGAAGGTGGCCAGCAGCCTCGGGGTGTTTGTTGTAGAGGAGGAGAAATCCAGGAAGGAGAGGATGCTCGGGAAGAAGGACGAGGGTCGGTCGGGATCAGGGCGACCCAGTTACCCAGTGCGGTCACTGAGGAGACCAGCAAGAAGATTACAGAGGACTCGGTTCAGCTCCTTTCTCAGGAAGAGGAACCAGGTGACTGTGGTATGATTCCCTCCCATCGCACCCATTGATGATGTGGGAGACCAGGTAAGGGGCTTCTCTCAGTACCAGCCCCCCCCTGAAGCTCTCTGACACCTCAGAATGGGAAGGGGCAGGGACTGCACCCTCCTCCCCCTTTCCCAGGTAATCCACTGCATAGAGTATTAAATTTAAAGTTAGGAAGAGCTGACTCCCCATCCTGCCTCAGGAAGCTGGGTGACCCTGGGAACTTCACTTAACCTGTCAACCTCAGTTTCCTCACATATAAAATGGGGATAATAAAAGTACATATTTCATGAGGATAGTACATGCCGAATGCTGACTCATTATTATTAATTCCTTTAGAATAACCTTGATACCGTGAGAAATGCTGGGGGCTTTGGTCAGGGGATGGGAAAGACGGGGAGGCCAGAAAGACCTTTTGGAGGCAAATGATCTGACTATTAATATAACTTGACCCAAGGTCTGATGGAAAATTTGATGCCACTAAAAGGAAATCAGGCCACAGATAGACACGGTACCAGAACCATGTGATTCTCTGGGTTATTGAAATTGTTGCCATCAGGTGCTGGATGGACGCTCTTACTGGGGCTTTCTTTATCAGCTTGGCCGAACTCCCAGGGCCTGAAATAACTGCCCAGTGTTAATGAGGCTGCATCACTGGCTAGAGGGCTACCATGGCTGAGAATACACACTGGGAATTCTTTTAGTTCTGGTAGCACCTGGAAGGACAAGCTAAATACCTAAGGCTCCCAATCAACTTATGTTAAGACAGCAGTGGGTAAGTGCAGACAGTAATCCGACACCTCAGAATTTGGCCATTTCCCCAAAGATGATAGACCACAGATAGTGGATTTGGAGATCTAGCACAACCTGTCCTTAAAAAAATATCCCTTTTATTTTTATATCAGTTTCCTCTTCAAATATATCATTCGATCCTAATCAACACCATCCCTTGTAATAAAAAAAATAAGCAAGAAAGAGAAAAAGAAGAAAAAGAAAAAAGTTTTACGATCCTCGATCAGAGCATGGTCTTGCATTCCAGATTCTAATTCCACATTCCAGCATTCCACACCATTGGAATCTCCTCCCTCTCCAATGAAAGGAAGAAAGAAAATGCATTTCCTTTCCTTTGCTCTTATTTGGCTTATTTTACAGCAAGGAAACTGATGACAGAGAGGGTAAGAGATAGGCCATGATTGTCTAGCCACAAATAGACACAGTTTGGACCCGAATCCTCCGGCCACCAAGTTAGCACTGCTTGCAGCACTATGCAGAGCTAAGACAAAGCAGTTATGTCTCCTTGGGGAGCTTTGTAATGATCTATATTCAACATTTATTAAGTGTCCACTGTATGCACAGTTTGTGCTAAACTTGAAAGTCTTGAGCTTTTCCTATAGAAATGTATGTGAGTGCTGAATCTGAGTTCAGATCTATCCAACGTTTTCATACTAGTTATGTGACTCTGGGTAAATCACTTAATCCTGTTTGCCTCAGTTTCCTTATCTGTGAGATAGGCTGGAAAAGGAAATGACAAACCACTCTGGTATCTTTAAATAAATAACTACAGACCATGGAGAGAAGGATATTCTTAGCATTAAAATATTTGCACATAGAAAATATCATGTTAAAAAGCATTTCTTCTTGTATTCCTCTGCATGATGCATCCTGGGTGGCTGCCCACCGGACCCACCTATATCTACTTCCTAGGCGTAATGGTTAGCCAGGTGCACTGGCCTTTTTTTAATGATGAAAAAACAAAAATAAAAAAAGCAACACAAGTCTTTAGTACCTTCATGGCAGGCACCTAGTAGGTATGCTTTCTCTAGCTCTCACTGTTGCTTCCTCCTCATTGCCTTTTGGACTTTCCTTACACACACACACACCATAAGACCGGATTTCTGATCTAGCCTCCATTTCAATTGCCTCCAGATCTGAACAAGGAGTTCAACCTCATCATTCACCTTGAGAAAATTGAAAGGGTTTTAGGTGTTAAAGTGGGCATAAGATATCACGCAGTGTTAAGTGGAACTTGAGGGGCTCATACCCACCCAGCTTAAAAAAACAAAACCCAACACTCACTGAGCATCCCTTGCTGAAGCAAGTCCCTTCAGGGACTTTTGGAACTTCTACCTTGCTGCCTCCTGCCTTAAACTCCCAAGACTTAAGGGGAGCATTAGACAGTGGTTGCTTGTAAAGTTGAATATTATCAGGTGATAGAGACCCAGGGAAGGGAGAGCCTTGAAAACAGAAGAAATGTGAAAAATTAAAAACCTCTGAGAATGTTTGAAGGATATCTTTTAGAATAGACTTTTGAATGTCTGAGGTTTAGAAAAATTCCTCTCTTCTCTTTAATTATGGGAGGTAGAGGGGGCAGTTAGATGTCAAGTGGTACATTGGACTTGAAATGGGTGGGAGCTGAGTTCAAATCCTACCGCAGATACTGTTAATCCTGGGCAAATCTCTCAACCTTGATTTTCTCATCTTTAAAATGAGAATATTTTTAAAGGCTATTTTAAAGGATGTTAAAGAATATATTGAAAAAATATCTAAAAATATTTTTAAAATCTCCCAGAGTTTTTGTGAAGAATCAAATTAGATAACATATGTATCGTTGCATTTCTCAAAATTTCATGTTGTTGTTCAGTCGTGTCTAACTCTTGGTGATCCCATATGGGATTTTCTTGGCAGAGATACCAGAGTGGCGTGTTATTTCCTTTTCTAGCCTATCTCACAGATGAGGAAACTGAGGCAAACAGGATTAAGTGATTTACCCAGAGTCACATGGCTAGTATGAAAATGTGGGATAGATTTGAACTCAGATTCATCACTCTATCCCCTGGACCACCTCGTTACCCCAAGCTGCAATTTACAATAGTATTAGATAAATGCTAGCTAGTTATTTTCTAGCTCTAGAAGAAACTGTCCATTCCTCAGTCTTTGACGTACTCTGTCCTTGTTTACACTTTGTGTAAGGATTTCATGCTCAAGTGCTCCTCTTGGCTATTTTGATGAGTTTTAGTTTTTATAGAAAAAGCAGAATTGAGGGGAAGAGCATGTTTTGAGTTTTAACTCACTAACTTACTCTTTGGGAGTAGAAAGCCTACTCTTTCTATTATTGGCTTATAGCCACTAGAAAACTCCATAAGGCAACTTCTCTGAACCACAGACATTGTGCCTGGGAGGAAGTAGTCTCCAGAGAAGCATGCCTTTAAATATTCAGCTTCATAAGTAACAGAGCACATTACACTCATTCTTTTCCATTCAATCCAGTCCAGTCCACTTCATTCCAGTCCCAATAACATCCAACCCGATTCAGTTTAACAAAAAAATTATTAAATGAATTTAGCATTGCTTTTTAAAGAATTTCTAAGTCTCTCAATGATAAAATGAAATCCTTTCTTTTTTTTAGCTGTTTCTTTATGGTTTTTAATCACTACAAAGCTATCTTTTCATTGTTTCAGGGGTCCTCAAACTTTTAAAATAGGGGGCTAGTTCACTGTCCCTCAAACTGTTGGAGGGCCGGTCTATAGTAAAAACAAAAACTTTGTTTTGTGGGCCTTTAAATAAAGAAACTTCATAGCCCTGGGTGAGGGGGATAATCATCCTCAGCTGCCACATCTGGCCCACGGGCCATAGTTTGAGGACCCCTGAACTTGCAGTTATTATCTGCAATCTTTGCTTACCTTTGTTTCTTCAACTGTAAAATGGGGCTGATAATACTATTTGCAGCAATTTTATGACAATTCAGTGAATAGAGTATGGACATGGAGTCAGGAAGGCTTAAGTTCAAATTTGAACTCAGACACTTACTTAGCTCAGTGACACTGGACAAGTCACATTTTGTTTGCCTCAGTTTCCTCTTCTATAAAATGAGCTGGAGAAGGAAATGGCCAACCCCTCCCATATCTTGGCCAAGAAAACCCCAAAGGGGATATGACTGAAAATGACTAAACTACAACAGCAACGTCATCTCCCTCTCAGCATTGTTGTGAAACTTAAATGAGATAAATATCTGTAAAGCACTTAGCACAATGCCTGGAATATGGGAGATGCTTAATAAATGATTGGTTTTTTCTTTTACCTACATCTCTCACAAGTGACTTATCACTTTCCCTCAGGTGGCAGGGGCATGGAGAAGGAAGAGGAAGCAAAGGATGGTTGAGGGTCCATATGAAGCCTCATTAGACAGACCTGGAAGATAAGAGACCATATCTCCTTGAGTGTGATTCATTGAGGCTTCTATCGGAGACCTTCTCTTTCTGGGCCCCTGGTGATCTCCATCACTGTCTGCCTAGTTCCATCTGGAGATGACTTTAGACCAGTTTTGTAAAGTTTGAGAATTCCTTCTCCCTGAGATAATCCTTCTCCTAGTATTTATCAGATTATTTTTTATATCTCTGGGATTTACTGTAAGGGAGGAAAGATTGGCTTAGTTCTGATTGCCTCTAGAGGAACTGGGAGATGACCCTTTGTAGCTCGAGACTAGCCCATCTGGGAAGATATCCTATTTAGTGAGTAACAGCCTGGAAATCCTGGGTTTAAGGAATTTGCCATCTGGGGCTCCAATCTCACAGTGGGTTCTTTTTTCCTTAGCTTGTCATTCCTTAGGGTACCTCTGCTTTTGGGTTAATGAGCTTTAGGAGTTTTAGAATGAAATTTATGTAACAGCATAGAACAGAACATTTGTAGAATATCCTTGTTTCATGGATGTCAGAGCACTTTCCATTTATTACTATAACTATTACTGTTTATCATCATGAAGTTGTTAGTGATCAATTCTATGTAACTTTGTAACATAACAGGAATTGTACTAGAGTTCTTAATCTGACTCCCATGAACTTTTTTTAAAATTCATTTTCATAACTATTTTAATTGGTTTTCTTTATATTCCTATGCATTTTATTTCCCACATTTAAAATATTATTTTGAGAATGAGTCTATTTACAACACAAAAAAATTAGTCCCTGCCCTAATTCTGTTTAGGGCATTCTATTGATGTGAACTCATTTGTAAAAATAATAATAACTTGTTATTTTTCAAAATACATGCAAAAATAGTTTTCAACATTTATTCTTATGAAACCTTGTTTTCCAAATTTTTCTCCCTCTCTCTCCCCCTCCCTCTTCCTCTAAATAGCAAGTAATCTAATATTAGTTAAGCATGGGCAGTTATTCTAAAAATATTTCCATATTTATCATGCTGCAAGAGAAAAATCAGACCAAAAGGGGGGGGGGAATGAGAAAGAAAAAAACAAGCAAGCAAATAACAACAACCAAAAAGATGAAAATACTATGTTGTGATTCACATATAGTTCTCTCTCTGCATGCAGATGTGAACCATTCTTAGAAGAATTAGGCCTAAAAAGGTTAATTAATTTTCCCCAAGTCATGCAGCAAATCCTTGATATAGCCAGGACTTGAACTATTGTCTCTTTGATACAGTGCATATTTTGGCTAGTCCATGTCTAGGACCAGACCCATCTTCAGATAAATCAGGAAATTTGGTGGAGTTGCTAAATTGAATGGTTGCCTTTTCCCTACATTTCTTGTTGTTAAACAAGATAAGTCTGTTAGCAAAGTGGACTAAGAGGTCATCTATGAGGTAGAATTTCACAGATCGTAGGGAAATCTCTTTCATCTGAACTCTTAAATTCTTCTATCTTCTACCTGCCACCCACTTGCTACTGTCAGAAAATCTTTAAACTCTTTCATACCATAGTGAAGAAACAAGATTGGGATGAAGAGACAGACAGACCTCTGGGAGAGGCAATAATGACCAGACTTATGTGATTCTTTAACTGCTGTCAATGAGCTTTGAAACATTTGGAGAGATGGGTAAAACTTGTTTTGAAAAAGGAAAAGAATGTAGTTATGAAGACTAATGAACTTCAATTCCTAGCAAGATTCTACAATACATTATTAAGGGGATCATTTTTGGACACTTCAAAAGAAAGTAGTGATCACTAGAATCAACTATGGGTTCACCAGGTCAGATGAACCTAATTTCCTTTTTTGAGCTACCAGACTGTTAGGCTAGTGGAAAACAGAAATACTTAGAATTCAGTCAGGCATTTGATAAGATCTCAGATTCTTGTGGACAAGATAGAGAGGTGGATGAACGATAATGCATTTGAATGGATTCAGACCTGATTGGACGTTAGACTCAAATTAATGGGATGATGTCAGCCATTGGTGGGTCTCTGAGAACCACATGTTTTTTTTTTTTTTTTTTTCTTACCAATATATTTTTTTTTTAACAGTGACATAGATGACTGCATAAATGGTATAATTAATAAATTTCTGGTTAACATGAAGCTGGAAGATAGAATCCCTCTTGGCAACAGTGAAGATCCAAAATAACATGATAGGTTGTACGGATCAAATTAGCAAGATGAAATTTAATAGATTTAAATATAAAGTTTTTCACATGGGTTAAGAAAAATCACCTGCATAGTACAAGGGTATTTGATTTGCAGCTGGTTCAAATTTCAGCTCTTCATTTACTTATATAACTATCATATACTTATATACCTATCATATCTGCATGATCTTGGGTAAGTCACTTCCAATACTGGGACTTCAGTCTTCTCTATAAATTGTGAGGTTTGTACTAGAAGATGATTTCCAAGACTTCCACATAAATTTTATGGAAAATTACATTTGTGAACTTTTCAAATTAAACTAGATGGCTTCTAGAATCCTTTTCATCTCTAAATTTGTAATGCTATGACTTTATAGGAAAGTTTAAATTACTGCTTAGGAGAATCTTTCCTGAATGTAGAGCAGGCACTAGGGGGAAGGGGAAAAAGAAAGGAACAGAGAGATAGCTGAAAAAAAGTTACACAAAGGAGACCCCAAAAGTGCTTAAATTAAATGTTCCTAAATTTCTGTAGACTTCCTGATGTAACTTTGCTTGCTGGTGTTATTTTACTTGAATGGTTCCTGGATCCCAGTTTGTTCATGTCTTCTCAGTACTTTTCGGACCATAGACATATGTAATAGGGAGACAAAGATCTGTCAAGGATCTGCTAAGAGCTCTTGAGGGCAGACTGAAAGTCTCTCTGTGGGCAAGAAAAAGGAAATGGTCCCTTGGCTTTTGTAGCAACTCTGAGCACGTAGAGGCCCCTTGGGGAGATGATTAGGAGAAGCAAAAGCCTTGTTAAGAAAATGACTTATTTGTTTGTTGAAAGAAATTCATTTCTGTATCTAGACAGTGTCTTCCCTTGGGGTAGCTTCCTTGCAATGCCTGTTGGGAACTTGGAGATGATTAATTCAGAATGAACATATCTGAGCCCTCTGCTAGAGTGGATTCTAATGGGTGCTATGTCCTATGGAATCTCTGTTATTCTGCTGGCTGAACAGCAGAGACAGCGTCAGCTAAGGAAAACTTCTTCCAAATGAACAACCCCAAGTGGTATGGGTTACCTATGCCCTTGGAAGTCTTTATACAACGGCTACAAATGACCGCTTGTTTGGAGTAGTGTAGAGAGAATGAGTGTGGACTAGATAGGCCCTTCAGTGTTGAGATCCTCTGATTCTTCTTAATTCTCAGCTTTTTTCACATCACTCCCCTGCCCAGAAACCTTTGTGCTTAATGTGTCAAATCCCATTTCCTTTCCAACCTATGATGATCTGTTAGTTTCCCTGAACTCCCATGACTCTCAAAATCTCTCGGTCACCATTGGCAAAGATTAATTGTTCCAGATATGTCAGCCTTAACTTATATTATAATTATATATTATATTAACTATGGTTCCTGTTAAGTTTAATCTCTATGAAGGCAGGAATCATAGTTTCTATTTTTTCAGTATGTCATTCAGAGTTCAATACTTACTGACTGATGATTGATGAGAAATGAACTCCATCCATCTATTCTATATGACTGCCCCTAACACTGTGATCTGGGAGGGACTTTATAGTATTTAGTCAGAGGTATAGTTGCCTCTCCCCTTTTTATTTATTTAATGTTTTCCATAGTTACATTGAAAACAATTTTTTTAGTTTCTGTTTGTTGTTTATAGTTCAGAATAGACAAGCTTTAGAACATGAGCTTTTATTGCTCAAATCAACAAAAACAAGCCCGGGCCAGTGCTCAGAATAGTTATAGTCCATTTACACCAGATGGAAAACAAGTCTTCCAACTTTCTCAGCTGCTCATCTTCCTCAGTGGGCCATGAATAGAGAGTCTAGATTCTGACTTCCAACAGATCTTGCCTTTTATTCAAATTAGGACTTCCTTCTGTCTCTGTATATTTCAGCAGTATTTCAACCCTTCTCTCATCCTAACATGAGATGTTCATCCTTGATTGTTATCACCACTTTACTTTCTTTACAAAGGGAGGTGATATTGAATTGCTAAAATTATATAAGCTTTTATATACCATAGTTACTATTACTGGAAAGATTACATTCTTGATTAGGCATGGATATCTATTCACCAATTTTTTTTTTTTTAAACTAGAAGTCTGGGATGACACAATTTGCAGATTTAAGGTAGAAAATCCCTTATAGACCATCTTATTTTACAGATGAGAAAAGGGAAGAAAAATTGAAAACAATTTTTTTTACATTAAAAAAAAACTTTTGAGTTCCAGATTCTTTCCCTTCTCCTCACTCCCAGCCCCCTTAAGAAATTACATCTGAAGTTATGCAAAACATTTCCATAAAGGTCATGTTGTGAAAGAAAACATAGATCTTCTACTCTAATTAAAAAACCCTCAAGAAAAATAAAATTTGAGAGAGAGACACACACACATACAGAGAGAGATACACACCCATACACACACAGACAGAGAGACAAAAAAAAAGACAGACAGACAGACAGAGAGAGAGAGAGAGAAAGAAAGAGAAAGAAAAAGAAAGAGAAAGAGAGAGTGAGAATGA